>NC_137921.1:20470321-20735321 GCF_963457725.1 Sprattus sprattus | reverse complement strand
CTTCCTCCGGGACAATCTTGCATGACTAATGACCTATGCATCGATCTGACACAGAGCGATAACTTACATTCTCCTCAGCAGGCCTCCCAAAACACACACACACACACACACACACACACACACACACACACACACACAGAGGGGATATGGGGGAGGCGATGTAGGCCACTCAGAAAGGCCTTCAACTGAAAATCGATAACAGACTACACCGTGGTCCACAGTCTGCGTGAATCATGATAGTGTTCAGCTGTGACTCACATTCTAAAATGGGCCTGGATCATTATCACATCACAGAGGGCTATGTGTGAATTGATAGGGCGTGTGCTGAACTGGGATCAGACACATACTGTAGACTTTGAGCGAATGCAGAGGCTGAGACTGAAAATAAGTCATTAACCAAAAGGCGAAGTGCCATGTCCAAACTTCTCCAGTGTTATGGGCCAGGGTCTATATATCAACGTCAAACTTTGGTAGCTGCCAGTAGGCGGACCTTTGTAATAGAAGCGGAGCCAATGTTAGAGGAAGGTGCTGTCAAAGCAACAAGAGATGACCCATAGTTTATTAATGTGATGTGGAGGGCTGGGCATTTCTCAGGCATTTGTTTTCCATCCCTTGCTCAACCCCAGGTAAGGGCAAAAAATTGTCAGTTCTTTTCCAGAACTTTTGCCAAGTGGGGTGGGCCCACCGAGTGGACCCTCGATTCATTCATCATAAGTCCCAGAAGCTAATAACCCTCCACAAAACACCACTGAACACGCATGAAGGACAGCCGCCGTCTCAAAGTTTGACATTCACCGCACATCCGCTTTGGCCCCCGAACCAGAGTTCAAAGGCAGACTGCGTTGTTCATCCATGCACGGCAAAGAGTGAAATTATATCTCCGAGTCATGATTTAGTCATAACTCAACATCGCTCACACGTCATCCTGCAATGTCACACTTTTGAGGGATGTAGTGATTTATGGCTCCTTGTAATTTTCGGGCCTTGGGGCTGAATGCATGCTGTAATCACATCATATGTGGAAGCACATTCTGGCGCAGCGATGGCTGACTGATTCTCTGATGGTTCTAAGAAAGCAGTGGCTTGGTGGATTCTGTTCTGCACTGATGCTGTTATCTTACGGAGGATATGACAGAAAAACTAAAAAATTACCAGGAAACGGTACAAACTGAGCATTTGTAATGTACACATTCTGAAATTGGTCAATGATATTTTCTTCTGCTGATATAGATGAGATCTCAGGATCTAAAGACTGTACATGGACTGGTCGATCAGTCTGTCTAAATCACTTAACTACTTCACTGTAATAAACAGCTCTCTCTGTCTATCTGTTTCTTTCTATCTCCGTTTCTGTCTGTCTCGCTCTCTCTCTCTCTCTCTCTGACTGTCTACTCACTCTCTTTGTCTGTCTCTCTCTCCCACACATACTCACACACACACACACACACACACACACACAGTGTCTCCTGTGTGTGATTCCATCATGTACAGCCACAGAATCTCTCTTTGTCTGTCTCATCCTGCGTTCTTGACCCCGGGGAGCAGCGCGCTGGTATTTGGAGGAGAAGAGGGTGGTCTCCCTTCCGCACAAGCCCGTCTATTCATGCCCTGAGCACTAAGGAGCAGCATGCATGGAACAAGCTCTTATTGAGCGACGCCACACTAGCTACTGCACGATACTCTCTATTACTCACTTTTTCTCACTCCTCCGCCCCCCACATCTACTCTCTCTCTTTCTACTTCCCTTTATTCCTTCCACCCCTCTTTCCTGTAAACCTATTCACCCCTCTCTCGTCTCTCTCTCTCTTGCATTCATCCCACAGTTCTTCCTCACTCTGCATCCTTCCCCTTGTCCCCACACCTCCTCTTTTCAGACGTACTCCTTGACCCTCTCCATCTTCCCTCATCCGCCAGTCTTTCTCTCTTACTACACGCCGCTCTTCCTCTTCGTCTCATCCATCTTCTCTCCACTTCTAACTCAAGGGTAGTGTAGCATAGCATAGGCATTCACATGTCCTCTCCACTCCCTCTGAACACTTTCTACCCTCTCTCACCAACACTTGTTTTTCTGTTCCTTGGTATTTAGGCTTCCATCTCAGTCTCCTTTTCTAGACCCATTTCCTTTACCGTGACCCCATCCCATTATCTCTTTCTGTGTTGAGGCATTCCCCTCAAATAGTCTCTCGTCCTGCTGTCTTTAAGAGCACAAAGATTCAAGAACACTGTCTTTTATATGGGCTCTTTCTTAGTTTTTTACTCATACATTTCTCCACAGTCCCTTCCCCTGTCTCTCTTCCTCTCTCTCTCTCTGCTAAGTGCATGGTTTCTGTAGTTTCTCTGAGAGTTCATTCAGGGGTTCCCAATGATCATAATAACCCACTTCACACACACCTGAACCCATTAGGCATCATTAGGTGTGTGTGCACATGTGTGTGTGTGTGTGTGTGTGTGTCTCTGTCTGTATAGTTATATATGTATGTCTGTAAGTGACTTAATGTGTGCATATGGGTTGTGCACATATGATGAATGTGGATGTGTGCATAGATGTAGGCTCTGCAGTGTGTGTAAGTGTGACTGTGTGTGTACGTGTATGTGCATGTGTGCACATGTGTGTGTGTAGGCAGTCTCTGTGCCAAGCAACAACCAACAATTTGAGGATAACCCGTAGTTTCAGGAGACCCTGACCACCTAATTAGAAACCATGAAGACAAATTGATGCATCACCCTCTTGCCCCCTTCACCTGCGAGTTAACGAGGGCACAGCACATCTGCCAGTCCGGCGGGAAGACTGGCGAGTACAGCTGACCGGTCAGTCACCTTCCCTGCCAACGGCCGTCCCCGTTCCCACTGCATAGTAGACTCCCCCATGGCCTCATGGGAAAGAGTGCCAGGGTCACAGGATGGCATTAGGGCCACGCGCCTGTCGGGTAGCATATGCCTAAAAGATCTCTTGGGTGCCTCTATTTCAGAGAGCAGAAAGGGCCAAGAGAAGAGGGTACACTATACCTGTGTTGGGAATGCCAGAGAGAGAGAGAGAGAGAGAGAGAGAGAGAAAAAGAGAAAGAGAAAGAGAAAGAGAAAGAAAGAGAAGGCATACCTTCTTAAAACAGATCTCTTGTTCACATGCCAGCAGTTATTGATTTGTGTTGTCTGCATTGACCATGGAGAGGTCAATGAGAGCTTGTCGTGACAGTGTTGTGAAAGATCGATTGGAGCAACAACGACATTTAAAGAAGTGACAGCCAATGATTAATTGGCCGGTTTAAAAATAAAACAAATAAACTGCCAAAACGACTTAATGCCACATTCAACCGCCTGGGTCTTCACTGAACAATGAAGTACAGTTAGCATGCCAGTAAATCATATGCCGGAACAAAAGGGCCTCTAAAATTAGAAGAAAAGCTTCCATTTTCAATGAGGCCCTCATAATAAAAAAGAACTTTGGGGAGACAAGGCCAGTATCTGAGCGTGCCCTTCCAGCCGCAACCCCGGACCAGGGAGGGGAGAGAAGACACTGAGGTCAGATGTAGCTTCTGTCCTTGCTTGCCACTCATCAATGCTTTGATTATGTGCAGATGCCTCGCTTCTTGCATCACTGTCCCTGGCAGTCGCCATGGGGACATTGCCCCAAGAGACAGGAGGTGGGAGAAGGACGGGATTTTCTTTTTGTGCATGTGTGTGCATGTGTGTGTGTGTGTGTGTGTTCGTGTGTGTGTGTGTGTGTTTGTGATTGGCTCACCGCCATCTGGACACATCCACACTTCCTCCTTTTGGCATTCCCCCTTCTGAACTCGTTGGCTGACATGAACAAGGGCCCAGCAATCCAGTCAATGTTGAGCACCGTATCTCATGCCATCTACATTTAGAGCTACAAAATATGTTATCTGAAATGCTGTTAAAACCTCTAATTTGTACTCCTCCACTTTACCTGTAATAGATGGCACCAGCAACTTCCTAGGGCCCTACGCTAATTTCCAAAGGGTCAAACATACCCTTTCAACAATGCATGTGCTAAATAGCAATGTGAATTAAGTGAGCATAATAAGTGATGTGAAAATAGGATGTTTTTGTCCGATATTTGGGCACTGCTCCATGAGCAACTAGAGCTTTTTCTGGATGGCAAAGCTTTTTTTGAACATGTTTTTGACAGCATGTGTGGCATAATTTGGCTGCCACACACTCTGGCATATTCTCTGCACATTAATGAGCGAAAATGAAAAATAAGGAGGGTGGAGAAATAGGAAATGGGAGAGAGGAGAAGGAGAAGGAGGAAGAGAGAGTGAGTGAAATAGAAAAGGGCTCATCTTACTATGAAGTTAGCCCAAGACCAAGAGCAAGGTCCTGGGTGTCAAGTCCTTCCTCTTATGCCGAGACAGTCGTGCATGTTTGGGCAGTTGTAATTAACCCAAGCACTGATGGCTCCTTCATTCCATTTTTTCTCCCTCTCCTTCATGTCTTGCTCTCCACTCATATCTTTCTCTTCGTCTCTCCAAACCTCTCTTTTCCTTTCCTTTACCTTCTTCCTCTTTGTCCCATGCCTCTCTCTTTCCCTCCATGTTCTATCTCTTTAATTCACTCTCTTCCTCTCCATCACAAATCGTCCCTGGTTGCTTGTCTAGACCGAGCAGGTAGAGTGAACACCCAAGGGAGAGGTTGTCGCTTCTCAAATTCAGCTGATGGCAGTTCTCAAAAGAAGAGAGAGAAAAAAACCTATTTCATTTTCTCTCTCTTATCTCCCATACTGGTTTAATTCCATGTGAAAATGGCTTTTTCATGACTCAGTGTCAGCCTGTTCTTTAATATCAACACCATTTTGGTTCTGCAAGACTAAGGAGAGGCTCTCTGATAGACAGAAAGAGAGAGAGAGTAAGAAAGATAGAGAGATAGATAGAGGGGTGGGGCTGTGCAGGCTGAGGAATGTCAGTTGGATAAGACTGCAAATCACAATCCTTTGACCTTTTTGACCAACATGGCTCCGCACACTACAAAGACAACAGGGGATTTTTTTTCGAATGGATCATAGAAAAACAAAGGGCAGGGCCAAAATACCGTAATGGTGTGCTGAGCCTGAAATAGTTCCAGGACTCTTCTCCTCTAGTCTTGCAACAACTAACAATTTGTTCGAGCATTGAGACGCTCAGCAGGTGAACTGGCATGATTGAGAGACTGGCTTAAATGGACTGCCTCAGTTCAGAGAGGTGTTGGTGAATCAATCTTAGGAGCTCGGCAGAGTGCAGACTACTGAAGTCCACCTAAACTAACACCATGCTTGACTTCTGCAGCAACCACTCTGGGTCTTGAGCAAGGCAAGAAAACTGCCGTAATTATGGGTAGGGGAAGCACATCTGTACCACAAGAAAAAAATATGCAAATGAATAAACACATGCTGCTTTCATGACAGCAATGCCATTTTTTTTATATATTCCACTTGCTAATCATGTCTCCATAAACACATACATGCACAAGAGAGAGAGAGAGAGAGAGAGAGGGAAGGCTTCTTTGTGAGAATAGTGTGTGTGCGTGAAGGCAACATGTCTCGGTTTGATCGCCGTGATAGTTTTGCGTGAAGCAGGATGTCACTGGGGCCCTTGCGCTAACTCTCCAGCCCCCCTCTTCAAGTCACCGGGGATAAAAGCCAACTGTCACACAGCTACAAGACAGGGCTTGTGCGACTGGAAAGAATCATACCGCCGTGACAAGTCTTATTATTCATTCCCTTCACACACAAACACACACACACACACACCACACCCCCTTTAAAGGAAGTGCTTCAGATCAGACTCTGACAGCAGGGTGACATTTTTTCCCTTTAAAGACATGTTAAGGCCTTTTCAGGGTACAGAAGATGTTTGTGAGAAATAAAAAAAGATATTTGGATGTTGTAGGCATATGCAAATGCCTAAGAAGTGCTGAAAAAGAAACAACCTGATACACACACACACACAGGTAAACACTCTCAGTCATACAAAATACCCAACACAGTCACGCTGACTATCTCTCTCTCTCTCTCTCTCTCTCTCTCTCTCTCTCTCTCTCTCACTCTCTCTGTCACACACACAGACACACACACTGGATCATCCTTGACAGATCTGAGCTGATAGGACAAGCTTCGAGATATATGCTTACACAAACATAGCCACAGGTGTCCTTCTTTTGACAGAAAGGAAGGGGGAGGGGGGGTGAAATGACATTGCTGCTTTCTGCTCTTGACTTCCGCCTGATTAATCATTTTCATGCACAAGGGATCCAACGTGGAGGGAGTGACGATATTTGACTGTGCACAGTTGCCAGAAGATATGATTAATTAGAGAAAAACAGCCCATGCTTGTGAGGAAAATTCATAATTCTGACCCGGCACGGGAAAAGCATCCCCCTTCCCTTGAGTGTTCCATATTCCATGAGCAGGGCTGTGAGGGTGAGGAGGTGGCATGAACTGATTCTTGATCGTTTGGACTCACAACGCACAAGACTGGATAAAGATTGTGTGAATGTTGTCGTTGGCAGCACAAACCTCTGTGAGCTTTATTAAAGAGTGCTAAAAAGACCTGGTGGTGGGGGTGAGACACAGGAAGCTTAAAGTCAGTGGAGAGATAGAAACAGAGAGATAAACTAAAGGCTGAAATATACTTCTAAGACTCCGCTACTCTGTGGTCATGCAGTTGCCTCGACGGACTTGTTTTCATTTATGGTTCTCTGATGGTTGTGGTTGTTGCAATGGTTGTGGGAGGTGCACGACAGGCCACGGAGAGGTGCTCTTTCCAGGAGGAGGCTCCCTGGGACCATGAGTTTAACATTAGTGAGTAGCTTCTATTTCCCATGCTCTTTGAGTAGATGGCCGTCTTAAACTATTTTAATTACACACTGAATGACAGGAAACCACAGTGGATTATATTTCACGGCGCACATTGAGATCAGATAAAAGTAAAAAAAAAAATGTAAGGCAAATATCAGCTCTCTCAAACACCACCCCCCTCCACATACACAAATATTACATACGCCCTTTGAAAGTGCACATATCTTGTCGTCTTGACAGTTTAAATTAGCTGTAGCTCTCTATCTCTTTGGGCTCAATGACAAGCTTCACCCAAGCACATCCAATGCAAATTCACCCAATCACACCCTTGCCCCCCCTCTTCTTTTAAAGGCCCTAGGGCCAGCTCAACCTTTCCTTTAACTAATTGTGCGCACAGCTGCTGGGGCCTCGGCCAAGGCCTCCTCCTCTCAGCTGTTCCACGCACAGCCCTGGCACTCCAGAAAGTGGTTTGCAGGACAAAGTTCCACCGGGAGTCCCAGGAAGCGCTGGCTTTGGGCCCCGAGAATTCCCTGGTTCGTGTGGGACAATGCCTGTGCTCCACCTCTTTCCCCCTCAATGGACTGCCCAGATTCTGCCCATTATGAGTCACGGTTGCCTAGCGAGGGGACCCGCCCCTGCTGTGGGGGCTAAGGCACACTTCTCAAACAGCCAGAAAGGCAAGGGATGACAAACAGCTCAAGAGAAGCCATGATCACCATGTGGGACTAGCTGTCAGATGCACCATGTTGGTTTTTGTTTTGTGAGAGTATCCTGATGTCGTATTTATTATCTGATTGATTATGTAGGATTGAGTTAAGCCTGGTTTATAACTCATTAGAACCTAAAAAGACGAGCTGACAAATCAAGACTGAATTGTCATCATAAGGCATACATCAGAAGCTACCACATTTTTTTAAATTTTTGTCTGAATTCAGCTGCCTGTTAAAGGAAAACATCAAGTTTTTTTTCAGGTGTCATTATTCAGATTGAACCACTGGCAAGCCTTACATCTGACCAGTTTGGTTTAAGTATTTGTAAGGTGTCACAAGACACAAGGCTTGCCGATTTGTCTGTGGAGAAACGTACTCCTATGACATGTCCGTCAATGATGCAGTCAGCATTTCTGTGGTGTTTGACAAAGCGTCTGTAACTGTGCATGAATAATGGAGAGAGTGGAATGTGAGTGGAGCGCTACAGTTCTACCATGCATCCATTTGCGTAACCGTAGACAGCCGCAGTCTGTCAAACACGCGTTTTATTGATCATGGGCACCAGAAGCGCCTGCCATATATCTTCTGACGCCGCGTCGGTGAGAAACTTCTGCCAGGTCTGTAATTGAAACAAAGAGCCCTGGCACATGGAGCAAGTCCTGTTTTTTTAGTTTTCGTTTCCTTTCTGTCTATTCCTCCTCCTCCTCCTCCTCCTCCTTGTCATTGGCCGCAGAAGCTGACTTGAAAATGGCCCTCTAGGCAAGAGACATGATAGAGGACATAACCCAGTTGCTTCACTAGGTGCCTCACCGACTGCGAAATACAGTTACTTTTCCCTTACGGTTGCCTCCGGTAAAGGGCCTTTGCTGCTATGAGAGGCACATTTGCCACTATTCATTTGACACCTTAGTGTAAGCGGAATTACAGTGGTCCAGTCAAATGGCCATAACATTTTCATAAGACTGCCAGGCAGGTTTCTTTGAAGACATCACCAATCCTAGCTGCTGGCTCCTTGCATAACAAAACTCAATTATTACACTGAGGAACCAACTATGTATGCAATCATTCGTTTAGAATTTGAGCTATTTTATTTGACTGTCGGCCACTATTAGGAGGCACTTTGGAGTTACATAAAAATACAAAACATCAGACCATTTTTTTATCCCTTGGACAGGCTGTAACTATCTGTGCTCTGCACAGCACTGTCATTTCTTTAGGAATCGTCTTGAATAACACCCAACCATGCATATGTCCATCGTCCTCCATCAGGAATGGCCACGTCCTTTTCAAGTTAGAACTGGAAACTAAAAGCTCCATCTGTTCCTTGCAGAAACCATAATGACTGCAGCTTAAAAGGAGATGTTTTTCACTGAATAAAAAAACACAAAAAAACAAACAAACAGACAGGCAGCCTTTACCCAAAAGAGAGCCAAGCGCACCGAGAGGCCTGGTTTTCCATCAGCGATTCCCTTTGAATGTGTGCCTACTCCAACAATAATGCATCAGACACAGATGCCATGCCAGCAGCGCCCTCCAAAACCCACACTGGCACGGCCTGCTATTTCCACCTAACCAAATTTGCTCAAGCATGCCGTGCAATGCCTGCCTATAAACACCGGAAGCCAAGTCAAGCCTATCTAATGCTATGAGGATTTCATGGTTGTGATTAAGTGGACTGCAACCCCGGAGGGCTCATATTGTTCCCCCTGGAGGTGCTGGTGTGTTTGGGATCTTCAGAATAGGTTGTTAATTACTAGATAATAGGCACATCCAAATTCAACAGAGACAGAGGGCAAACAGGACAATCAGAGCCATTAAATCAATTGGGTTCAATTAGGTGCAGAAGTGCAAAGAAAACACAAGTTCTGCTTTGATGGGCTAACCTTTGGGGGTTTGTCATTTCAGTTGTGCACTCAGTATGTTTGTGTATGTGTGTGTGTGTGTGTGTGTGTGTGTGTGTGTGTGTGTGTTTGTGTGTGTGTGTGTGTGTGTATGTGTGTGTGTGTGTGTGTGTGCAGGGTTAGTTTGGGAGGGGTTGGAGGCTAACGCTGGATTTCTTGTGCTTTCGCTGTAAACTGTGACAAAAAGAAGATGGGGTTGGAAACATATAGTCAAGGACTCTCCTTCTCCCCTCTCTCCATCGCTCTTATCCCTTCCTGCGCGGTCCTCCGCTGCTCCTGCGCTATTATTCCCCAGTTCTCCCCACGTACTGTGCAGGGGTGGTGGGCTGTTCATTTGCCAAACCTCTGCTCACAGGAGGCAAAACTCTGTAAGTCCTCATAGGAGATGTGTGTGTGCGTGTGATTGATTGAGAGAGAGAGAGAGAGAGAGAGAGAGAGAGAGAGAGTGAGAGAGAGAGAAAGAGAGAGAGAGAAGATATATCTGGGAGAGTGAGGAAAGTGTTCTATTTGCATGTTTGTCATCAAACAAGTGTTCGTTCAGATCTAACATTTGGGAGTATCACATCCTCTGAGCGGGTGGACGGGTGATACAGAAGACTAAGTGAGAAACAAAGAAAAGGACCGATAGAGTATGAGCACTACACCTCTACATTTGGCTTTTCTTCTTCCAGTTGGTCTTTCATTTATCCTCACTTTACCCAACAAGCATTCCACTTCATCTGACCCTTTCCCTGCTGGTTTACTCACTCCCACTATATCCACTTTTTATGGACCTTTCACTCTTCTTTTCTACCCCTCTACAACTCTGTCTTTCAATTTTTCTGACTTTACCAGCTTTTTTTGATGTCTATCTCTCCCATTCCTCTGGGCTAGCCTCTCTCCCTGCCTCCCTCCCTCCCTCTCTTTCTATCTCTCTCTCTCTCCCACTGTCTCTGTCTGACTATCTGTCTCTCTCCCTCTCTCTCTGCTTGACCACAAAAGCGCCACGGGGCAACCCGAGCCAGGTTTGTGAAGAAAAACACCTCGCTGCACATTGTTTTGGGCATAAAGGCCAGCTAAGGGGATGAAAGCCCCAGCAGATGGGAAAGAGGCAACCGAGTGAGAGGGTCCGATGCAGGACCACCAGCTGTCATCCCCCTGATGGCTTGCGCACGCACGCACGCATGCACACATACACACACACACACGCACGCTTGGTCACATACCCACTGGGGACTCAACATGCATTCCACAAGAGTAGGCCAGTGAAAAGACTCAGGCAACAACTGCCAGCAGTTCTGTCAACTGATGATGAGAGTTTGTCATCATCTTTGCAAAGTGCTGCAGCAGGCAAGTCAAAAACACACACAAACACACGCAACACAGGCAAAATACTTAGGATAAGGCTCTCTACCCACTAAAGTGGTTTAGTGAAGAATCACAGCACAGCTATTTTGCTCTCCAGAGAGAGGGTGGAATGGAATGAGGACATTTGTTTCCATTTCGAATGGCCAACAGGTTTCACATCAGGGAGCTTGAATAGGCTTCCTTGAATACTCTAAGCGCATCAGTTAAGAGCTCATTTTTATAGGGACGCATTCCACTGGGCTGGCACAAAAGAGGCGTGGCACGCATTTTGGAGACCGTTTCCGACGTCGTCTAAAGTTAAACTATTATATTACACCCTCGAGTAACTTAAGAAAACGATAGTACTTTGAAGACGTTATCCTATCAAAAATAGTCTAAAGTTATTACAAACACGGGGCTTCAAATGATCAAGGACAGTGGTAAATAGAGACCGACAGTGAGAGAGGAAGCGAGATGTAATAACGAGCTATTGTGCCGGCCCATCTGTCAACATCTGACAAATCTCTAACATTGTTGAAATCATGCCTAATGAACAAACGTAGACTATTTGAATTGAGCCTCATGATAAACGCTATCACCAAGTTACAGCGACGCTCTCCTGTTGGTGACTGTAGGGTACTATACAATATCCTGGTTTGCCTTGCTGGTTTGAATTTATAAACGTTTTGTAACGTTATCTTTTAAGAGAGACGTGCTCGCCGAATTGTGCAGACCAAACTGTATTCACGTCACTTTGTCTTTTTGTGAAGGAGAGAGCATTAAAGAACACTGCAGACGCATCATCCTTTTTGACAGCTGGCCTCTAGCTGCAACAATAGCTTGGCACTTGACAAGTGAAAATCATGAAAGACTAAGAAAGGATTTGCTAACAGGGAAATTATTGAGGAGCTGTCAGAATGACAGTCATGGATAAACGCAGAACAATCCGTGTCTCAAAAAATAACATCATGTATTGTAGGCTACTATCCTGCCTGATGCACGTCAGTTCTAAAACATAGTTGTGAGACCACTATCAAGAAAACGAATCCCCGGTTTAGCTGTTGTTACCGGTAGATTAGGCTACTTATGACGTTTTGATAAACGTGCAGAGCATTTTAAAGTTATCCACAGCGATGTACAAAGACCGACAGAGTAGCCTTCATGCCTGTGGTAAAGACTATACTTCTGTTACCTCACGTTGTGAAATCCTTCTGTTGGCCACCTGTACTATACTTTAGTAATTTCTGCCCAAATAGGAAAGGGTTGTGATGTTCACATTACCTGCTAAACACTTTCCTTATCCTCTGATAAAGGGTCGGCGACGTCGTGACGGTCTCCGGAGGAATTGTCTCAATTGTTGTGACAACATGGTTCTGATGTTCGGGAATCATTTTGTAATTTGGAAAAAAGAAATAAAATAATCAGAAACAACAGGGCATTCTGCTCTGCCAAAGAGAACGTTGGGTCGGGAAGGACTAGGCTACTCCACGGGAGACGGGATCCGTTTCTTCCCTCTTGTAGCTCACAACCTCAGCAGTCCATGTTCACAGGTGAGAGTAGGATTTGGTTGTATTTCCAGTGTAAGTGAAAGATTGTCTTGGTGCTTTCGCCTGTGCCTCACGGCAGGTTAATGCAAACTGCACCTGCGCTCCCGCAAGATCTTCAGAGATAACCTCAGCTCCAACAATGTGCATTTTCCGAAAGCCAGATACAGAGTGACTGCCGTGGCTGGAAGGCGTTTGGTGTTGGAAACACATGTGCACAACCTAGCCACCAGAGGGAGTTGTCTCTCATAAGGTGAGACGTGATAAAGGAGAACATGGTTTTGAGGATGAGAAGCCTAACCAAATCGCTTACAAAAATCAGGTTTCGCTCAATTAGGGATCTATTAACACCCTTGCAATACATTTACAAATGAGAAGACGTGTTGTTATGATGGAGCAACTCGAAGGGCCCGTGTTTTTCGTTGTCAATAGAAATACGAGAAAACTAAATTGTTTGTAATTGTGAGTTTGAATACAGAAATTCCAAAAAAAGAACGCGTTTAAAATCGCACCTACAATCAAATAATTAGATGATGGGATAGGCGAGATAAAAAATACCATGTATATACACAATAGGCTCTTTATTTATATTTGGATGCTGTGGTGTTGTAGCCTAATCAGTATTGGTGTGTGTGTGTGTGTGTGTGTGTGTGTGTGTGTGTGTGTGTGTGTGTGTGTGTGTGTGTGTGTGTGTGTGTGTGTGTGTGTCTGTTGTAATGTGCCCGGCTCACGGGCATAAAACATAAAGGGTAGGCCACGCAGAATTTATGATAATATATAATAATAAGTTATTTATTAGAGGTTACAGGTATATATTTATCTAGCAATTATAAGTAAACGTGTGGTGAATGACAGTGTTGTGAATAGAAACAAAAGATGTAATTTAAAGTCAGTTCAAGGTTAAAGCAAAACAAACGACGCCGATGACAATCCAAAATCCAACGATACTCCCCAATCCATTCTCTATCCAATCAAACGATACGCAAATGCAGGGAAGACCAAAGCTCTCCCGACTACCATCTGATCAGGGCTTTTGTAATCCAGCCAATCAAGGATACACCGGTTGTACACCTGCTTCCAATTACCTGCTGGAAGACAGAGACAAAACAGGCATGCAATAACACAGGGCGGGGCCTAGACCCGCCAGGGTCGTAACAGTGTGTGTGTGCTATATCCATACAAAGTGAGGGAGGTACAGAGAAAGGCAGGGAGAAGACTTCAGTAGAACGTTACACCTGTTCTCCTCTCTGCATGAAATTCAAAAACACTGGAGTTCACGCCCAGCATGTGCTTTGTGCCCAAATTTCACCAGCTCAATTTTTACTCCAGGTGTTGGCCAAGTGCTGATGGAATTTGGCCGAGCCATTCGCCAAGGAGAAGAAAATGGTTCAATGATGACGAAGAGGGAGTGCTTCGGCAGCATGGCTGCACTTCAATTATGGCTGCACTTCAATTATGGCTGTCACAATAAGATCTATTTGAGCCGAAAGGGCACTGATGTTAGTAATGTTTTTAAAGGAAAAAATGTGATCTACCTATTGACCTATCTACCTACCCGGCGATAGCTCAGTTTTTACAACACAGTATTATGTTACTGCCTGAATCATTCACTTCTGATATAATTTTGGTTTGTTCCTATTAGTGATGCCACTAACCAAAATATCACACCTTGAACAAGTGGTTTCCAACAAGGAGAATTGTGGGGAACACCAGGCTATCTCTCCACACTTTTGGGTTGTATTTTGGCCAACATTATTCAATTTTCAATTCAATTTTTCAATTCAATTTTCAATACAATTGTCTCAAGGCGCTTTACAGAGCCCAGAGTCTGGACATTAGCCACGTACTCACTCTAGATCCCCATATGAAGCCTTCGATGAAAATGAACACCAGACAAGCCTTTTGATGTAGGAACTTGACTTTATTCTGCTCAAGCAATTTGTGTCTGACATACATGACAATCAATATAAGATAACTGTCATGTGACATGGCCAAGACAGTTAGACAGTGTTTGTCCACAAAAGGTAATTTACCTGAGAGCGGCAAAACCCACAGCATTATCACGCATGTTAAAGACAGTGTAGTACTCTCTGATGAAGACATCTCCCAGAATCCAAAGGCCAGAACCGACTCCATTGCTGAAGCTATTCTCAAAACCAGTGCTGCAACCATAGTTTTGAGTCTGTAGAAATAGTAATTCATTGGGTAAGATCAATAAACAGACTTCTTGTATTTAATAAGATATTCAAATTATTGTTTGGATGAAATTACACTGGGAGCATGTAATTTACAGCTGACCATCCATTTTTCTTGTAATACAGAGAAATACAGAGATGTCCATACCTGACGGACATAGGCAGAAGAGGGTATAGAAAAGGACCATCCATTGATGTTGAAAGTCACATCAGGCAGGCTTGCAATGGAACTGCAGGGTACCTAGAAGAGGACGTAACAAGAAACATGTTGTTAGTAACGAAATAGCTTAAGGTAAAATAAGAATAAAATCATTGGCATTGCACCATTGTAATGTACCATCATGTATGCTTAAAACTATACAAATAAAAAGAAAAAATAAACTCTGGGATCTAACAAAAGAAGTGCTGTTTCATTTCACCATATGTACTTACCTGACCATTAGGAGTTCCCACTGCACTGTTGAGATTGTTGACTCCGGGTCCAACAATCATGGAGGTTCCAGTGTCCACAATAGCCTGACAGCCACCATTGCAAGCAATAACCTTGCCATTTACGGTAATGCTGGAATTGGATTTTAAATATAGGGTAAATTAAGTACCTTGATTTATAGCTTTGACAGAATATCTGATATGTCTATTTAACATTAATCGAAATTAAGATTATGTAATATGTGGCAAACTATGAAGCCCAAGACCAAATATTTCCCATATTGATATGAAGTTCAATAAAGGCTAATCAGTATATTAGATGACATCCACAATTATACAGTTATGATAGAGCACAGTATAATTTATTATGTAGAGTCTCTGCACTGTTGCTTTTCATATACAGTATGAAACAATATGACTATTTGATTAGAATCCTTTGATTCAATTTTATGTTCATGTTGTGAAGTATAATAGAATAGGTATATAGATTATGACATCATGTGGCTCATATCATACACATGATAACACACCTCTCCATTGTGATCTGCCAGTAAGTCTCAGAGGACATAGGAATCCATCTAAGATCACCATCGTAACGGTCAGGGTCATATCCACCAAAGACCACCTCACTGCCAGTGTCAGGGCTCCTGTAGAAAAACAGATTTGACTATTTATTTAAATAGTGTTGATAAGGTTTCTAGAGAGAATTGAGATGAACCTGAAGAATCTGTACCTGCTCAGGTAAACTGAGAAGTAGTCATTCTCAATCAAACCCTCTTTCACCATGTTGTTGAAGACTGGCATGACCCCTTCCACTGCAATGCTGGCATAAGCCAGACCCAAGATACCATCAGCTTTCATATAGTACATAAAGGAAGCCTCGTACTGGCTAACTCCAAACATTTGGTTGACCACCTTGAGTCCTCCGACCTGGAAGTCATCAAACATGAAGAGGTAAACAAAGGACGCTCACACAATGCAGTATTTAACATTAATTCATCTGTAGTCCACTCCACCTGATCCACTTGATCAACCCACTCGCTATTATTAATACATACACTATATCAGTACAGCACTGTTCTGTTAAGGCCTTTTTGTTGTTGCTATATAAATGAATACAGTTGAATTAAGTACATGTTTGGCATTTCTAGTACAGATATATGAATGAAATCAGCACACCTCAACAGTGTCCAATCCCAAAGAGCCCTCCATGCTGCCAGTTCCATACTGGATGGAGAGGCCCTTTCCAGAACTGACATAAGTAGAGGACTTGTAGATATCAAACTTGTTGTGGTTTCCTGCCACAAATGAAGCATTGTGTTATTACTGACATGTTATTATCAACGTAATAACAAGCCAACAAAAATGATTCAGCCTTGCATACATTATGAATGATACATTCTGTCTGATTCTGCAAATAATGTAATGGTGCATATTTATCCATGTTGGATCGAGTGTTAACATTAGTAACAAAGAGTATTTGAAAAGGATGTTTGTACACACCACAGGCAGGGCTTTTGCAAAAGGTGGAGGGAACCCAGAGGTTGGCAGAGCCAGTGTCAAAGACCACTGTGAAGGACTGAGGTGGCGTGCCAATGGAAATGACTCCATAGTAAGCAAGCTACATGGAGAAATAAAGACAAGGCATTGCACACAAAAGACAAACCAATGGCACACTATGTCCATAGGACGCTTGTGGAGTAGTTCATGTAAACCACTCACATCAGCATCGTTGGTCATCTGCTCAGCTCCAAACAAATTACTGTCAAACTTGGCGATGGGGTTGTAGGGGTACCTCTGCCTGAACTCCTCCCACTGGCCCTTCTCCTCCATGATCTCCCTGGTGGTCTTGTGCTTTATCAGGGGGACCCTGGCACAAAAGACACAAGACATGATGGTCTTAATGCTTTGGTGCCACCATGATGTGTTTTCCCCCACAACAATCATGGAGAACATTAGACAAACGCTTAATGTTTACGTTTATTAAAAGATGTTTTATCTGAAGTGATCAACAAAATACATAACTGCTACTACAACAAGAATATTACTTTTAAATAGCAAATTATAGCCACTCTAGCAATAAAACCTAAATTACTGTTAAAACTGATATTGACACAGACATCAATTGTCCTTGACAAGCTCACCTTACCAGGCACTCAGAGAGTGCCACCACAGCACAAAGAACGATGGCCAACTTCATGATGCAGTCTGTCCTGAGATCCACTGAGACTGAGTCAAATTCAAGTTCTTTATATAGAGTGCCTTTAATACCCCCCCCCCCCCCCCCCCCCCCTCAAAACTTTTACCACTTTGATAAGATCTATTTGGTTCTGCCAAAATGTGTGACGTAAGCAGCAAAAAAAGTACACGTCCTTGGGGTGTTAATTCATTTTGAGTAAATATTTGAGGAACAATTACTTGAATAAATAAGGCACAACATGACACAATTTTGAAACGCGTTCAAGTAAAATATTTGGTCTGATTAGGCTACTGAATCTTTTTGCTCAGGACTAATGTTGCATACTCAGCGTGTCCTCACTATAAGTGTAAAATTCCAGTGATGAAAGTTTAACACAACAGGTGGAAGAACTGAATAACAGGTGGAAGAACTAAAGTGGAAGAACTAAATAATATCCCCATACACCTAGCCAGGCAACTTCTCTCTCTCCCTCTTCTTTTATATCACATTGCTAATGCATATAATAATACGGATACAATGGCCATATTGCCTACTGTTAATTGACTACCTAAAAGTATCTCCTTATCTGTTTCCCAAATTGATGTCTTCTAACAAAAATGTTCTCTCTCCCTTATAGCATGTTCCAATTGCTGATGGTTGTAGAAACATTGCTCCTCACCACCACTACTCCTCATCTACGCATATGGACAGCCAAACTCTACCCACTCACTCTGTTTTTTCTTTCTCTCATAATCTAGACTATCTTCGCTATGGGACGCTGCTGTAGTCTCTCCACCCGATCTACCTGTAGTACCCTCTGCCTACTGCACCCACTGCCACCGTACTGCCGTACAATTACTCTACCCCATACACTATGCTAGCGTTTATATCTGATAAATGTATTCCACAGAACATTTAGCAATTGATGGTAATTTATTATCAAATTGTTTAATCTGATTGTACAACAAAGGCACTGGCAAATAAGTGTGTATGTGTTGCATGTGTCATAGTGCATGAGGTCTGTTATCTTCAGTTGTGATAACAAAGAGTGGAGACACACTTGCCAATACGTGGGTTAAATGCATCCAAGCTCATGCAGTGGCCATAAAGATAAACTTCATGTAGTAATTTATGTTAAATTAATTGCATAGCCTTTATTGGCAACATTCTTTCATCCCCAAATCACCAACTTTTTGGAAGCCGGTGACTACCTTGAACTATTCTTGAACCAGCCCTTATTTAGCATGGGTAAACACAATTATAATACCATATTCAGCATATATTTCAGTGTATGATTCCAAAATTATAGACAGTATTATTATTTAGTCTATATTAACATTTACTGATAGTTTGTTAAGACCCCAACCCTTTCCAAAAAGCTCCAAGGGCATAATTTCTACCATTTCTGTAGTTATCACTAGTGTTCAAGATTCTAAAAACATCTTATCACAGAGATAAAAATGACACGATAAACAGTGCGCGGCTGACTCATTAAAAGCCCTGAATTTGAAGGTGGTGTTTTCTTCATCTTAGCGGGTAAGAGGGCAAGGCTTCCAACTGAAACATGACGGTCATTGCAGGATGAAGTTTATTCTTCTTCTGAGAGTCACGCTGATGGTATAGATTGTCTCACAGGTTAGTTCAGTAGACTTATTTCTTGGTAGCTGTCGCAGTTAGAGGACCACATTCATTTGATCCCTTTCTTGTAGGCAATTTTTGTGACTGAGAGGAAGAGTACCCTCACAGAAGAATATCCTGATGACCACAGCCCACCTCGGGCTGAGCAGCTGACCACTGAGACTTATCAGACTGATCAACACTCATTTTTGAAAACATGGAGTTTTGTCTCAAAATGTCAGTGGGTCATTCTGCTAATGTGATGTTTTCTCTCTGTTGTTTCACCATTTTAAACTACCCACCTTCACCTCTGTGGTTGCCCAATCTGGACTGAGTATACACAGACTCCTTTCACCTGTAGACTTAAGCTGAGCAAGAATGGACACACAGTGCACCAATACAAATGACATCAAAGTAGTTTATTTCTGGCTGCTAGGTGTATGCAGGTAATTTCACGCAGTAGTATTTCTCCTGTGTCCTGGATGTTTGAACGTGTGATTGGTGTGAAAGTGAAGTAGCACAGTTTGCTGTTTGTGTCAGGCTGCTTCTGGTTGAAAATCAACTGTGATAACACAACTGATATAAAAACACTGTCATGTTTGACAGCAGTGAAATGTTGGGAGCCTTTATATTTCACCCTCCATCATCCAAGGGCATGGGTGCTGGGAGGGGCTGACTCCTGCACAACGTAGACCATAAAAATATCTGTGTTCCCTTCACAGCTCCGGGTCTATTTTTGCAAGGGTTCTCAGATGCCTCTTGGCACTTTTGTGTGGTTTACTCATAATCCCCTTTCCATACAACACATTTCATATCAGAGTTTTGGTCAGACTTAAAAACACGGTACAGCATCTTTCACATTGCCCTGATCTCGACGTCACTGACCTGTACACACCATGCTTTTATTTTGTGCCTTCTTATTCCCACATTTTCCTCCATTCTCACTTTCTCTCTCTCTCTCTCTCTCTCTCTCTCTCCCTCTCCACACTCTCAAATGTTCTTACTTCTCTTTTTTTCTCTTCTCACCCTCTCCCTCACTCCCCCATCCTTATAATCCCTCTTGCTGCCAAGTAGCTGTGCTCTTCTCAACCCGGAGAAGACGGGCTTGTTTTCAGTGCTGTCACTCAACCAGACGAAGCCCCACGAGTCAAAGCCCATCAGTAGTTTCTTGGCAAAAACATTCTGTTTATATATAAAACAGCTCGCAGGGTTGGGTGGTGTTATCAAAGGCTTTCCAGATTACACTCTGAATTCCATGACTAATAATTGCATAAAAGAGAACATGCCACTGTGAAAGCACTGATGTGAAGTCTGTGGAATGACAGGCTACAGCTTTATGCTGCTAGAATAAGCAGCAGCAAGGTGTAACTATCCATCGAGACATCTTCAGATTTCCTTTCTGCTGTCAAAGTTCATCCATTTGCAATCATTGGCATTCAGCTGGTATTGAATGTGGTACCGACAAGGTACTGAAACCCTTGAAAGCCCTCTCCTGCACCCTGCTCCCTGAGCTCTGCACTCTACCCCGCACCAACCTGCTTTGCTTCTTGAAGACCTCATCGCCTAGCAACAACCGTGCTCATTAAACCTGGTCGGACGTATAGCCACTGAGAGCACACTGAGCGGCCAACGAGGGTTGAGATTTTTTTTCATACCAAGGTCATACTAACCACCCCTGCTAGCTCGAGAGTATCACACTGATTAGTTCTTCTACCTGCTTAGTCATAGGTGAAGCTGAGGCAATTACACGTTTCTGGTGGTGAGACTGACAAGCAGTTTTTCACACAGGCACTTTTCATATTGACCTCATCTTCCTCTTTTGATGGGTGAAATCAAAAGATGATTCAGGCTGGATGAAATGATGTTCAGTGATTTTCATCAGCACAACCCACACTTTGGGCCCTATCTTGCCGATCAGAAACGCAAGTAGGACGGCGCCAAGCGCAAGTAGCTGTGTGGGCGGCTCTATGGCGCAGTTGCTATTTTAACGGCGGAAAAAACACACTTGCGTCCAGCGCAAGTGTCAAAAGGGTTGGTCCAAAGGAGGTTACTCAGCCATAGGTGTGGTTTGGGCGTAATATGCAATAAACCAATCCGAGCGTCATTTCACATTCCCTTTAAGAGCGAGAAGCGCATAGTCCATAGCGGCTTGTTATTTTGATGGCGGAATTACCTGGTGGAAGACCGGAGAAGTTCACAGCCGAGGAGACCGACGTGAGATTTACACACATTTTTTGGCCATATATAATTACAAGGAAAATAAAGTATTTACCACTTGAGGAAATCATTGTGATATCCATATCCAAGATATTTTAAAAATAAGCATACATGTAGCCTACACATTGACCCAAATGATTCAGGTTAATTGAAGCTGCGTGACATTTGATTTATTGTATGGCTTTGTAAAAAGCCGGGAGATAGATATATATGGGGATGCGAGAAACCCTCCAAAAGTAAGCAAAGTCAAGCAAGCATGTCAAGATATTGCCGTGATTGTTTCTGCAACGGGGCACCCGAAAACGTTGCCGAAAACGCTATAATGACGTCCGGAGACGTGGGACATCCAAGCTGGAAGGTAACACACGTTCTCGTGCCTTCACGGGAGGTGAATCTGCCTCGACCCAGGATCTGACGGCAGCAGAGGACATCGCCACGTCTACCCTCACGCCTGAGAGCGTGCAGGGATTTGGGGGCATGGAAATCGGCACCCAAGCCAGTGCACCAGCTGACCAAACCCAAGGTACTTAAATAAAGTCCACATACACAGAGATGAGTTTACAAGATTTATAATAATACTGGCATTAAATAAATGCAACAAAGCCATACAATAAATCAAATGTCACGCAGCTTCAATTAACCTGAATCATTTGGGTCAATTGTGTACGCTAGATGTATGCCTAGTTTTTAAATGTCTTGGATACGGATATCACAATGATTTCCTCATGTGGTAAATACTTTATTTTCCTTGTAATTATATATGGCTTGCCAAACAATTGGTGTAAATCTCTCGTGAAGACGACAGAAGTAAAGTGTAGCCTACAGGTCCTATACTGTGCGGGCAAGCACATGCGCCCTTAAAATAGCGTTCTGAATACGCGTAACAGACTTTAGACATTGCGCCTCACATTAGACCAGCTTTTTTTTGGTCAATGGCGCACGGCGCACGGCGTTGTTTTGAAACTGCAAAATACCACTTGCGCCAGAGAAACGCCTTCTCTGTTCCGCCCCCGCCCATGTCGACGCAAGTTCATTTCGAAGCGCGCCTCTGGAGGGAAAATCGCGCTGTGCGCCGGGTGCAAGATAGGAATGATACATGCGTCGGTGACAATGTCAATTGCGCTGGGTGCAAGATAGGGCCCTTTATGTTCTGGTTGTGACCATACAAAGAGCATATCTCAACTATCTTTTATGAGCTCCTTTGTGTAAAAGAAAGTGGTTCAAGAATAATTCTGAAAAAAAAAGAAAGAAATAGAATAGAAGATGGCCTCTGGCTGGCCTCTTGCAAAGAGCAAACTCTTTGTGTAACTTGCAAGGCTACGTGACCACCAGACATGGGTAACAGCTGATGATAAATGAACACAGAGGCTCTACAAAATCTGAAGAGTTTTGAGCATGAAATCACCCTTGCCTAACAGTAATGGTGCGTGTCAAGGCCATGACTGTGCATCCTTGGTAATGAGCTGGTAATGTTTCCATGATGGGAAGAGTCGTCAAAGGGGTCTTTTTCAATGACACAGTGCCTTAGGCTGACTTTTTGTTGGTTTTTAAGACCATATCAACACAATACAATATACCGTACATTATATGTGTTGCACACCTATAGTATGTTTTCACGTAACAGGACAGCATGTTGAAATATAATTCTCCACCTGTGATAACAGTGTATTCCTGCAGAAGACCAATAACTGATACAGGCACCCATTCTGGGGACTCAAATACTTTGGTGTAATTGTGGAAGGAGTCATCTTGATCATACAGCATTGCACTCTTAACAAAGGAAAAAGTCTCATTCCTCTGCACCTGCACCGTATGTTGTCTACAATCTCTGCACAGATAGTAACCTCAGCCTCTACAGGGGATATTCTGTGACGGTAGAGATCTAGCAGCTTGTGTGTGCACCTGGACACTGGCAGTCCTGCTGTTTGTCCAGCTAATCGGTTGAATTGATCCACTCGTGCTCAATAGCTCCCCGTAGCTAATGAACTCGATTCCCGACAGCTTCAACTAAGGCCATGCCACAGGGACTCCAGCGCATCAATTTCAGCTGATTAGCTGGTCTTCTTTGTGTTTCGTGTGTGACATCCCTCCAACTCAACTCAACTTAACTCACAGGCACTTCCTGATATATCCCTGCGCGTGACTAGAGCCGGCAGCCTGAAAAGAGCTGTGGGTGATGTGGAAGTAGGTTCAGATGACTCTGCGTTACATGTAATGGGGTAATGAGAAGAAAGTCAGGGTTCAGGTGGATGTTCATTGAGTGCTGTTCATGAAATGCTGTCATACAGATATGCTTTCACCCATCACTTCTCTCTCTTTCTCTCCACGTTGTCATGGAAACACATAATCAGGAGGAGCAGCTGATGTTATCCGACACATTGAGTGTGTGTCTGTGTGATTCAGAACAGGTTCCATCCACTGTTTTTTCGGGGTGAATGGTGAGACCGGAGAGACTCCTGGGAGGTCAGCCGCTCCTCTATATAAAAAAAACTATGATTGAGCAGCAATATATTTTGATAAATAGATAGATAGATAGATAGATAGATAGATGGATACTTAATTGATCCCGAGGGAAATTAAGGGAACATTCATTGTCTCGGGGGACAGAGGAGTCCACTAGAGCCTGGTGCTACCGGTGCTACAGCCTCCTTGAGATGCAAACCTACTTCAACAAGATATAATAAATAAAAGGACCTCTGGACACACACAAACACATCAGTAGACAGACACATTTAAATTGGGTGTGACCATGTATTCACATAGACACACATGTGTGTGCTTGCACATACTAACAGAAACACACATACAAATAGTGGTACAGACACACACAGACACACACACACACACAGACACACACACACACACAGTTATACACATGTTTCCCTCCTCCCCCACACCTGTGTCACCTGACCCCCCCACCCACCCTCAAGACCTGTGTCACCTGACCCCCCCATCCACCCCCAGATCTGTGTCACATGACCCCCCATAGGTGGTCCATTTAAATTTACATTTAGTAATTTAGCCGACGCTTTTGTCCGAAGCGATGTACAAAGGAGAGAACAGTCAAGCTAAGAGCAATAAAAACCTGGGGCCGTATTCACAAAGCTTTTTATCTTACCACTAAGAGTGCTCCTAACTCGCGCTAAATCATTTTACGTAGGAGTAATTTCTTAAAAGTGATTCACAACGCCTCTGAGACCTACTCATACTAAGGATAATACAAACTCCTAAGCTTAAGATAAAAGCACCGTTGCTATGGATGACGTCGATTCTCATGCACGAGTTTTAGAAGTTTGAGGACGGTGATTGGTTGTTGACAGGCTCTCTCATTAAAAACTCATTTGTGACGTCCCTCTACGATCCCACTATATCAACTGAAAATAAGAGGATAAGCTAGGCTTCAAATTAAGTCATATTAAATAGTTATGGACAGTGCAGTTAGCAGAATGCACACGCATGATGACAAGTTTGTGCATCCAACGGGAATGACACTTTGCACGTTAAGAGAAAAAGAAAGCGATCAATATAAAATATGGCAATTGCATGTAATCAAGGCAGTAATAATTAAAGCACCCAGCAAACTGTTAGTCTATTATATTTCCAGCCCTTGGCCACTTCAAATATCAGCACATACGGCCCTTCAAGCGAAACGAACGTGAAACGTAGCCTAAGCGAAAGCCTACTGGTCCCAGGACCAATACCACTGTCACCCCAGCGGCATCCAGCTGGTAAGTTCTCAAAAACCTGCTGCAGACCGCTCTCCGTTGAAATGCACGAGTCATCGGTACATCCAGGCCACGGTGGGACGAAAACGTCCTCATCTTTTGATGGGGCAATTATTGTAATGTGTGTCCCGTCACTGGACATTCCTGCGATCGCCATGGAATTTATTTTGATCTTGTGTAATTGGCGATTGTCCAAAGGCAACTGGATAAACTGTTGTATGATGTGGGGTCTACAGTGCGCTGATAGTTTGATGAATTAAAGGCTGACTGATGATTCCCAGTGTCGTCATTTGCTTTTCCTCGAAGCCAAATAGGCTATCTTTATGTTTCCAAACATTTCACTTCGGGACACATCATTGTTTAAAGGCGTCATTGCATCCCGTGCTAATTCTACGACAATATTAATACCTTCACGGTTTAAGCAATGTCTTTTATCAATTCCAAGTCGGCTGCAGCCATCTTACGATTTTTCTTTTCTTTTTCTTTTATTAGAACAAGTACCTTGACAATGAGTCTCACACAGAATGGCATACAATAATACATATAGTTATAATAACAATATATATTACAAGTCTATACCAAATAAAAAGAAAACACAAATGGCAGAAGAGTTATCCCAATGCGTTCACATAGTTTCATAATCGATCCAGCTTGTCCAGTCAGATGTCAACAGAATGTTCATTTTAACAGATACACTGTAACAGGTGTCCATCTTGCTAAATAAATGTCCATTCGGAGTCGTAAACTTGCAGTTAAACTTTCCATACAATTCACAGCATGGAGCCTCTGGGCCCACTGGTCCACGGTAGGTGGGTGGGGCTTGAGCCAGTTTACTGTGATCATTTTGTGGGCAATTATCATCATAACTCTGATTATGTACAGTGTGTTTTTCCCTAGCCCCATTGAAGGCATAGTTCCCAAAATCAGCTGCTGTGGGTCAATCGAACTGTCTAAGTTCAAGATCTCCTTTATCTTCCCCTTCACCTCCTCCCAGTACCTCTGCAATTTAGGGCAATCCCAGAAAATGTGGGAAAAATCCCCTATTTGACCACAACCTCTCCAGCAGAGAGGGGAACACTTCTTGTCATACTTAGATATTACTAAGGGTGTTTAAAAATATCTCATCCTTAGCTTCCAACTAAATTCTCTCCAGTTTGGACTACTTAAACATTTGTGCCAGGACATCCAAGAGCTTTCCCATTCTTCATCTGTAATAATGATGTTAGCCTCCAATTCCCATTTACCTTTTATATCCAGTGTATCAATAGATGTGTCCATATGAATTCTACCGTATATACAGGATATTATATGTTTTGTTTCGATTCGATATTCAGCTATCTCCACCCAATACTGTTCAAAATTGCCTGGTGATTCCTTAATTTTTCCCCATTCCTTGTGTGTGGTCAAATAGTGCCGAAGTTGGAAGTATCGGAATAGATCCTTAGATTCAATACCATACTTAGCTTGAAGTTGTGCAAAAGCCCTGAGAGTCATTCCTTCAAATAATTGACTTGTTGTGGTCAAACCCTTCTCCGCCCATCTTCTAAAACCACTGTCTAATTTGGCAGGCAAAAAATCCGAAAGATCAGTTATTTTTGTTGCCCTAGAGACAGATAATGATAGATTTAATACCTGTCGTATTTTCTTCCAAACCTTTAATGTATACTTAACCCATTCATTTTGTATTCTTAGTTTACGCAATGCTTTTGTCGTCAGAAAGGGGAGGGCTGAGAGTGATGTGTTTACTGAACTTTGCTCTATATGTACCCATTTTGTTTCCATATCCAATCTCAACCAGGAGACCAGTACTCTAAGTTGTGCTGCCCAGTAATAACTTCTGAAATGAGGCAAAGATAAACCGCCCTTTTCTTTATGTAAGCAGAGAACTTTGAGTCTCACTCTCGGCCTCTTGTTCTGCCATATGAATCGGGAAACAAGCTTATCTAAGATCTTAAATGTAGATACCGGGACAACAATAGGAAGAGAGCAAAAGAGAAATAACAGCCTTGGCAGAACATTCATCCTAATGGTTTCTACCCTCCCAACCAAGGAAAGAGGAAGCATCTCCCACCTTTCCAGGTCGTTTTTGATCTGGGAAATAAGTTTGTCATAATTTGTGCTGTATAATTGAGAGGAAATAGGAGTCAAAATCACCCCCAAGTATCTAAAGCCCCCTTTTGACCATCTAAATCTCACAAGTCTGTCCAATTGTGTAGGCCAGCTTCCTGTGATCATCATTGCTTCTGATTTCCCCTCATTAACCTTATGTCCTGAAACTTCTCCATAGTTCCTCAGACATTGCATAACCGCTGGTATAGATGACAAGGGATTTCTTATAAACAAAAGAACATCATCTGCAAACAACGATATCTTATGCATCATGCCCCCCTTATCTGCTATACCTTCAATTTGATCATTAACCCTTATTAACTCAGCCAATGGTTCAATACTTAGTGCAAACAAAATAGGAGACACTGGATTTCCTTGTCGAACCCCCTTCTTAAGTTTGAAGAATTGAGAGCAGTGTCCGTTAACTCTAACTCTTGATATTGGGTCTTTATTTAGAGTGTTAATCCATTTAATAAATGTCAAATTAAATCCCATTTGTTCCATAGTATAATTTAAATATGACCAGTCCACCCTATCAAACGCCTTCTCAGCATCAAGACTGAGAAGCATTGAAGGAAGAACAGAGTCTCTAGCTACTGATTGTAAATTTAGAACTCTTCTAATATTATTTGCACCTTGACGGCCCGGGATAAACCCAGTCTGATCAGGATTGATTAAGTTCCTTAGGTATTTCTGCATTCTATTCGCCAGTATAGAACTAAGAATCTTTACATCACTTCCAAGCAGACTAATTGGCCTATAGGCGCCACACTCTAGTGGATCCTTCCCCTCTTTGTGTATGACTGTTATTATAGCCTCTGACCAGCTCTTGGGTGGGTCATTCTCATGCAATGCATAGTTAAAGAGCCCACAAAGCTTAGGCACAAGCTCCTTCATAAAGGTCTTGTAAAGCTCTCCAGGCAGGCCATCTGTCCCTGGGGAACGGTTGTTTTTCAGAGATCTGATGACACCTTCTATTTCACTTTCTAAAATTGGGGCCGTCAACTCCACTGCCTCTGCATCTGATAGCTTTACTAAGTTAAGATCTTTAAATATTCCCTCCATTTTCACCATGTTTGGTGCTTCCTCTGGTGCATCATAAAGATTCTTGTAAAAAGTTTGAAATGCCTCTGCCACTTCTACTGGATGTGAAACCTCAGCTAAGGATGTTGGGTGCCTTATTGTAGGAACAATACGGTTTGACTGCTCCTTTCTCAACTGGAAGGCAAGTAGCCGGCTTGCTCGATTCCCCATCTCATAATATCTTTGATTTGTATATCTGAGCGCCCCCTCGGCTTTGCGTGTAAGTAATTCGTCCAGAGCAGATCTACACTCCTCTAGTTGTGTCAATATATTTTTGTCCCCAGTTACTCTATGCTCATGTCCCAATCTTTTTAGATCACTTTCCAATTGTTTCTCCTTTTCAAGTCTCTGTTTGTTTAATTTAACAGCTATTTCTATACATTTCCCTCTCAGCACCGCCTTAGCCCCATCCCAAAGGGTGGAGGGGGATACTGCTCCATTATCATTTATTGCAAAGTATTCTTCTATAGTTTGTTTTAGTTGCTCTTGGGTTATCGGGTCTGTTAGCAAAGAGATGTTTAATCTCCAGTATTTAAAATGCCTTTCGAAACCCAAGTTCAATTTCAGTCTTACTGGGCCATGATCAGATAGAGTAATAGGTTCTATAACACACTCCTTAATTTTATGAAGGCTCTGCTTTGAAATGCAAATCAGATCAATCCTGGAGTATGAGCCATGAACCATAGACAGAAATGTAAAATCTTTTGTCGTTGGATTCTTGACTCTCCAGCCATCTTCAAGCCCTAACTCTTCCAACATATGTTTTGCAGCTCTAGCTTTCCTGCTAGGGGGTCCATGATCTGTAGGTAATTTGTCTAATTTTGCATTTAAGACACAATTAAAGTCTCCTCCTAAAATGATGGTACCTTTAGCTTCCCTTGCCAATATGGATGCAACATCCTTAAAAAACGAAGGATCATCTTCATTCGGAGCATAAATATTCATGATGGTCAGATCTATTCCATCTATTTTTCCTATGACTGCTATATACCTGCCCTGAATATCCTTTACTTCCCTATGTACTGCAAGACCGCTGGATCTACTAATCAAAATTGCCACTCCTCTCTTTCTACTATTTGGACAAGATGCATAGAACACCTGCTCCACCCAATCTCTTCTCAATTTCTTGTGCTCAGCCTCATTTAGGTGAGTTTCCTGTAGTAATCCTATTGAACAATTGAATTTTTTTAACTGAGATAGAATCTTTTTCTTCTTTATGGGATGATTGATACCTTTAACATTATAACTGACAACCCCTAAATCAGACATAAGTAATCTTGTTTCTCGTTTTTTTTCCTTCCCCTAAAATCCCCTGTGTTTAAAATAAAAAGCCTTACTTCAAAAATGACCTCATTAACTTGTGTGGACTTAACAGACATGTCAAGGATATAAGAACTAAGAACAAGCACATTTAAATGAACAAAATAAACACCTTTAGCTTCCATAAACCCAGCTGGCTGAAGAAATGTGTTCACCAGCCCCTGTTGTATTATAGGCAGAGAGTTGTGACCTCTAACTCTCTCTGGGGAATATGCACAAAGTGCCAAACAAACCACAGACCAAAGAACATAACCAATTCCCTGGTGAGGTTTTCGTCCCATCTTGGGTATTATCATAAAGAAAAATAGGAGCCTTTCACTCCCTCTTACCTTAAATATCACTCACATATACTCATCACTTATATTCAGTGTGGCTAGCCGTTTCAAATGTCATATGAGGGGATAAAATGTCTCATTCCTGTCATGCGTTAAACTTTCAAAAGTCTGTTAGCGTAACCTGTGCACAAGAGTCATTTTCTCAATCCTGCAGAAAAGACCGTAAATCTGTGTCCCTCAGAGATGCCGCTCCTCTTCCTCTCTTCCCGTCCTCCTGCCTTTGCCATGTCAATCTCGAAAGATCACGTTCCATCTTCTCTCTCTCACTCACATGCACCACGATGCCCAACTCCCCAAGGGTCGGCAGAGCCTCTACCAGCGTTGGAAAAGTTTTCACTCCCGTCTCCAAGGTGACTCTAAGCTGCGCAGGAAAGCGGCATCCGGCCCGAATCCCCTTCTCCTTCAGCTGCTTTATTACTGCACGTACCCGCGCTCTTTTCCTCTGTACCTCCGGAGAGTAATCTTGGTCAAAGTATATGAGCTTTCCCTGAAACTGGACTTGTTTCTGCGTCCATGCTTGTCGTAGCACCGCTTCTTTCACTGTGTAATCCTGAAATCTCACAATGATGGAACGCGGAGGTGCGGTAATGTCTGGTTTTAGCCCCAAAGATCTGTGCGCCCTCTCAATATGTACGTTCATTTCAGGCGGTAGTTGCAGCGTAGTTTTAATAAGTTCTTTTACAAATCCAGCCATATCTCTTTTCTCACTTTCTTCAGGGACTTGATAGATTCTCAAATTGTTACGGCGCATTCGGTTCTGCAGGTCATCACATAGGTCAGTGAGGGCCGCCTCACGTCTCACCAGGTGCCGGAGCATCCTGTCATGTCGTTGACTAGTATCTTCATCTACGCCGACTCTGGTCTCCGTCTCTTCAACCCTCTGTTCGAGATTCTCCATGCGTTGTTTTAGATCCGTTACCGACGTTTCAAGTCTAGACAGCGAGGCTTTGGTGTCAGTAAACGACTCCTGATTTTCTTTCCTTAATTCTTTCAGTTCTCGAAGTATCTCCGCCATATTAAATGCTCCTTCTTCTCCACTAGCGTTGCCCGGGGCAACGTTAAACAGCGGCCCTTTTTTTCCTTTTGCCTCTTCTTGGGATTTTTGCTGCTTCCCTGCGTTTCTTGTATCTCTGGACGTGGTCATATCTTTCCTTAGAACTAAACTTATCCCCTTTATCATAAGAATATTATTTTAATCTAGCAAACAGCCAAACCACACTGAGTTTAGAGGGAGCTAACACTCCTTGCGACTTTCTCAGAACATGGCGTCACCGGAAGTCCATCTTACGATTTTTTGTGAATAAGTCTTAGTGACTTAGGAGTCCTCATGAGGAGTTTTAAGCTGTCTTAGACTTAGGTGCTACTTTTAGGGATAAAATACTTTGTGAATTGCTCTTAGTAAAAAAAAATAGGAGTCCTAAATTTAAGACTGACACGCCCATTATTTTTAGGAGTTTCTCCTAAATTCGCCACTTATGAGCTACTTTTAGCCCTAAGATTCTTTGTGAATACGGCCCCTGGTGTAGTCTGTACTCAAAATAGCCCACTGGACAAATCAATAAAGGAGAATCCTGCAAGCAAGGCCTCACAAAAAAACAAGGCTTTAGTTATATTTATACCTTCACTAATGCCGTCTGACTGTGTTGTCTGTTTGCGAAACTGCCTTCATAAGTGCATCCTACTGCCCCCCATTCTAAAAAGAACCATTTATTTGAATCCACCGTTTGAATTATTTAGAACACCAGCTCTGGAGTTTCGATTTGCTCTTTTGATGAAATTGATCTGTTACTAGATGATGCCAGCACTATGCAATGTTCATCCAATTAACTTGAGGGGCTGTAGTTTATCTGCTGCTGGTACATTTCCCAACTTTGTATATTTACTTAAATGTTGGCCAGTTTTTACTATAAGGGAACATGCTTGGGGTGGGGGTTTGTAAATCCTCTTGTGTGAAGTTAATAAAGCCCAACATTTTGATTATCATATGTATTGTCATCTGCTTGCATTTTCATACGCAGCATAAAATGATTCTTGCGGTGCTTTTATAACAGCTATGGTGTTCACACTGAGAGAAAACAACAACAACAACAAATTAATGCATGCCTAATTAAAACATACCAGTAATAATTTGTTTAGGTAATATTGCTGGAATATATTTAAATTTGAGGCTTCATGAATCAAGTAATCAATGCTATAATCCATGTTTGTTTGTCAAATCTTTTATATTTTTTGTTATCAAGAAATGACAGAGGGATAGAGGGATAGAGGGACGGACAAAAGGGGACCTCTGAGTCTGCAGCACATGATGGGTGCATGAGTGTTCGCCTGAAAGTGGGGTCAAAAGTAAAACAGATACACAATGCACAATATAATTTGAAATATGAAATATAATATGAAAACGTATTGTAACCAGGCACCATGAGCATGATTTAAAGATGTTACTTATTTGGAGATGGAAGGTTTCAATATGTTGATCACATCATAGCAAGTGATAGGAAATTAATGTAATATGCTGGTAAGACGTTGCCATAGTTCATTGGTTCACACCCGAAAGCAAGACTAAGAAATTGTATAAACTCTTAGTGAAACAGCCGAATATACAAGATACTCCCCGACTGTTCATTAGTGTGTCTTTCTGACTATCTTCGCCAGCTTGATGAGATTAAAGACTTCTGCGTGCATTTTCTTTTAGACTTATTTTCTGTCTCGAACTCTTGAACCAAAGGTAAAGTTGTTTCATTGTGAAATTAATGAGAACATTTCAGCCAACAATACACAATATTTATTGAAGGTGTCGTTTCATTTAAAATAGGTACACATTTTGTTTCTATGTCATACTCCTGATCAATAAAAACATTTTCTTTTTGTTTTACACATTATATACAATCATTCCAAGATTAACGACAGGTAGCCAGGGTTACTTCAGCGCAATACAGTACACACATGAACAATGCAACATGCCTCTTGAGAGCCCCCAATCCCAATTCTCCCACAACCCCTCACAGTGACTTCTGCACACAAACCCCATTACCCCTCACCCCAGTACCAAAAGGAAAACAATTATGAAAACTGATAATTACAAAAAAGAAACAAATAAAAAATGTAATGACTTTAAAAACGGTCATATTTTGTATTTATTCCTCTATATCTTCTTTGCCTCTCTGACCTACAGGGTTTTCCTCTTACAGTCTTTTACATTACATTATTTGTAATTCTCTTTATTATCTCTAGCCACAATGTCTGCTCTCTAGCTAGTCTAGTCAAGGCTGTCCTTGGTGCAATGTTGGAACCATGAGGTCAGGAGAGGATAGTGTAAGTTCAGATGTGCTGGATCACAATACAGCTTGTTAGTGATATGCTACCTTAACACAGAGATGCCCAGGGGGTGCTCCAACAGGCATGTGGACCTAGTGGATAGCATGGCTGCTCAGTAGCTCTCATTACTAATATCTGGACAAGCTGTGGACGTGTTGTGGAATGAGATGATATCAAATGGAAAAAATACCAGCACAAAATCATATGGATAATATGGCCTTCTAGTTAATCATTTCTTGGCAAATTCAAGAACCTCATCTGCTAATGGTGAATTCATTTGGAATTAAATCTTAAAAATTAAAAAATTCCGTTTCTGCTCTCTCTCTCTCTCTCTAACATATCTGTCTTCTTCAGGGGGATGGGTGCGATCCTGAAACATTAACGGCATCTCTTGAAGCCTTTCATTCACAACGATGACAATGATGATGAAGAAGAAGATATGGACTTGTGCTGGGGGATGTTGGAATTCCCACTGCCTATTAATAATGTAAAAGAAAATGGGGACACACAAGTCACCTGTGTCTGAACCCGTCCTGGTCTAAAACTGAAATTACACACGCACACAAAAGCTATGAGCTAATCAATATTCATTCCTAAGGAGCTTATGGTGGTGAAAATCCTTTCGCTTCTGTGAGAATGCTCTATGGTGCCAGGCGACGATCTGCTGTAATTGTCGACAAATCTCCTAAATCTTTCACAGAATTAGGGGAAGGGGTGTTCCCATCAAGATATCACACTGAGCTGATGTTCCTCACCAGAGGGAATCTAAGAGCAGTATTTGCGAAGATTGCAAGAAAAGGCCAATAGGCAATTCTCAAGGTGACAAACCCCCTCATGAGCTGTGCAGAAAGGGTACTGCGTGTATTGTATTGACTGTGTTTGGCTCCAACCAAGTTTCTGGGAAAGGTGTCATGTGCTTAACAACTGGCCCTTCAAGTGTTTGAACTCGGCAGGACATCACAAGAAGATCAAAAACCTTTTGCACCCCTGGACAACACCAGGCATGTTGAATCAAGAAGTAAGAAACGTGACCTAGCACCTGTCTCTCACTGCATTTCCACGTTCAGCCTGTTAGCAAAGTACATTTTTAAATATATAACAGGAGGTAAAAGAACCAAGGTCGATGGCAGCTGTGACAAGATCAGTCACTCCTTCATCCCAAAGCTTTGTTTATGTTGTGCACTTGAAAACAGACATGGGGACAATAATACAATAAAAATAACACTACAGGCATAGGCTTGGACATTTTTTGTCTCTGCAAAGTGCACCTTGCACTTTAAATTCATGGTATAAGACGAGGAGAAGCAAGGCATTTAGTGTTCCCCTGTAAAAAATTCAAATAAACAGATACTTCCCTGGCAGATACGTCTTAAAATCCTAAAAGCGCTCAGACCATAAATCAGAGTGGACTTTAAGGGCCTCGGGTGTTGTTCACTCTGACTCATATCGCAGCACACAGAGCGCACGTAGGCAAAAAAAAAAAAACAGTCTGCTTAGTCGCCACTGAATAATGAGGACGTTCTCATCCAAACCCTAAACGTTCGGAAGTCTTCGAGACAGGTTTGCCAGCACTGATTCATCACTGCTGCTGATTGGGATGGTGGACTTTGCTTCAGGAGCAGTGCGGCATAATCCAAACAGTCAGCCATGCTGCCCCCACCCCCGCCCCTGTGAAGCCAAGGCCTTGTGATGTTTCTTTCCGTTTGAATTGCGCCGCCTTCCCCACCCTCCAGGATTCTGGCCATGTTCGCTGAATGTAAATGTGGAGTGGCGAGTTTGGCAGCCATCACACAGGTGAGTGAGCCTGACATCAAAGTGAGGGAATGGATCGCCCCAAGATTCGGGGGAAGCATCTCGTGCATGCTAACGGGTTTAAGTCACCAGACAGGCCGTCACCTCGGGAGCAGTCATTTTTGGATCCCACTTTTTGGATTCCACATATTAGGTTTACTGATGTCTTTAACACATATCTGTTCAAAACATGAATGGAATGGACAGTGAAGGAACGTGCATTGTCTAACACAATGAATACTACTCTTACTACAATGAGGAGTTAGCTGATGATGTGTAAGCTGTTAGCTCAAGTACAAAGGCATGGATGGCCAGTAGATGAGTACTGAGTACTAAACAGTACTGAGGCCTATACCACCTACACTTCAAATTCTTCTTCACAAGACCGGGGCAAAGGTGTTAAGATGCCCTGGCAGGGCCAGCGTAGTGCAGCAATGGCTGTGCAGTGGCAGAGCAGAGACCTGTCAGATGTTTACTCAGTAAAAACAACTTTTTGCTGACCTAAAGGTAAAGGTGTTTCTCTCTCTCTCTCTCTAAAAATTCTATTATGAAAAATTAAATCCAGAAAAAAACCCTCCAGCCTTTAAAACAGCAGGCACGTGAATAATGTCCTCTGGAGGGACAGATAATGTCTCAATAAAGAAAGACACCCAACTAAAAGGCAAAAGATGAGATGGCAAGATGGAAACTAACAGCGTTCTGGTACACGATAGGGGGAGCTTAACCCAAGAAGCCAGGGAAGGAACTGACTTTCAGTAACGTTTTTATTGTTTCATGAACTGTTCATTCACACTGACAAACACCAAACTGAAACTGCTTACTTGTTCCCAGTGCCATGTTAACCAGCACATTCTGAGATTCGCATACTGCACAGGAGCCCAACGGCAGCAGTGTGGTCTAACCTCAACAGCAGAGGCATGGTGTCTTTAGTCCAACTTGAATTAAAAGGGGGCCAAAGACGGCTCCTTGAGATACATTACAACCTGCTGGCAAGAGGGAGAAAAACTGCTGACAGATCTGCAAACCTGAGCATACAATCACATTGATGGACATTTCCTTTTAGATTGCTGGACGGAAAATAATGACAGATTGACAGATCAATGCAGAGCCACAGGAGACATCACACAGAGACAGCTACAGCAATCAAGAGCGAGAGAATAAGCAGGAGAGAGAGAGACAGAGACAGAGAAAGAGAGGGGGAGAGAGAAGGAGGGGGAGAGAGAGAGAGAGAGAAAGAGTGAGAGAGAGAGAGAGAGAGAGAGAGAGAGAGAAAGAGAGACAGAGAGAGGAGAGATTACAAGTAGGAAATCTGCTGACCAGCTCAGCATAATCATTTCAGATGTTGCACATTTACAACCCTGGGAGCACGGCAAGATTAGTGTGAAATCCACAGCCCCACACACACACACCACAAATTTAAAACCCCAACAGAGTACTTGATCAGAGCAGTGCTTAAGTGATATTTATATTTCAGTCACATAGTTCCCATTCACCTATGCAGGGCTGGTGCACATTGATACTGATACGGATACTTCTGTTGCTGCTGCTGCTGCTGCTGCTGCCTCTGAAGCACTTTTAGTTTCTTTGCATTTCCGTCCTCGTGGTCACATCACTGCTCCTGCTAATTCCTCTCAGGGAGATCCCACTAGCCTCAGGCCCACAAACAAGACAAAAAAAGAGAGAGAGAGAGAGAGAGACGAGAGAGAGAAGTCTATTCAAAGCAGCATGTGTCGTCCAGAGTTATTTTCTTCTCTCCTTGGGCTGAGAGCGAATTTTGAGGGCGACTCCCAAAGAATACGGAGAAGGCGTTTTAGACAGCAGATTCACACCACTGCTGCCAACAGCGTTCCTTCAATGACGAGGGCTTGAGTTCCTCGCCCTTAAGACTCACTTTGTTCGCAGGACAGCAAAGGTGGGGTCGGGGGGGGGGCTCTCCTGTGGGCAAGAGCATGTTCACCATGCAGCCTGTACACACACACACACACACACTAGCAGAGAGAGAGAGAAGGAGGTGCCTAGGAACCCTGGCACAGAGGGTCGAAGCGAGCATGGAGGAGTCTGTGTGTGTGTGTGTGTGTGTGTGTGTGTGTGTGTGTGTGTGTGTGTGTGTGTGTGTGTGTGTGTGTGTGTGTGTGTGTGTGTGTGTGTGTTTGTGTAGGGTTAGTTTGGGAGGGGTTGGAGGCTAACGCTGGATTTCTTGTGCTCTGTAAACTGTGACAAAAAGAAGATGGGGTTGGAAACATATAGTCAAGGCCTCTCCTTCTCCCCTTTCTCCATCGCTCTTATCCCTTCCTGCGCGGTCCTCCGCTGCTCCTGCGCTATTATTCCCCAGTTCTCCCCATGTCCTGTGCAGGGGTGGTGGGCAGTTCATTTGCCAAACCTCTGCTCACAGGAGGCAAAACTCTGTAGGGCGCCCAGTAAGTCCTCATATGAGATGTTTACGTGGGTGGGCAAGGAGCTGTGGGACAGACACACACACAAAGTTAGGTCACATCAAAGGTCAGATGTCGTATTAACCATACCTTCTTCTTTACTCAATGCATTTTGTTTTTACATTATACAGTTTTATATTTGACATACACTGACATAGTAGTGATTAAAGAGGAACTTCAAGATTTTTCCAACCTGGGCCTTATTTTTAGATATTTTTAGTCCCATACATTTAGATTGGAAAAATAGGTCCTTACACACACACACACACACACACACACACACACACACACTCTTTATTCAACAAACAGACTGAAGGACAGTGCAGCTGACTGATGACATGGGATAAAACAACATGAATGACCATATCTATGTGTATGATGTAACACACTCTCAAAACAGTGTGTTGTCTCCTCTGCTTCTGTCTGTTTATATAATCCACATCTCCACATCCTGACAGTAATGGGCAGCTCCCTTGAGTTAAAACTACAAGAACTGCAGCAGTAAAGTGTCATGTAGTGTGAATTACATAACCACTAGAAAACAAGACCAATCTCAACAAGTGGAACTTCATAGAAACAAATGAAGAATGAAATATTGATATTACACTGCCATCTAGTGGTGGTTGGTGGCAATTAAGTGTTGCCAACACATAATAAAATAAATTCTAAAGAATGATCCTGCTTACTTCAGGTATTTAAGAGGATTACTGATGAAGAATCAAAGGCAGAACTGATAACGATAACTACTGTATAAATATTTTCATGAATTTTGATTTCTTCTATCCCTCACAAAGTACAACAGTAAAAAAAAAAAAAAAAAGGATCAAATTCTGCAAGTACTCTTTTGTGATTTCATCTCCAACAAATCAAACACAAAAAACAACAGTTTCAAATAAGGGCCTGACAGTGGAGCCAATAAGTGAGTGTGTTCTGAGGCGGGTTTAACCATTAATCTGCCCAGATAATCACACCCTCCAGGCTTACCAACACTCCACTGCAGAGAAGGAGTAAACATGCACACGCTCGCTCACACACACACAGCTAAACACCTCCACAATCAATCACACTGTAACTTGCCCATTTTTCAATTCTGCCAAGATAATTGCACACTCCAGGCTTACCAACACTCCACTGCAGAGAAGGAGTAAACATGGACACGCACATGCGCACACACACACACACACACACGCACACACACACACAACCATCACCAGTTCTCTGGCACACATGATGAGCAGCTATTGAAATAAATCTAGGCGGTTTAGGCCTTGGGCTCTGTCAAGCACACTGAGACAATGTAAACCGCGCTATGTAAATAAATAGATCAATTTGGAAATGAAAAACAGAAGAAAGCCAGGCAAATATGTACCCATATGTAAACACAAATGTGCATTCATACAAATCACACACACACTCACACACAATGCACATATAGGAAGAAAATACTCACATTAACTCTGTGAGTCTGATGTGCCAGGGCAGGAATCCTAGGGTGCTTTGCACCGATCCAAACTTCAGCAGCAGGTCTGGGTCTGGTGTGTTCTTGGACTCTACAGTGGGAAATGAACAGCGACCGTTACAATAGAACGCCTTCGATCTGCAATTACCTCCTGATGCACAAGACTAACATCTCCACTCACCGGCCACCTCATTAGGTAGACCTGTTCAACTGCTCATCTTCGTAACATTAAATATGGTTGTCAGGCAACTAGTGTTGGTATCATCTTCAAAAATCATTTTGATGGCATATGGTGTGGGGGATAATTTCTTGGCACACTTTGGGCCCCTTTTGAGCATCACAGGAGCATCATTTATATGCCACAGCCTAGCTGAGTATTGCTGCTGACTATGGCTACTTTCAGCGGCATAACACGCCATATCACAAGCCTCATATCATCGGTTCACTACAATCACTACAATCCAATGGAGCACAGTTGGGACGTGGTTGAACAGGGGATATGGATAATGAAGATGTGACAAATCAACAAATCAATATCAGCTCCAATCCAAATATGGACTCAAATCAAGCACAATGGCAACAGGGGCACGGTCTCTGAGGCATGTTTCCAGCACCTTGCTGAATACGCCACAAAGAGTTAAGGCAGTTTTATGGACAAGGGGGTCCATTACCAGGAAGGTGTACCTAATGAAGTGGCCAGTGAGTGTATTCAATTACTGAATGCTTTTATGGGAGGTGCCTACCATACATTGCAAGTACATATAGTTGATCAGAATTTGAACTCCCTGGGTATTGAACCAATGGCCTTGCTCTACCATTCTGGGCTACAAGACCACGTGGCACATCAAGCAGCAGGCATTACGCCTAGCATTTCCATTGGAAATCTACTGTCACTGGCGTAAGATCCGAGAGGTTCCTTTGATCTTGGTTTCCTAGGAACGTTACTCGGGGCCCAGCCTAATTCCTCACAGCATGTTCATTTGGATCCGACATTAGTGGATTTTTTGGAGTGCAACTTGTGTTTCCAGGTAAACAGAGACTTTCTGGCTGCTTACAATGAAATCGCGGAACATGTTGGAATTGGATACCTGTGATAATGACTCACAAGTTCATTAGCCACATTCATTAGCATTTCTCTGAGACTGTAGAACAGAGCTGTGGTCTGGAATTAATGTCACATGCTAATTTAATGCGTTTTAAACTTTTTTCCCTTTTCTTCGATGGAAACCGTATCCATAGGGATACAAGACACTTAGTATTTAACGGTTGGCTGCTGTCGTATGTGCTGCCATGCGGATAATCTTGCACAGGTGGTCCCAAAAAGTCTTACATTGCCAGAGCAGATTTGACAGGCTCCATTGCATCACAACAAGCTGCAGCAGTATTCAGAAATGTACCACTTTTTTCGGGGTGTGTTTTTATAGGCAACTAGTCATCATATCATCTTCAAATACATTTTGCTGGCAGATGGTAATGTGAAGGACACATAACCAACCGATCCTTCCCACTAGCCACCCAGGTAGGTCTGTGGTTAAGGACAGACTGCCTGTGAAGATGTAAGAAAAGCCTATACCAAAACTCCCTACTGCTTTTTTGGTTTGCTTTTCACAGGCATCGCAGGGGAGGTGGGCATCATAGGTGGGATTCTTATCGATGCTTCTGTTTATGTCCTGTCAATCCATGCAATGGGGGAAAGAAGTCCTCTTATTGCTGCTTTAAGTAGATGACTAGCAAATAGACTACACTAGACCCAGTGGTGAAAGTGAATATACTACAATAACTACGTGTGCGTTCACTATCTATTAAATCTATATCTATTGCAATCCTGCAATAATGTGAATTGGAATTATTCATTCATCAGGGAATCTATCCAATCAGGTTTCAGAAGCATAGTTTGGAACGGGATCACTGGGTGAAAGTGCGGAAGGTGCTGTGACGGGATTGACCTCATCACCTTCTTCCTTTTCAATACAGAGCCAGCCTGCTTCTCTGCTCCAGTGCACTGCAGCAGAAAGGCTAGGACTGACCCTACAGACACTTAAGCAGCAGTGTGAAGACAAGCTTCTTAGGGGCTCAGTTGATTACCCAGTCCCTTTCACCACAGGGTTCTGACTGCCACGGGGGCTGTTAAGTCCACTGCCTGCATGAAAATGAGATAAGCCGCCCCTACCTGGGGAAGTGAGGCTAAAACTATTGTTCCCCTTCAGGAGTACGATACTCTGTACTGGCAGTACTGTTGGTATCCGTATCACCTCTGTCAGTATTTCAGTGACACCATTTCCAGATGAGGGTTTGGACAGCAGAACATAAGCAGCTGTGACAGACCCAAACGTCATACTCACGCTTTATAAGACACAATCATTTATGTCTCAATGATAAACGTGACTAGCACCTATAGGTGACATCAGAATTTTGAATTAATTGCTTCCTATTACTTTAGCCTTCAATGACATGACTGTACTTGAAGCATTTAATTTATACCTGTGTAGCAGTCTTTAAATTGTGAACATGACACTGTAGTACAATGAAGATGGTCTAGCTCACCTCTGAGTAGCGAGTCGAGTACATTGACGTCGATGTCTTTGATGGCACGCTCCCTTTGCTCCACCGCCCGGCACAGCTTCTGAGCCGCCTCCACGATGCCTTGCCGGCCATCGTCAGGCGACATCACCTTCACCACTGCCTGGCACGACAAGGCTGCAAACACACACACACACACCACATACAGAAGTCAGAGACATTCAAATTACAAGACCAAGCACAAACAGAAACACAACAATCAGTACAGATAGCATACGTCCACTGGGAATCTCCACTACCATCCATCCAGGGTTCCTCATTTCAGAGAACAAAAGTTTTTGTTTGGTTCCATGCTGAAGGTCAGTAATAACCTTGACATCAGTAAACTCAAATGTAGCCAGACCTCTGAACCACATGCGTCCTAATGGCAATATACCCAGATCTGCAAACTACAGCAGTGCTCATAGTACGTGGGGAAACCCTAAGCCCCGAAGGCTGCAGAACAGATTTTAATGCCTCAAGGACTTGGGAGAAATATTTCCCAGAGAAGAGACTGAAACAAGAAAACGATCAAACCACAACACTAGGGCTGGGGGTAAACGATTATTTTCTAAACGATTAATCTGGCGATTATTTTATCGATTAGTCGACTAGTCTAACGACCAATTGGACGATTAGTCTAGCGATTATTTTTCTGTTGCTCGATTAAAACCATAATGTATCTCAAATAAATACCAAAAAAATCTTAATAATATACTTTATTGAGCACCTTTTGCACAGCAAAAGTCCAACAATGCATTTCATGTTTATCTAGAGGCACAGTAAAAAATGTTTGGTACTCAAATGAGCCCTATCACACTTGGATGTGGTGCTCATTAATTTAAATGTTTTCAGTGCTCATAAAAACATTAATTCATTCATGAGCACTGCGCACCACCTTATGTGCAGTCCTGGCCTGGACATTGCTTGGCGCCATTAGTTGACATTGGCGACCTAACGTAGTGAATCATGATACATACTATAAGCTGGCCAACGTTAGTCTAATGTTATGTGTTTGACTCGCAAATGACCACAGCATGAGTTAGCTCTCTGTGCCATTTGTTCGTGCTTGGTTGCCGTGTTCTGCAGCCGTAAGTAAGATGCTAACTAACGTAAACTAAACTGACACAGCTGTCTAGCCGCTAGTAGCTAGCTAACGTTAACTACTAGCAACCAAGCACGAACAAACTGCACGGACAGCTAAGAAGAAAGTTAGCTAGCACCACAAAAGTGCGCAGAGCTCAAGCTACACAACACACTGAACAAACGTTAAATGAATGTAACCAACGTTACTTATTGTCCCCTTCACGAGAGACAATGGGGCCTCCGCTTCAGATGCTCCCACATCGCTGTTGTGCTGGTGTGGTATGCCAACTCCATTTGGCAAAGACTGCAAATAACGACACCTTTACGTTTGGGACTGAATTTGAAGTATTTCCATACCTTCGATGATTTTGGGGCGAGGTATTTGGACTTTTTCTTTTAATGGGGCTTTTTGCAGGGCTTTGATGGGCATCCTGCTGTGAGGCGGTTGGCGTTTCTATCGCCATTCTAAATGCGCAATGTTTGTTTCTGTTTGGGTCAGCCACGTGCATGTGACGAAGCGTCGACGTAAAAACAAGGCGTCGACGTAATTTTGAAATCGACGCGTCGACATCATCGACGCATCGCTACAGCACTACACAACACCAAAAAGGCGACACTAACAAGTGGCTCTAAACACCTGGGCCCTGTTCGGCGTACGACTGAAGCTAAGATAATTAATTTAGCTCGCAACTGGAGATTAACTAGCTCGCTAAATGAGAACAGGCCAAACCGGTCTGGCGACGGGCGCTAATTTATTTTAACCTCAAGTTAATTTATCTCGTCAGCTAAATTGCGCGTGCACGTCTTGCTTCAAAAGGCAAGAAAGGTCGATCCCCAAAACCATGATTTTTTTGAAAGGTATAATGGTCTAAACTCAAAGAAAAAGACTATTTTTTTTCTCCGATAACGCAGGATATGATCATGAACGCGTTATGAAGAATTCAAGACCATAACCATGTCAAAATTCAACACTCCCGTGGCTACCACAGCAATAAAAGAAACTGTCTATAAGAGGTATAATACGTGACATCTTCTCCTTAAACGATATGGTACTATGGTGCAGCGGGTTAAGCGTCTGGCTTGCATGCAATAGATCACTGGTTCGACACCCCTCACCCTCGTAAGAATTGTAGTTTTAAATCGCTTTGAATAAAACCGTCTGCTAAATGACTAAATGTGAATGTATTAATAAGAGATTCAATACATTTAAGCAATGAAAAGAAATTGTGTCTATTTCTCTCTTCTTATCATGCACCCACCTCCACCACCATTCACTACCGCACAAACACTAGACACGTTTCCAAAACTAAACGTTTGCAATGATGTAAGTTAAAGTAGGTAAAACAACTTTAGCCAATATCTATTTGGGTTATGTGCTCAAATTTCCTGGGATCAAAGAAAACGTTAGTATTCATGTGCAAACTAAAAATCACGTCTCAGGCAGCCTGAGACGTGATTTTTAGTTTGCACATGAATACTAACGTTTACATGAAAGTTATTTCGGGTTTATCAACTGTATGTCTCAACTGTACTATCTATCTACCACTGTCATATAATTATGAGTGCTTTGTTCTCCGCATCGCCGACATTACAAAAATGAAGGCTACCACTGGCAAGAAAGTGATGACATTCAATGTTTGACGGTGGTGTAGCCTATGCAATAAATGACTCGAGAAGGTCTTCTAAATTAATTATTCCTTGTCGGGTGGATCGGTAGCGCTCATACAAGAACTCATCATTATGGAAAAATGGATCTTCTTGGCGATGCAAAGAACTCTTCCTACGCTAATCAAACTGACTCAATGGGATCCCTCCTTTTGGCGTGGGTATGGCAAGTTTAGCCAGCTAAACTTTGCTTAGCCTGCCCTGGAGCAGGCTAAGGCTAAGCGATTAATTACCATGGAGATTGATAAAAAGTTGCTTCCGCGAACTCGCTAAAATGGTGTTGTCTTTTTTTAGCCTGGAAATTAGCTCGCTAAACCGCTTAGCGAGCGTCGCCGAATAGTACCCTGTTCAACCCACAACCCTCATTAGTGGCTCTGTTGTTGGACATGTAAATGGGATGGGATGATTACATGCTGCCTTCCAAATGTAGCTGTCTCTGACACAAAAAAAACAGTAGTGTCAAAATAAAATAAAAAGAGTGTCAAAACATTAAACCATCACACGCATTATCATGCATGTTGGTGCAAATGAAGTTTACAAAGAACAGCATTAGGCCTACTTTCCAGGAACTTTTCTGTGCCCTAAATAGGAATACAAACGTATCAGTGATCCACTCCCAGCACAAGGACGTTTTGTGGTTTCCACTTGGTTCACAAAAAACGTACTTTTAATTGTCATGCTTTTTATAGACAATTACAACCTATTCTGGAATTTCTATATTTCGTACCAAATAGGACAGCTCGATAGGGACCAAAGTTTTAGGCGACAACTATATTTTCTTAGCCTGGATACCAGCCCAAACCCCGCCCACAAACATTTTTGTCAGGGAGATTTGGTCTGGCTCTGGGTTAATTGGGAGAGAGTTTCATCGGTAGGATCAAACCGGACCAATCAAATTGGCAGGGCGGGCTTTATACGTTGATGGACAGATACCAACGCTTGAGTTGAATTAACCGGTAGATTCGAACTCCGACCAAGATGGCCGCGTCTCGGGTGCTTAGTGGGGAATATTTTATGTGAATTAAGCTATCTACACGACTTTTTAATGTCTACATTGACTCGGTTAGTTGTGCATGTGCAACACGAATGTTACAGAGTATTATTTGTCTTAACTAAAGTTCTCTAGACCATTATTGTTATATCATTGCTAACGTGTACACAAAAAACCCATCGAAATAAACTGTAGCTTGTAGCCTTAATGCTAATTAATTAACGTGAGCAGGCATATCTCAACAGACATTGACAGCGCATTCATTTTCAACAGAGAAACGCGATTAAGGCATTTGTCATTGAAAATATGTTTTTGCCGTCCTTCCTAGGGATCAGGTAAAAGTTTAATCTATCAGATGGTAATAGGCTACTACGTTGCTCTGATTGGTTCTAGGTATCCAATTCAGCGAATAGGCATTTTCTTTCCTAGTTCGTTGAAACACGCCCCATAATCACAGCCCAAAGGTCCGGTATCAGACTCATATTCTGACTAGAATCATGAGTATGACATCGTCAGGCTAATATTTTCTCCCTCCATCACCCAACTCCCTTTGGGGCCATCTTGGCACTCAGCAGGAAAACAACAAGAACTTTGCGGAACCAAAACAAATGCCGTCCACAAGCTGAAGCAGAGGTGGAATGCCCAACCACCCGGACTTGAATGTCACAAGAGTGTGACAACAAGGGAAGGCTGGAATGACGCATCGCCAACGATCTGCACCAAACTCCCGGGCAACTTAACAGTCAAACGTAGATTGTGAGCATAAGGAAACAGATAACCATCTTGATCACGTACCAAGGCTGAGGACAGGCTATATGACATGAAAGGTCAGGCTGAGGCTTCAGTGTCTGACCTGCTCTCAGAGTCATGCTGAAGCAAACACACCAACATACCCAATCCCACTTCCTTGGCTCCTAGTAACCATCCCCACTCTATCTGAAGTTCCCTGAAGTGTGGAGGCTGCTGTCGATTTGCAGGCTGTCTTTTTCTAGCCTGGACCTAAATGCACAACTCAATTACCTGATCCTAAAACAGCTTGTACAGGGGCCAAAATGGTCAATATTATGGATGACACTGCTCCAGTCAAAGTTAAGACAACCAGCTACAAACATAACGCAGAATGGAAACAAAAATTCAACTTTTCAACTTTTTTTTTCAAATTGCGTTATTTTACCTAAACATGGTGAAGCAGCTTTTAGCTGATATGCTTATCAGCTCTGGAGTGTACTTCCTGATGACATCAAAGATGATCCAACTGCAGCCAGTTTCAAATCTAGACCTAAGACCCAACTGTTCAGAGATTCTTTTTGTTAGCCGAGCAAATGCACTCTACTCTTTATTCTACTCTAATAATTATTTATTCATTTATTTTCGATGTTCTTCCGGCTTCCTTTTAAATATTGTATTGATTTCTGTTCTTTATAACTTTACTGCTATATTGCACTTTAGCTTTTAAATGTTGTTTTATTTGCTCATTAGAAAAGAACCACACACACACACACACACACACACACACACACTTAGAACAAAGTGTTCATATATATGCATCATTTCCCGTCTCAACATGAGATTAGTAAGAGATACAAAAATACTTCTTATTAAAAAAAAGACTCAAATCAAAGTAAAATCACTCTCTACATTTATACTGTCTACATGAAAAACACTGACTTGATGCGTTTAACGCAGCCTTAAAACTCAGACCTCACTGGGCCCAGAAAAAAAGACAAAGCTCCCTATACACACTTACAACACCAAGATGAAGGAACCTTTTATATATGGCCATTAGCTTTATAGTGTTTTTTCTTCTTTTTTGGCTATGTAGAGCCCTTTCTGGCTGCTCTAAAACATTTCTGCCGGCAAAGGGTGGAAAAGGTTCTATGTATACCCTGTTGCTTCTGTATGGATCCACAGGACGTGCGGCACTGAACGAAATGACAATGAGTAATAACAGCAAATGACCTATGTTCGACTTGGAGCGGAATAAAAGTGTAACAGAGGTCACAAAATGTCTTATTCCATTTCCTATGAAAGAGACAGATAACACACACACACAGAAACACAGACACACAGACACATCATTCTCTCAAGGTGTGACCCCACGGACAGTCATGACACCACTATGTAGCTTTAACACAACCACCAACGCCATCACATCGCCTCTATTGACGTCAATGGCATTTGGACAAATAAGAATACATCCCTTCAACTGGCTTAATTTACCATTCCTTCATAGTCGAAGGAACTAAGGAATTCATTGAAACAAGAGATCTATGCAACTACAGTGTACATGGAATTGGTTTAAAACAAGGCAGAAAAAGAAACCATTCAAACTTTGAGAAGACTTTGCCTATGGCCTTCAAATGAACACACACACATTTAAACCAACACAGCCATACTAAACTGGAAATAAACCCACACATTCAAACCAACACAGCCATACTAAACTGGAAATAAACCCACACATTCAAACCAACACAGCCATACTAAACTGGAAATAAACCCACACATTCAAACCAACACAGCCATGCTAAACTGGAAATAAACCCACACATTCAAACCAACACAGCCATGCTAAACTGGAAATGAACACACACACATTTAAAGCAACACAGCCATACTAAACTGGAAATAAACCCACACATTCAAACCAACACAGCCATGCTAAACTGGAAATGAACAAACACACATTCAATCCAACACAGCCATTCTAAACTGGATATTAACAACACACACACATTCACACCAACACAGCCATACTACACACACACACACACACACACACACACACACACACACACACACACACACACACACACACACACACACACACACACACACACACACACACACACACACGAAGACTTTGGGGATCTCAATCTGGTCAGGGGCAGGATTCTTAGTTAAAGCATCTGAATAAGAACCTCAGCTGTTTGGTACCGACCCAAGACAAGCAGACAGGCATCTGAAGGCACTATTGTGAAGTGAGCCAGCCAACAAAATTCCTACAAGTTTTCCAAAATATTTAGTGATTGTCTTGGACAAGAAAGGTGCCCAATTGTACAGACAGGCGTGCGAACACACACACACACACACACACACACACCAGGAGGCCATAAAAATGAGCTGTCCCCTATATTCTCTGTGCGTGGTTTTCAACAGATTGACTGGCTCGAGGCATAGCATTTGTCTGCCAACCCTCAACCGAGACAGAAGCAGTGGGGAATATTAAATAAGGAGGCAAATATTAATCAACCGACACATGCAGATTAGACTGGCTCACTTTTTCCATGTCCTTAATAGAAATACTTCTCACAGTAAAGGTGCAGCCCACGTTTCAAATGCAATACACTTTTTGTAAAATTCAACTAAATCAGGGTTTTTCCTGGGTCAAAATGGCTCTTCGGTGCTCCCAATAAAAAAAATTGCGTGCTACGCGCGCACAGTCTGTGTTACCTATCAGCAGAAATCAATGTTTTTTTTTTTTTTACATTTCATAAATAATGGAGGCTATGCTTGAGGTTATCATTTTGCTTCCACTTTAAATTAAAATAGATAGGCTAATATATTGACAATAGTCCAAGCCCCATGGTGCTATCATGTATGGTTCAAAGATTATCAAGGTTTACCTCGTATATGCAAACTGCTGAAATCTATATCAATAGAATCTAGAACTAACCAGTGGTCAGAAATGGAACACACGAATTATGAAAGTCAAGTTTATCTATTATTACTATTCATGTTTATTACACAAACCTACATACCATTATTTTCACCAATGGAGGCTGCGTTGGAAATCAATAATCAAACTTTTGACAGTATTTTGAGTGGAAATGTAATGTCCATTTGTACAGGTGTACTCGTGCACGTTGGGCTGGCCCTCGCAGTGGAACGACAGTTTTCAACCGCACCGGTTTATCAATAATAATATTAATATTATTATATTCGAGATGCAACCCAAACGAGTTGAGCTTTCATTGATAAACCAATGCTGTTGTCTGTCTTCCCGAGGCCCCGCGTTCTACTGGTACTCGTTCAAACGCGTAGACAAATCAAGTAATAGCCTACATCTGTGTAAGTTCACAACATAGCAGATATTTTAATAAATTGAAAGCCATGAATATTGAAACCGCCGACTGATGAAGTCAGGATGCATCCGCAGGTTGAGTAATTAAGTGATTGGGATTGGCTCTGTCCATTCGCGCACCTCACAGACTTAGCAACTGGATATTGATCAAAACAGAACGAGAGTTCGGCTGTAGCCTACTTGAAACATACTATTCAGAACATATTCGCTGACGTGCATCGCATACGTGATGAATTGCTCACAAATCTGCTTAAAACAACTAGTGAAGGTGTTTTAGAATAATATTTATGCCATATACAATAAGTGACTTTATGTAAACACCACTTATTAAATGTTAGCTGCCTAATTATTTAGCGCAATGCTAGCATGACTACCGTAATTCGATTTTTAACCAAGGTACCTATTGAGCCTGTTGATCGCGACCTGTTTACAAATCTGGTTAAAAAGATAAAGGTGAGCTGTTATTTATAGATACTAAATATTTCTCAGGCATCTAATGGCTTAAAGCTACCTGTAAAGCATCTAAACGTACAGAGTAAGGTAGGTTGACTGCTAAATCGGCAGCCACCAGTCTTTGGATAGCTCTCATAAATCAGTTATTGTATATATGGCATTAATATTATTCTTACCATCACACATAGGATATATACGTTCACGCACACACTGCTTTAATAAAACTTTAAGCCTACTATCAAAGTATTGTTTTTTTAGGATAATGTAGGCAACTGCTCGCTCTGCTTCATACAAAAAAAATCAAATTAAAGTGTCTAACGTCTGGCAAACTTGGAGACGCCTCTGTTCAATGATTGGCTGAGGGGGTTGTAGGAGGCGGGATCTGCTGCTGCTGCTTGAATTCAACGTGAGCGCTTAAAACACCATTAAGCTGAATGAGAGTTTTTTTTTTTTTTTATCGCAGACTCTTTTTTTTGCCTTTAGGCGCTCGGGATTTTTCATAGGCGTTCGGGAAAACGGCTTAGGCGCGCGCCCACATTTTCTCTATGCAGGAAAAACCCTGAACTAAATGTTCCTCACGCTCATCTAGCTGCCCGTTCAGTGTGTGCGCTCAAAAAACAAGCCAGTGTTTGTACACAGTCTTAGCTCTATAAATGTGAAACAAACACAGTGACTCGATTTCAGCCTTTAGCAATTCCAGCCAATCACCACATTGCTTCAGGAACACAACCGGGAGGGATTGGCTCAAATATAAACAACCTTTTGCCAGAGTCGTGGATTCGTACTGAGGAAACTAGAACACTAGCTTCACTCCTAGAACATTTTGAACAGCTCAGCCAATGCTCCTATCGACACAAGCGCCGGCACACATAGAGGACGGCCTGCTATTGCCCTCTCTTTTTTTTTGCATCCCATCAAGTATTTCCGGTGTAACCAGAATAAAGGGTTGCACACATCTCTTCCCCTTCTCTAGTGGGGATCTTTGAGTCATCACAATGGAAATGTTTGGTTCATCCTGGTACGGAGCTGATTTCCCAACTTTAGTTGAATCAGTTTCCTTCTCAGTTAAATCAGATGTTTCTACTGGGACATAAGTGGGAGGATATAGCGTAATAAACCTTGATGTTCTAAAACACTAAGTGGAAAGTCGAGAGAGTGGCAAATTCGATCATGTAGTGTGAGACTTAATAGCCTAATGGGCAGATGTCTACAGTGCCTTGCTAGATACCATCCTATCATAGGGGACAGCATCACACACTGACTGGTTAGGAGGAAGATGGCTGTGTGTGTGTGTGTGTGTGTGTGTGTGTGTGTGTGTGTGTGTGTGTGTGTGTGTGTGTGTGTGTGTGTGTGTGTGTGTGTGTGTGTGTGTGTGTGTGTGTGTGTTTGAGAGTTAGTGATCTCACCTTGATGGTCCTGTTTGTTGCTGCCATTACTTAACAACTCAACAGAGTATTTGGAGCCATCTGCCCCAAGCTGCTCTTGTTGCTGTTTTAGGATCTCCTCCATCAGCCGGGAGTTATTCCTCTTGAACACACCTGGGAAAGAGAGACAGAAGGATGTTAGGGGAATGGTGGAGAGGCAGAGAGAGCAATGGAAAAGGGAAGATGGCAGAGAAATAGAAAACGTACAGAAGTGTATGAAACTGATAAATTTAGATACACTTAGAGATAAATTAAGTAGGAGAGTAGGAAAAGAAACTTTAAAGTAGTCAAACAGCAGAATACATGAGTAAAAAAGGCTGGCATAATTGGAAAAATCAGAGACTTAAAGTTTAAATGTAGGGAAAGCTTTCTACTGAATTGCACTGAAGGACCCATGTAAACCCATTCACTTCATTCCAAATGTCAGGGACACTGGATATTTGCCAGGCAACCGTTTCATGCACCTACAACAGGGCTCTTCAATAGGCGGCCCGCGGGCCGGATCCGGCCCTTGTGATGCTTTGGACTGGCCCCCAGAGTGAGCTCCAGTAGCCTCATTCAGTTTGTGACTATTGATAATTGTACACTCTCATGTGCAGTGGGTGGCGGTATGCACCCATATAGGTAGTGGTATATTTTTTCCCTACTCTGATATGGCCAGAAAACCTTTGCTTGTAAGTATTTTCTTAAACAGTATTACTTAGAAACATTAATTCTTGTGGAAACCACTTGTAATGAACCGTAGCTTGTTCGAATTGTTTACTTTGAAGAATATGCTAATACCTAGCGCGGTCTCTATGCAATTTCCCCTATAAGTTAGCATTAAGCTAACGTCATTTCTATCACAGTTAAAAATGCAATGCTAAGTGATTGTTTTTATAAACTCATGTTACGAGATGAGATTACCAAGATTACTCTGTATGTCTGCTCAATTTAACAGTGCTTCTTAAGTAAAGGTTTGAAAAGAACTTCAAGCTTCAGACTTTCTCTTGGGAAAACTGTTATCTATCTGCCAAGCCAATTTAGCAGGCATGCCACAAACAGAGAAGCACGGGCAGAATAGTAAAAAATGAATTGGTACACTTGGAAGTTGTTTGCCAGTTAAATGAATGAAATTGTAAAGAACTGATACAGTTCACCTGAACTGAGTGAAATTTGAAACACTTTTCCGTGATATAATACCATGCACTTTTAAGTTGTTGCAATTCTATTCAGTTCCATGCAATGCACTTTTTTGGCTGGAGATACATTTGATTTAGCCTGTCACTCAAATCAGTTTAATCTAAAATATTGAGGATAATGACCAGTAAAGTTGTGTTGGTACATCTATTTACAATGAAGTGCATGTTTTTGTTAGTTAATTGCATTTCTTCAATTGTCTGTTTGGTTATTGCTCACCTGGTTTGATTTTTGAATCCTTGGGCCAATGTGCCTCTAGCACTTACAAAAAAGAATATATTGACTCCTTCAGTATGTTGCTGTAATTTCTTAATAAGTTACCGTGATTACTCATATTCTCCGGCCCCTGACTTTGCCTCAGTTTCAAGAACCGGCCCCAGCTCCAAATTAATTGAAGAGCCCTGACCTACAAGGTGTGTCCAGCTGTTTATCTTACATAAATCCAGGCATATGTTGGCACAGTGACGTAAGGTTATAGTTACAGGCCAGATGAGACATGCAGACTAAGACACCCCACGCCGTGATAAAATAACAAAAGCAGTTCCACGAGCTACACCAAATTCAACCACAAAAGCCTGAGATTCTACAGGACCTCGGTCACATGAAGAAATAAGCGGAACACGGGAAGAGTTCTCCAACTGACGGAGAACGTAATCACGAGACAGACTTATCTTATAATAGTGGAAATAATTATGTACATTCCCGAGTGAATTAAGACAGAACACGCAAGGTTCACATGCTTGTTCCCTGATAATTGCACCATCCAAAGAAAGTTTAAAGCCAGAAACATGGGAGTCATCACGTCCCTAAATTCTGCGATAAAGTATGCGAGATACTGGCCAACTCAAAAGAAAAAGGCAAGCTTACATTACGAAATCACAAAATGAACCTGTTTCTTCATTCCCAAAGTCAGATGAGCGATTTCACTCATGTCCTCTGTGTTTCTACAGAGCCTATTCCAGCAGACAATACCCGTATTTTTAACCGAAAACACCTGTCCATTCTTTACTCTCGACCTGGAACATAAGAGTAACTTAGCTCATACTAATCAATCAGTTCTACCCTAGCTCTTCTCATGGATATCAGGTAGTCTGAAATTCAACAAGATGCCCAAGGCTATAGGAGAGTCAACGGGTGAGTCAACTGAGACAAGGCGAGAATGAAAAGGGATAAAAAGAGACCTTACTGAGACATAATCAACAGGTTTAGCCTGGGGAGAGCACAAAGTTACCACTGAATGGTCGTTAACTAGCTATGCCTGCAAGTCTATGCTATAAAGCCACACACCACTCACAAACCAGATGTTAGCAACTTAGTTTGTCAGATATTTAGGCTACAAACATAGGATTCGATCTGAAAAAAAGAACAAGCGTCAATGACTTTCCCAGACACCATCATACCTGAATACTCAAATAACGTTAGCTAATATGAAGTAACCGACAGTACTCCACCGTATGGCTGACGACAGTGCACGTGATTGTCTTAAGATCTTACACTACGGAGCTATCCTTACATCATATCAGCAATTTCACACCACTACAATTGATATGCAGTGTGAGGAACCATCCTTACCTTGATTATCGTACACGCTAACATATGATATCCCCACTGCCATGCACCAGACGACAAGATTAGCAATGTCCGAATACCGCGGGTCCTCTTCGGCTATCAGCAAGCCTATATGTAGAGGTAGCTTATCTAGCGCTTTCCCATCCGCGCCAAAGCGAAAACGGCGACCAACACGTTTGCCAGTCGTCGGGGCTATTTTTTTGTGGTTCGGGAAACCCAGTGCCATGGGAACAAGTAGTGCGGCTACAGCCCTTTTCCATAGCCGTCCATTCCACTTCCAGAGATGGCTTCGGAACCAAGTGACTAGCGTTCTTTGGAGGTGGAGAAGGGCATGCAGAACCCGCCAGACGAACTCGTATACCAGTGCCATAATGCAGTCCTTCAAAAAAGAGCCACGATTCAATATATTAATCGTAAATAGTTACACCGTCGCATTCCAAATCTCAGACCGACAGACACACACTAAGCTACCGGGGGATATGCCATTCCTCTCACTGCCAACACTTCGTTTTGCCGGCTGCCATTTTTTCTCATCCCAACCTTTACACTCTGAACTCAGAGAATTACATGGAGCTATCTGATTGGACAGTAACAACACAATTTGATTACGAAAGCGATACTTGAAACTCAACACAGCTGAGAGTCTCCCTCTAGAGGATAAAATTGGATAGTCAAGACACATCCTAATTTTGAGGCAAGTACAGGTATTATTATAACGAATGCTAGCCTAACTCCTTCCTTTCAGTAATAATAAAATGCTATGCAAATGGTGTTTACACATTTTTATTAAGACATTTATCAATTCATCACAAGACATTTGATAGATTCATACTCCAAATTGCACTGGGAACTTTCAAAAGGCATGCCACTTGACTTCCAAATCTCATTCATCTATAGTAGTTGCCCAGGCCTAACCACTGAATAATCTATAAGTTCACTCTGATCATACATCATAGTCATAATACTCCTCATTCTCTGTCTGTTCCTCTGGGCCAGAGTCATCTGTATCTTCTGCAGCATCGTTTATACATCTGCGCTGTTCCAGCAGGGATGCCCGCCAGAGGTCACCCAGCGTGGGTGCAGGTTCTACACACAACTCCTCCCCGATGTCCACCTGCCGCACTATCAGCCTGTGCTTCACGCGGAGCAGTTCACAGCTGCAGTTCCAGGGGTTTCCTCCCAGGAACATCCTCTGCAGTCTGGGCAGGTGAGCCAAAACAGCCAGGCTGAGGGAGGACAGGTGGTTGTTCCGCAGATTCAAGACCTGCAGACGCTTCAGGGTTCTCATCTCCTGTTCCTGGATGGTGTTGATGCGATTTTGCTTCAAGTCCAGACGAACTAATGTGTCAGGAAGCCTGGGTAATGCCAGAAAAATGAGAGATTAGAGTTTTCATTTATATCTGAAAGGAGACATAAAATAATCTCTGTTTGTTTGATCTTGACTTCTATTGTTGCCTCTAGTTATAAATATTGGTTTATTTGTGTGCCCAATAAACATGTTACACCACATAGATAATAACAAATCACAAGATAATGTGTATAAGAATATAAATATATCAGATGTTTTCCATACCCTTCTGGAATACTGGTGAGGAGGTTCTGTTCCAGGGCCAGGTTAGTAAATTGGAAGCAGTTCCTCAGAGCTTTGGCTTCAAAATGCCTGATGGTGTTGTTCTCCAGAAACAGATGCTTTAGATGTCGCATCCCAGACAGGTGTTGGTGGGTGACCTCCTGCAAGGCATTCTGCCTACAGTCGAGTGTCTCCAGTTTAGAGGCAAGCCTGCCGGGAAGGACCTTCAGCTGGTTCCCTGACAGCTCTAGTGAGGATAGATTGGGCAGACGGAGGCCCCCATCGATGGACGAGACCTTGTTGGCTGAGACTGAGAGCACAGTGAGGTTCCTCAGCTGGGCCATGTCCCGGTTCCGGAGGGCTCGGATCTTGTTGCGATCCAGGCTGAGGTGGAGCAGTGCCCTGGGGAGATTGTGAGGCAACCGCGTGAGGAGGTTCTCCGACAGCCGGAGGGTTCTAAGGGACTGCAGGGAGGCAAAGAATGCAGAGGACAGGGAGGATATCCGGTTGCTAGTCATGCTCAGCAGGTTCAGCTGTGGCAGCCGGAGGGCACCGTTGACCGTCTCAATGCGGTTCCCATCCAGGTACAAGCACTCAAGTTTCACTAGGGCAGAGAGGGTGTTGGCTCGGAGAATGGTGATCATGTTGCTCTGGAGGTCCAGAACTCGTAAGCGGTGGAGCCCCACAAACGCCACCCCCTGCAGGCCATGAATGTGATTATGTCCCACACGCAGGACCTCCAGGCTGGATGGGAGGCCGCGGGGCACATGGCGAAGTTTGTTCTTCTGCAGGTCTAGAACCCGTAAGGAGGTCTGTGGCAGGAAGGCGTTGATCTCCAGTAGTTCCACACCACAGGATGAGAGGTTCACTTCCTGCAGGTCTGAAAGGCCTGTGAAGTCTCTACCCTGAGAAATATATAGTCATAAGCATTTTGGACTCTCAAGAAAATACATACAGCAAAAAAAGATAAGAATAATTAAATGCAACATGTAAAATTGTGTAATATTATACAATGGTTAACAATTTTGGGTCATTAAGGACCAGGGTGATATACTGTATGAAACGTTGGAAGTGTCAAAATTGTGCACTCCCAATATTTAGTAACCCATTTAGTACACTTTTAGTTAAAGTATCAGACAGCTTAACGTCAACCATCAGGATTCCAAATGAAAGTCAGTTTTGAATAATACATTTACAACACATTTATATGAAATAGACCTACTTTTTATAAAATAGACCATTTATAACTGTTCAGGTTTTAAGTACTTAAAAACAACACACAATAAGAGTGCATATCGAAGCTTAAGAACAACCTGTAACTGGATATAAATAGATAGCAATACCTTAATCTCCTTGATATGGTTGTAGGCCAAATTCAGTTTCCTAACATCCGATGAGAGTTCAATGGGGACAGCTTGTATTCTGAAACACTGCACTGTCTTAGTATGCTCACATACACATTTCTTCGGGCACACATGACTGTGAGCACAGCTAAGCCTGTGAAAGGCAACAATACTACCGAACAACCAGAACATCCACATCATGAAACGTCTTTCCCATTAGACACAAACCAGGTTGCAGGCTTCCTGAAGACCTCCAGTACCTCAGGGCTTAAATAGTTTAACCAAGTCAGAGCCAACCCAGGTCCAGGCTTTATTTGGAACAATGGCCCAAGATTTTTATCTTGGTTAAAAAAACAACATTTGACACTGACAAGGAACTTGCATAAACGGTAACAGATTGTCTTTCTGTTTAGAGGGACGTGAGAAACTTGCTGATAAACAATTTACAACCCATTCTCTTGGACAAAGTCAATTTCCTCTGCTTCAATACAATGCCCCTCACAGTTTCTGAGTTCATTGATATGTGTTCAGCTGCCTGACACGCGTATGAAATCTCCAGGCATGCTGTGAAACTGGCCAGTTTTAACAACACTTATTAACTAACTGTGTTAACAGCAATGTATACAAAATTGGTGAGGCATTTTGGGACATACAAATAAAAAAGACTGCTTTCCCTAATATAATTCTACACTGTCGCATCAAAACATTTGAACAATATTTTTAGATATGCTTTAAAGTACTCAAGAGTGATTTTATTGCTTCTTTTTTTCCTTTCAAAATACAGTCATATACAAAATACAGTCACAAACATGATGACCAGTGTTGAAAAATTGATGAACAGTTTGACAGACAGGTATTTTATAGCGTTCCAATAACAAACAGCTATGGAAAGCTAACACGTACGTCAAGCTGTTTCTGCTTGAAATCCTGTGCAAATTGCAAAATCAATTCATTGTACTCTAGGTTAGCACACCTATAATTTTTAATTTTGTGCCGCAAATGCAACCATCCATAGAGCATGAAACATAAGAACGGCCAGACAAAACACACCATATTGAACACACAACCCACGTGAACACTCACTGTGTGTGTCGCAACAACATAAAATCAAGATGGCGCCCCAAGTATCATCAGTCGTACTTGTTTCCTTTTTACTTTCATTGTCCTCTTTGACAAAAGGAGTTCTTCTACAATTCAATTCGGTACGAAATCCAGCACATCACTGTTATGTTAGCTTGCGCCTGTCACTGTCGGGTCCTAGTCACTTAGCATCTTGTTTGGTCGTCTGTAGCTAGCCAGCTAGCTGCAGAGTAAGCTAAGGTTAGCGGTTGCCAGATAGCAAGATAACACCTGCATAGCAAATTATGACTCATGTAATATGTAAACAGTGTAATGAAATTTAACATGTACAGAAGCACACCTGTACGAGTCAACCAAATGCCATCTAACAGATGCCATCTGAGGGTTTAACCTCACCAACTTAGTTAGCCACTTAACGTTAGCCATTAGCTGGCCAAGCAGAATTCATAATCAGCGAATTCATATTCGCAATTGGTGCAAAGAAGCTAACGTAAAACATGATATTGTTTTTATCTAACAGGCAAATATTTTGCTCAACTTGACAACAGCTGCCGAGCACAATGAAAGTACACAACATTCACAGGTAGGTATCATCACTCGCCATTGCAATTATAACTGTCACTAATCCGCTTCGCTGCAATCTTACTGGATACAAGTTTGCTAACTTGGTCAATTTTAAAAGTGTGTCCCATTTCTATCTCAACATATCCGACCTGTTCTCTCTTCAGATTAGCTTGAACTTTACTTTCGTCGCCAACCAGAGTTATATTAATGACATTCCAGTGGCGTTGAATGTTACTAGACTACCCTGCAAAGCTTTACTTTGTAAGTAACTTCATTTGAAATGTGTCAATTTTACTCTGCTGTCATATAGCCTGTTTCGTTCGACAATTATAATCGTAAAAAGAACTGCTGTCTTAACATAGTTTTTTCTCTCGAACAGTGGATAGCAGTAATAGCAACACCACGAATGGATCGGGTCTTCACACATCTTGTGTGATGCGGGTCCTAGTGGACCAGCTGCATCTGAGGAGTGATGATGGGGAAGATGTATTGGTTTTGGTGCTCAATGAGGAAGTCATCGAGTTGGACGGGAAAGGGGTAGGTTTATACTGAATGCATAACTGATTAAAATAAATAAAGCGGAGGACTTCACTGAATGCTCTACATGTCCAGGGAAATCACAGTTGAAACTAGAAAATGCATTTCCTGAAGGAAATACCAGTGCATGAAATGCAAACGTTAAGAAAGGAAGAAGAAAAGAAAGAAGGGTGAAAGAAGGAAAGAAGAAAGGAAAGAGAGTGAAAGAAGGAAAGAAGAGTGGAAGAAGGAAAGAAGAAAAGAAAGAAGAGTGAAGAAAGGGAAGAAGAGTGAAGAAAGGAAAGAAGAGTGAAAGAAGGAAAGAAGAGTTGAAGAAGGAAAGAAGAAAAGAAAGAAGCGTGAAAGAAGGAAAGAAGAGTGAAAGAAGGAAAGAAGAAAGGAAAGAAAAGTGAAAGAAGGAAAGAAGAGTGGAAGAAGAAAGGAAAGAAGAGTGGAAGAAGGAAAGAAGAGTGAACAAGAGTGGCTCTGGATGAAGAGAAAAAGAGAGTGAAAATATTGAAAAAAGGAGATAAAAATGGAGTGAAGAAGAGAGATTGAGTGTGAGAGAAAGTAGACTGAGAGGGATAGAGAGAAAGATGGAGAGATGGAGAGAAAAAAAAATAGAGAATGGATGGTGTCTTAATGTTCCTAGTTACAGTTAAATTGAGAGGGACAGAGAGAGAAGCGGATTTGGCGCAGGTGTCAGTAAAGCACAGGTGCAAGCCAGTTTAAAGACCCTATTATGATGTCATAATGGCCCAATGTAAGTCAATGGGAGAAATTTATATTCGTTTTTCTTTAATATCTTAAAAAGTATAAAGTTTAGAAAAGTGAAAAATACATAGCATAAGTGTCGTTTACAAGACCTACGCGACAAAGTTTGAATGAAGTTTCTACGTTAAGCGGTTCGGGCTGAATTAATCGCAGAAAAAGGTAACAAGAATAAGAAGAAGAAGAAGAAGAAGAAGAAGAAGAAGAAGAAGCCTAGGAATAACAATACAGGGCATTTCATGCACTGTAATTAACAGTCATATGAGTTGACTGGAAGCGTAACTTCAGCAACACAGTTACATTAAGATGTATCAAGATCAATGCTTGTGTTTAACTTGTCTTTGTGCCACTAAACATCTTCACTTGATATGGAATTTTATTCCATGACATTTCTCTAGGTTCAACAGCAAGATGTATGTGAAGTAAAACTAATTGTAAATGAAAACGTTGAGTCCGCCACACAGTTCACCAACACATACCCAATGTCCAAGAACAAACTGTTCTGGATGTCAAGAGAAGATGATGTTGTCATGACAGATCCTTCCGAACCTAAGAAAGGTGAGCTTTCACTCTATTTCTGTCATTCACTGGGAAGGTCACCTTTCAAGAGGTAATTTCAATTTAAGCAATTCTGATAAATTGCAGAGACAATGTTCTGAATAGGCTTTAGCTCTAATTTCTTTTCTCACTATTTTATTAGACTTTTAATAAAAGGATTCCCTATAGATCTTTATGTGTATTATAAGAATAGACTAATGAGCCCACCATCCTCTCTCATATCTATAGTTTTAAATACTATACTCTTGAAACATGTCTCTATCTCCTCATGATTCCCGCAACCTACTTCAGTAGAGGACCAGGTCGTCCTGCACACCACCAGCCATTACCCCTTTAAGCATGCTGAGACCACCCAGGAGGAGACCGCAGCCCCAGGCAAACTTCCAGAGACCCCACTGCGTATGGACCCAGACCTGCTGTATGACAGCGAGGAGAAGGAGGCCATATCAGACTACCTGCTGCCAGAGTCACCTCTCAGAGCCTCCATGTCCTCATATAATGTAAGGAGACATATAGAGCTACCATTAATAGAAGTACCAATAACCATTTCCAGATACATGATCAGAAGGGAACCTTGCTTGCTGCACCAGCCAGATACCATAACTATAATACTCACGGTTCCTCCCTTTCACATATGCAGCCCCATCCGTTACTGCTTGTTTATACATGAACTGTATATTAATTATAATTTTAATGTTAAGCTCTGCCATAAATATTGCAAAGTAATTTACTCTGTTAAAGTATTTACCTTCTCATTTTTGTATTATGACTCCACTGTTGCCTCATTTATCATTATTCAGGTATAATCCATTTGCTATTGAAAACCACTGTGTATATTGTATCTGTCTATATTTGCCGAGCTCAATAGCTGTTTGTTTGTTTTTGTCATTCATGTTCTTTTGTCTTCGTAGGCCATGTGTGAGTGGGTGGAACAGTTGCGGGAGCGTCTGCGGCGCTTCTGGGCCGAGTCTCTGCCAATCTTCTTCTTGGTCATGTGGGTGGTTGTGGTGGGTGTGGTTGGCTCGGCTGTGATTGTGCACGTGCTGGACCTGATCTTCCCGACCTGCGAGCACCCGTGAGTTCCTCTTTCTGTCTCATTCACAGTGTGGTTTTTCACTCACTGCAAGTTTTCCCAGTCATCTCTTTGCTTGAAATAGCTCTGGGCGTAGAGAGAGGAGAGCAAGAGCGTGAGGACTGTGCTCTGAAAACTAAAATATTTGAAAAGGCAAATTTTTGGGGAGGAAAGCAGATAGCTATGGATATTTACCATAGACAACTTAAGATTTGACAAAGGAAACACAAAAGGACCAATGTGTACAAGGTGAGTGAACAGGAACTGAATAAATACTTTCACAAAGGATCAAAGTAATCACCTTTATTGCTCATGAATTGAATGAATTCCTTTTTTCTAAGTCAGGAGACGCCAAACCTAATTGTTTTTACCTTGTTTTGTGTCTCTAGGGGGGTGTTCCATCTGAATCCCGCCACACTGATGCCCGAGGATGAGAAGTGCACCCTGCTGGAGAACATCGAAATAGTGACGGAGGAGGAGGAGGAGGAGGAGGAGGAGGAGGAGGAGGGGGCCCAAGAGAAGCAGCAAGCATAGTGGCAGCTTTGGGTCTGCCTGAGAAGCCAGGTGGCATTCGTTTGGTAAGCCAGCGTTTCCCAATTCTGATAGCCGGAACCCACAGCGCTGCAGTGTTTTTGGTGTCTCTGAGCACTAACACTCTTGACACGACTCAAAGAAATCAAGACAATACTAATTCCGTGGATTCGCCGCATCAGGTGTATCCACTGAATCAAAACTTCAACAGTTGACTTAATTATATAAGGCTTGGAGTTCATTGGGGGGTGGCAACAGGATTTTAAAATGCTGAGCTAAGGGAAACCAATGACTGTTGTAGCACTTTAAAAAAACATGTATAGATCGACATTTTCCTAATTTATTTTGTTACCAGAATTATGGTCTTTCTTCAAAATGAACTATCTAAAACACTTTGTAAATTCGACATGTGTTGAGGAGGAGGGGCTGTATTCTATGATTGTTACTTCTCCGTGCCTATGTCAAGCTCCATGTTGTTTATATGGTCACAGGTGATAAATCAGGATGGAATACGGTTCTGTCATTAAAAGGAGTCACATCTTTGCAATTTAGCCATGAAATGATATTTGGTAGTTACATTTAACGATCTGGTTTCCCAATTCTTACTGGATATATTTATGTTTTGTATGATGCAATGCTGAATTCCCAGTTATTAATAATTATTGTAAGATGAGGCTCATGATGGTATGAAAAGTAATAGTAATGAGATGTATGCATGTGTGCTTCAAATCCACGAGCAGCATTTTGTATGGTGATGCTAGTTATCACCAAGGTCATATTTCAGCTGTCAATTATAAAATCGCTCTGTTTTGGTCATAATTTTAAGCTATGAATCATCTTGATTCCAAAAACCTGCACTGTGTGAGGTGTAAGGACATTTGATTTGTTAGGGATTGTTAAATATTCAGTTTCTTTTCAATGCTTAAGCTTAAATATAAGGGGGTCTCACTCTGACTACTGTTGTATAGTTTCATTTCTCTGCTGCGTTTTTTAATTATTATTATTATTTTATTGTCTGTTACCTACTGGGTATGTTTGAAAACATTTCAATGGCTGTACATTTACAAAGATGATGTTCTATTTATGCAAGTCATGAGTTATCGCAGTAGTTGTATCTTGCTTGTGTATGACCAACAGCTATCACATGGAGCACTCGCACAGTGCAAGCAGTCCATCCACCAATGATGTACAGAATACTCCAGGTTATGTCAGGTTGTGTGCACTCATGCAGGTCCAGGCCAAATCCTGGCATCAGTGCTTACATGTTAGATTGAGCTGTGAATCTAATTTGAAATGGATTTCAAACTGTGCTGCTCAATATTGTGTAAAATCCAGTGGCATTCATAGCAGCTGATTTCCTGAATGGAACCCCTCAAGGATGTACTGGGTAGAGATGCTCAACTCACAACCATAAGCAGATTGATTCATTAGTGCTTCTATGGTGCCTTGATTACTTTACCCATAATGTGTTTGTGTATGCCATGAAAGCATGTAAGCATGTTTTTGGTGTTCTTCACCTAAAGGTCAAAGACACTTGACAACCTTGAACTCTGTACAATAAAATTGCTATTGTTTACCAAAATATGATTACTTGTTCTCATGCTGTGGTTTCATTGTACGGTCTTTCCTTAAAGAAAACGGCACAAAATGTATTTCATTTCACTTAATACGTTTATTATGATTGTCAACATCTTAATAACAATGGTCCGTTATATTGCATAAAACAAATGGTGCTTCAAATATGTAGTGCACACAATAGGGAAGACCCATCATCAGGTAGTGTAGCTTTGAAGCACTACCTCACTGTATAAAAACCATAGGTTCTAAACCTTTGGCTGTCAAGTGCTTTGGCAGTGGAGGCTGTGCTGGTGAGCTCCTACATTTCAGAACACGACATTTGGCTCTGTGATCTGTCAGACAACACCCGATGGATAATAACGACATGTGCATAGCTCCGCATTCTCCAAGGAAGACATCCCATGGGGTCAAGTTAAGGACAATTGTGTCTTCTTAACCTTCAGTCAGGCCATCACTTCGTATAGCTTATCAGATGATAGGAAGATCGTGTCCGTGGCCACATATTCTTGTAAATTGACATGTCAGTGCTGAGTTTTCATTCAGTGATCAGCTGCATAAAACATCGGGCCAAAAACTAGAATACATTTAAAAAACAACTGGAATGCAAAATCAGAATACAGACCCTTCAATGCTGGCAAACTAGTGTTTTGCTTATTCAAAATATCAATGCAAGAAGAGGCGTTACCTTCCATATCTTGCCTATTCATTTTTCAACTGAATAGGACTTCTAAGTCCACATGGACAAACTTCATAGTAGCTTGCGGAGTTGGTATGTATACCAGAATCCTTAAATGTGTGTTCACTAGTAACCCTTTCACTCGCCGCAGGTCAGATTTGTCAGCCAATGAGTGCCCCGCTCAGCACGACCCGAACTCTGCAATCCACTTCTCATACTTCTCCAGGTCGAGCGCAGATACGGACTTGGACACCTTCCTGAGTGCCGCCTCAAAGTCCTCCATGGTGGTGGGCATGTGCATCTCGTCGCGGGAGATATTCCTGATCTCCTCAGGTGTCAGGCCCTCAATTCGTCGCCTCATGGCCATCAGTGACGCATCCCTGCGTGTGAACGGAACACAAAAATCACTCCAAACAGTCAGCTTTGTCCACTCATATTCTAAATTGAAGTGTCTTGGGATTTTGTTTCTTTGGGCAAGTCACCTAGAACTTAATACGAGGCTGTAAAGTACAGAGCCGCATTAGTAACTGAAACTGACTCAACATTAGAGGATAAAGCCATACCTGCACACATTGGTAATATCTGCTCCTGAATATCCTTCCATCTGTTCGGCGATCTTGTCCATGTTCACATCATTAGCTATCTCCAGCTCCTTCAAATTTATTTTCAGTAGGTCTACTCTTCCCTTTGCTGAAGGCAGACATGCAAAAGTGAGGTAGTTGCTAATATAGCAAAAGCCTGCAATCCATTTGCACAGGATTGTGCATGAAAGAACAGTGCTGTACCACTCCGTGATCACTTTTACTCAAATGAATCAGTCTTATTACTGTACAAAAGCAGACATTAGCAACAGCCTCCCTACAAGGGCTAGCATTCATGGAAGAGGATCTTCTGGTTTCTTAAACTCTTTAAAACTTGTATCTGCCTTTTCTTGGTCTGGTTCAACACACTAAGTAGGTGTCCAATTCACTTAGCGATGCTACAAAAAGTTGATATAAAGCCAGACACTATAAACACACAAACAGAGCAATTTAAGCTGTGACCATCTGAAATGATGCTGTGGATGCCATGTGAAAAACCATGATTCAAGTCTATTCAAGAGCCTCTGCTGGCTCTAGATAATGATACTACATGTAGGATATTGGTGTGTAGATCTGTACCTGAGGGCAGAGGAATGTAGATCCTCTTCTCCAAGCGACGGCGAAGAGCTTCATCGATGTCCCAGGGGAAGTTGGTGGCGGCCAGCACCATCACCATTTTGGCAGGGTCGTACTCTATTGTACCACCAACACCTGCGAAGCAAATGCTGTACTGTACATTCTCTCCCTTTCCATCTTAAGCTGTTTCATGCAAACATCATTGTCCTTTAAGGTTCTTTCCTCGTCATTTTCTCATTAATTGTGACAAAATATCTGCATCCTTTACCATCCATCTGGACCAATAGTTCGGCCTTAACCCTCCGACTGGCTTCATGTTCTTCAGAGGTTCCTCTACGGCTGCATATCGAGTCAATCTCGTCTATAAATATGGTGGTGGGGGCATAGAACCGAGCCTGCAGGCAGAAACAAACAGTGTGCTTATTTAGGACTGTTTAATTTGGCATTTCAAACAATAAGATGTAACCCTTGAGTACCCAGGATGAGCTGGTCTGAGCTATGAATATGACACCAGATTTACAGCACTGTATGTGTCAGTCATTGTTTGGGTACATGGGGCGAGTTGAAATCACACTTTATTAAACAATGGCCAAGTGAAGATACTAAAAACAACATTCACTCTGTTCGGAAAGACAACTTGGTTTTAAAAAACTATACTTGAGCATCACATTTAAGATAAAACTGGGGGTCTGACAGCACTCGACTGGCTCAAATGAAATGGGTTTGATAAAAAAAATGAATAAGGGGGAAAAGAAGACCCGAAGGGGTTGTACATTTACCATTTCAAACAGCAGGCGCACCAGTTTTTCTGATTCCCCTCTGTATTTGGAAGTGAGAGTGGATGAAGAGACGTTGAAAAAGGTGGTTCTGCATTCTGTGGCAACTGCTTTGGCTAGCAGCGTTTTCCCTGTTCCTGGTGGCCCAACCATTAGCACTCCCTTGGAGAAAAAAAAATACATTAAAAGGGCAAAGTACAGACAAATAAAGCCAAGAAGTGTAATGTGCTCCAGTATTTTAACATCACTTGAAAATGTGTGCGTGTGTGTGAAGTATGTATTTGATGTTAAGTACACAATTATTGAAATGACTAACATGAACCAAGTCTGTACCTTCCATGGCCTCCTGATTCCCTTGAAGAACTCTGGCATCCACATGGGCAAGACAACAGCTTCTTTTAAAAGTTTCTTAGCTTCCACCAAGTCTGCGATATCATCCCTGCACAAACATTTATGTTTTAGTGCCTTTTAAGTCACAGCAAATATTAGCAGTTTTTTGTGTATATTGATTGATTCTTATATACTGCTGCGGGGCACTATACCATTTAACGTTTGGATTTTGAGATATTATGTCTCTTTCCAAAGTATCCACCAGATCTTTGTCTTCCCCGGCCCTGTCAAACCTCTTTACCTCTGGTTCAGAAACGTCAGATTTGTTCTGTGGGGTAAGGCACAGGATGATTATTTGTTTGCCTCCCAGCAAGCTCTACTCCCTGTATCTAAACTGGAAAGACGAGTTGGTGACTTAGGATGTTTGCACTGAAGAGGCACATTTGGTCAACAGGGCACCAGGTTTCCATGGACAATCGTATAGCAAGAGATAGATCCATTTGGATACTGCACGAGAACAACACAATGCAACCCTAAGGCTAGCAGCTTCACTGACAGTCAACAACTAGCACATTTGCAGCACTTCATAGCACCTTGCTGCCGTTGTCCTTCTTCTCCTTTCCTTTGGGTGCTTTGGGCCGGTCCCCGTTGGGGCCTCGCGGTGGCAGGTGCTGCTGGGCCCGGGGGCCAGCGCTCACCCGCTTGTTGTGCTGTTTGTTGTCCTTGTATGGTGCTGGGGCCTTCCTCACAGGACAGGGGGAGGACCTTAAGTGGTTATGGCATAAGAAGAAAAGAAAACTCTTTAAATCATGCCCAACTGGAAGCTCAATTGTACTGACAAAATGACATTCAAAGTGGTCGGATGACGCAATGAAGTCTAGTTAGGGATAAAATTAGACAATCCTTTCCCTTAGTCAGTTGTATCAACTTTTCAGAGAACAAAGAAAATCAAAGAGTGAACAAGAGAGCGAGATACCCAATTACACCGACCAGGGGCAGTAATCCTGCTCATGTGACTCAACCTTGAGGGTATTTCCTTAAGCCAAAAACATTCTCAGACTGAACGGTTTGCTTTCCTCTGAAGTCTGATAGCTGGTCTAAAGAGTATTTGGGATTCTTTGGCATTTTCAAATATCCTGCATTGGGTAAAGCATGCACACAAGGCAAGGGCAAATACTACTGTGTAAGTGCTTACACCAAGAGAGAGCAGTCACAGTTCCAAAAGCAAATAACCATTTTTGAATGAAAAGGGTTTAGTTCATCAAGTGCCAAAATATTCAATGACCAGCAAAGATCAAGCCAATTACAAACTAGCTCAATTTGGTTCAAGTCATTTTTTTTGGGTGCCTTGTCTAGTTGTATGAGACAGTTTCACCAACCTTCTCTCCACTTGGACAGGCCAAATATCATTATCTTGATTAACGTTGGTGGGTTTGGAGGGGGCAGTGTCCAGTTGAAAGCTTTCCAGGGTACTCATGATGTCACGCACATTTTTGTTTTCTTCGTTTATTTCCTGCCAAACCTGTAAGGAAACAATCTTTATTCACTTTTATTCGATAACACCACAGTACACCATCGATTACACAAAGTGACCGATCCATACTTCACAAATACAGAAGAATCGAAATATGGAGATTTAGAATGATCATTTCTGGGACATCACCTGTTGCCATTTTTGCTGCAAGGCAGTATCTCGCACTGAGAAAAGGTACTTCTTGATCTGCTCGAGGACCCCTTGGTATAACACGGCGGCAGAACTGTAATTTCCAAGCAAGGCATACTCCCGTGCAAGCTTGACGTTTTCACTTATCTCGAATAAACTCATTCTGTTAAAGCGGAGAGAGTAGTATCTAAAGTCAATGTGCTTACAAAACACAAAAATCACACAGCGTCAACCACACAATTAATCCGAGAACATAAACTGCTGGCTAACGATGTTGAAATAAAAGTTTATCCAGCTTTACTAACTTTCTGGCCTGCACAAATATAATGTAAGCGACGTCATCATGCATCGCTTTCGTTGAGGTTGTTTTGTTCGACAATGTTAGCTGACTCGCTTCCAAAGTTGTGCTGCTTGTCTAACGAGAAATCAAAACGGAAACCTTTCAGAGATGATCTGACAGTAACAGTCAAAAAATGTCAAGAGTTTACTCTACCTGCCTTCCGACCTGTTGCTGTCACAGCTACCTGCTATTACGCGGAAGGACCAGGAAAACCCATGGATTGCTAACGTGGAAGCTATAGCTAGTTAACAGAAGTAGAGCACTTTAAAAAGAAACCTAGTTTGGCTATGTTGCAAAACAATACCATATTAAGCCTTTCAGATGTGCGCACAGTTTCACATAAAACGTTTCCTTCACGAATTTACAATAAAAGTGAAACTTTTGTAGCAACCTATTTCATCCACCACTGAGTGCACCCGCTTCTGGAAGTTTGAAGGCGAAGTAGGCGTCATATCCTGTTGGATAACGCCTTTTCCAAGTTACATGTTATTATTATTATTATATTTCCCTATCCAAAAGAAATATTCACCCTTCTTAAACCCGAGCCATTAACCCATTAACCAGCAAGTCATAAATAAGTTTGGCTTTAAATTTCGACAAGTGTAATAAAATTAATATCTAAAAAAAAATATCTAGGCGTATCTTTTTAATCCAGTCTGTGTTGTTTTGTTCATTAGTTTTTTTTCATTGGCACATTTGGCAAGTGTTTCCAATCCAATTGCCATTTAGTAAATTGAATGGCGCCAATCTGCTCGTTCTGGACACATACAGCACATGTCTGATAACACCTAAACAATATGATTACATGTTTGATAACCTACAACATTTAATAACCACCTATGATTTATAAAAATGCACATCCAACATTTGGGCATTCTAACTTTTGTATGCACTGTGTGGGCCCTTGATTACTTCCCCCTCCTAGATGCTGCAAGTCAATTTCCACTCGGTTACCCAGTCTGTTTGTTGATTTTGGCTATAAACACCTCAGTTTTTAGGGCATAAATACTTAGGGCCAGGCTCAAAATATTTGGGGCTATGACCCCCCAGTGATCGGACCACTGGATCAGACTTGCTATAGACCTCTTACATTCCACACGATAGGGACCTGTCCACAATAGGGGCATGTCCAAGATAGGGACCTGTCCACTATAGGCCCATGTGGTAATCCAGGAGAATTAAATAAGAAGATATTTTCGGTTCCAAAGAAAAGTGTGTTATTTTGGCAAAAAAAGACTAAAACGTTTGTTGTAATTTTATTCTGGTTAAAAATGTAAGGACTCATAGTTTGTGATTATGGTGGCTGTATACTGATAGGGTGTGAGGCAGTACCTGTGAGTTACGTTCAGTGGTTTTGCAACCTGTAGAATGAATATGGGGCATGAGTGTAACTTTATAACAGATAATCTGTTCTTTGCATTAAGGTACTTGCAGTTTATTTAAAATATTTTGAGAATTATGCATGTATGATACAATGTAGGATTCTTAGTTGAAAGCAATTATATGTTTGAAAACAATACTAAATGTAAAGTATCAACATTTATAGCAGGACAAAGCTATATACTATCATATTAATAGTATTGCCCAAAAAGTGCTTTGAGCCTGCCGGACTTCAGGGGTGCTACCCCGAAGGGACCCGCCCTCCTAAGCACACAAACCTTATATTCCATACCAGCCATGTGGGGCTACAATCATGCCAAGTTTCATGTGGAAAGTACAGGGATGTGAGTACTTATGGAGAGCAAAGTCATCTAATGGCTCATCTAAACCTGTGGACCCAATCTTAAAGCACCTCATTGTGCTGTTACTTATATTATAATGACGTGACATCAAAACATGATGTAGCAATACAAAAATAGATATTGACTTTTTAATAATAATGACAGCAATAATAATAATATAAACAATAATAATAATAATAATTAGGCCCTTTTTGGGGGGCCATGAGACATGATAACAGATCCATCGTCTAGTCATAATATGTCCAGCCTAAATCCTGATGTAGGCTACTCTATGCTGATGTGGAAGTCCCATGGGATTAATGGACTATGGTGATGGTCTTCAGCATCTTTGAGAAAAGGTTCGGGTTTTGGGATTCTCCGTCGCATAAGGAGGATGCAGGTGGATTTTCCTCTGGTGTCGCTAAGCAAGTTTGACCTGAATTACAAAGGAGGAGGAACAGGAACTTTTATAGCTCTACTATTTTTCAGTCAATATGCTACATTATGAATCAGTATAGATTTCTGTGATCTGTTACTGTCTCGAAATATATAAACTCTTTTTTACCCAAGAACCCTTTGCTCATCTCTCTAGCTGTTGCTAAGAAAGTAGGCCTCCAAAACTGGAAGTCAAAGAAATCTTGCCAATTCAACCACTTGAAAAAATCTAATCACCCAATACATTGCAATAGAAAAACACAACACGCATAGAGGGAGGCAAAAGTCAGCCTTTGAAAATACCCCCACCCTCCTGCATTACCATTCTACAGTACACATAGGCACACACTAGCAACATTCAAGCATACCAAAACCCAAGCATAGGCACACACTAGCAATACTCAAGCACACCAACACCCAAGCATACCATGTTACCAAAACATTTTCAACATTCTTCCGTGACCACCCAATACGAATCAGAGACCATTCTATTCAATAACTAATACATCCCTGTGATTAACTGTCCAGTCCTGTCTTGTTTGTCTTCATCCCGTCTCACTCCCTGCCAACCTGCCTGTTTTCTCTGCCTTTCCGTCTTACCTATGGTCTGTCTGTCATCTTGTCACGTCTCATGTATTCAATGTTACACTTTAAATGTGGTGCTATAGGGATTCAGGGTCACACTAAAAATGGTTACGGTAGGACAACATGTAAATATGAAGTGAATGTAAATCCTGATTATATTGTATTGCATTGGGAAAAAAATTGCTTTATTAAAATTAAAGTTGTCCTCCGAAGTGAGGGAGTATTCTACTATGGATTAGAGAATCCATGTCCTAAAATAAAATTTGTAACATATTCCGTGACATTACTCAAGGTGAGTAACATATTCTGAATAGTTAGGATAACATCAGCATTGCCTTACACGTTATTAGCTGTGGATGAAACAGTTGTTGAGGTTGGACAAGCATCAACCCCCCCAACAGTGACAGTGACAGAAGCACACTGCAGGTTGCAGTATCGACTGGCGACGGTTGAGAAACACTGGTTTATGGCAAGGCTTGCATTTAAGAGCGAATAGACTACAGTACGGTACACATTTGTCGATTTGAAAGTAGTAATCCCCATTCCCTTCAAGTGATCAATAAAACATTATTCTCATTACCACATACTGATATTGTAACTGTATCTGAACACAGTTCAATATATTTTTTTCAACATATTTTGTATACGCTGAACACTTGACGCCATTACATTTCCATTACTCCCCAACATTGACTATAGAGTTAGGCCGGTGAAAGAGGTGCAGTGGATGATATGGTTGTTATGGTTTCAGTGCTTGAGGCAGGCAAGGGCGTTTTATTGTTGGTGAGCTGGTCGCAGGCACAGCATATCTTGGCCAAGGCCTCAGTCAAGAAGGGCACCTTCTCCAGACGTGAGAGGTAGATCAGTGGCTGGATGCTGCTGCTGATGTTCAAGAAGGCGTAGCCCACCGGCTGCACGTAGCAGCGGAAGACGTCTGGCATGTAGTAGTCTTCGAATGGGAAGAGCACCACCAGTGGCAGGTAGTTGACGACAATGATGACCAGGATGGAGAGCACCATTTTGAAAGCTTTCTTTTTCATTGGGTGCATCTCGTCGTTCACTGCGTCCCTCGAGCGCTTCAGCGCCTTGAGGATCAAGGCATTGCAAATTATCATCCAGGTGAAGGTAGCCAGTATCTCGCTGGTGAACACCTTCTCGAAGTTCGGAAAGCCTCCAACCATTTTAGCAGAGGCATACGCAAACGTGAGCCCAAAAACGAATATGGAGAGGGATATTCTGTATTTGGGGTGCTTTAGCTGGCTAAAGGCGATGGGGAAGAGGACAGCCACGAATCGGTCCAGACAGATACAGGAGAGGAAGAGTGGTCCGGTGGTGTCCTTCACGCCATAGGAGAACTTCAATGCCATCCAGACCTTTTTGCTCCGCCAGCGGTATAAGTTGGCGAAGCTGATGGGTGTCATGAGCCCAAAGTAGGCGTCCATGGAGGCCAGGCAGCCATGGAATACGTCGGAGGGGGAGGGCTCACGGCGGTTTCGGATCAGGATGACTATCACCAGAATGTTGGCTGGTAGCCCCAGGAAGACATTGAACAGCTGAATGGCCAGGTCGAAAAGAATGCCCTCCACCATGCTCTCGCACCCTTCAAAAACGCTGAATGGCTTTGCAGTGGTGTTGACCATCAAGCCACCCGTGACGTTTAGCAGGAGTGGGGGTAGAGTGGGGCTGGAGGTCTGGTTCAGTCGTAGGTGATGGCCTGGAAAGCCTTCCATGATCCTCATGTGCCTTAGTTGTTTATCCTGAAATTTTGGATGGAGATCAAATTCAATATAACTACAATGACAGAGTATGACACTGATATCTACAGCGACTATCCTGGTTGGATGCAACATCCAACATGATTGCTGGACAACATAATTGCTAACAATTGCTTAAATAGTTTTGGTGATAATTATAGTATATAGTGTAAAGCCAGTAATCTTTTTAAAGTCATAACATAATCATCACACCTGTGTGTTAATTGATCTCACTGTCACTGTTTGGCAAAATACAGGCATCAGGAGTGTTCGCTTTGTTTGTTGTTCGGCTGTTTTCTGTTATTCAGTTCTAAGTCAGGACCCTCGTGGGGAAAAATCCCGCTCCACTGCTTCTGCAGACATACATTATATACCCCGGGGCGGCCCCCTTTGACTCATCCCGACGGGACCAGGAGGGCTGTTTGAGGTCTCTTGAGGTGCCACCACTAATCAATTTGTTTGTGTGTGTGTGTGTGTGTGTGTGTGTTTGTGTGTGTATGTGTGTGTGTGAGTGAGTGTGTGTGCATCTTGAGGGTTGAGGTAAAAGAGTTGAATTGTGACTATGTATGAAAGCATCAGTGATGACAACGAATCCGCAATTATTTTTCTGATATGTAACAAATTGCCAGTCTTAATTTGAATCGTAACCTACATTTTTAATCAATGATTAACAGGAAATTGGGTTTTAGATTTTAAAATCCAGGGGTAATAGACATACGTATAGGACACTGATAGCGACTGACACACTGTGAATGCATCTAACCGAGTTCGTCTGAAATTCAAATTCAGCCCAAGTCAAGATCAAGGATTTATCAGCTTTTCAGTAGTCCTGACACTCACTGAAATTCACAAGCAGTCCGGACACTCACTGGAACTCACACTTCATTCCTGGACATACTGTACAGTATTTGTTGAATAAGACACTTCTACTCGAGACTCAACTTAGCTGAAGCTAAGCTATCTTAAATTTTTCAACCATGTATGGATCTTGAAGATATGCAAGTCCTGATGCACAAGCTCACAAAACCCAAGGAGGAGACATGAAAATGTAATCATAGTTAGATCTATTACTGCAATCACATAATTGATGGTAATTCATGCATTGTCAGTCTCTAATCATCAACTACAAATTTTGCTCATTAATTAGAGCGTACTCACTCAGTTGAAATCCCTGTTGATATTTAATATTTGAAGTGGGCTCCTCCATTAACTTTTACCAGTACTGGGACAAGAGGCAAGGTTCTTGAGGGACCTGTATATGTAGCCTTCTGATGCCTTGAGGAATTGAACCACTCATTTGTCGGGGGTTAGGTGCTAGTTTATTGTGCCCACAACAAACATTTCCCAGAGGCTGTCGCAATTGTTGAAATTGTCACCCCCCTGCAGAGACTCTTTTCTTAGACCCAGTGGCGATTTTAGCTTGACATTTCTGGTGAGGCAATTTTGAATGACGTCATGTCACCTCACAAGAATAGAGGTCGCTGATTATTATAAGCAGTAAGATATGCTATGGGCTGCATTTTGAGTGCCAGCAGGGAGCAGAAATCCTATTTCAAATACATTTGGCATGCTTCAGCGCTCAGTGCGACACAAAGATGTAGCCTATAATACAGCAATGAAGTAAAATGATTGCAACAAAGTAAAAAGATTAGACAGACAAATAGTTCAAATAACTTGCATAATGTATTAAGCTTGTGGCACACGTGTGGCATACAATATGAAGCAAAAGGCACAACTGAAACAAATAACAGCAACAAAAACATTCTGCTAAATGAACAAAACTTTGTAAAAACACGATGTCCTTGCAGATCGCATTGAAACATCCATCAGCTCCCCCATAAAAAGTTGTGACTCACCGAATCGTACTGTATTTTCACCCTGGTGTCACCCTCGCACATCGTCAAGAGTCGAACTGACTCGTCGTGACCATGCAGGCCCAGTTCGCACTCCCCACAGAGCTTTACGCACGATATCAGCCTCCCCAGTCCATAACGGGTTTCCTCCGTCCGTTTGTTGTGCCCTAAAATGTCCCGCTGATATGCACTATCTAGCTGTGCCATGATGTTGGCCCGCCCCAATAGTTCCAATTCCAGGCCGCAATTGATATGGGTTTTACAGCTTTTGTGTTTCACTGTTCTTTTTGCCAGATGCAGGTCTTTAAATCCATCTGAAAAGGAGTGGAGGAGGTGCAGGGTGGCTGGCTTGAGACCAATGGAGGTGGTGGATGAGACACACAGTCCAGTCAAGGTGTAACAGTTCAGGTTTTTATTTAGGACTGTAGGATGGGTGGGTGTGTGTGGGAGGCAGGTGAAGGAAGGTGTGTGGAAGGATGGTGTGTGTGGTCAGGACGGAAGGTGTATGTCAGGAAGGAAGGTGTGTGTGAGGCAGGTAGGTAGGAAGGTGTGTGGAGGGAAGGTGTGTGGGAAGGTGTGTGGAGGGAAGGTGTGTGTGGTCAGGACGGAAGGTGTATGTCAGGAAGGAAGGTGTGTGTGAGGCAGGTAGGTAGGAAGGTGTGTGGTTTCGAGGAGGAGGAGAAATGTACAAATCAGTGCCAAATATATAGAACAAACAAGGTGCCACATCAAAACTATTAAACAAGGTCAACAAATCGGGGCTAGCAAACAATTAACAGGCTGGGAAAGGGGCGTAGCTGTGAGTGTGAGGGAAAACAGCGAGAGGGTGAGAATCTTCTAAACACCATCCGTTGTCCAAACTGAGTCTGCATTAGTACCAATTCCGAAATGAAGGCATGGGAAACAGAACAGTGCTCGTTTTGATGTGCTAGCAGTTAGCCATGTCTTTCTGTCATACCATTCCGTCTTGGAAGTTCGAGTTGCTTTTTCACCAGGCTGCAGTCGTCTGGTCTGTGTGGCCCAAAACGTTTTATTTCGAATTTATCTTCCAACGACAATGTACTAAATTGCACGCTCAACAAATAGTCTTCATTATTCATTGTAGTCTGAACTAAAACACTTCCAAAATACTCGAAAACTAGCGATAGCTAACTAGCAGTAACGTTACTGGCATTGGTCTGTCTGATATGGATACAGTACAAGGATACAGTAGGTTGATACAGTAGGTTGATAAATTAATAACGTGTCTAGATCCTGTGCAAAGTTATCGAAATGATAGGCTTCCTCATCTACACTAGCATCTGCCTGTGCCTCTGGGATCTCTTGCTGGGCTGTTGTCAAACTGGATGCTGTCTTCTCTCTATCCACTGCATGCTGCCTCCTCTATATCTCCTCTGTCAGCATCAGACTCACCTGTATTGCATTTGTTGGAATGAGACTGCATGGGGGCAACCCATGCAGAGGCTGCGGTGTCAGAATGCGGGACGTGTGTAGCCTTCTTTAAGAGAAAATGGACTTACGTGACAAATGTCAAAAAATGTAATTCTCGACCGGCCCAGAAGTGAAGCGGCCCACAGGGAACTCTCCCGATTCTCCTGATTACCCACCCCTGGCAGCGTGTAGCTTTGCATTCAGACCAGATGAGTACATTGAGGCCATCACAGAAAAAGCCAAAAAGTGTCCAGAGCTAATCCAGCTCCTGGAGCTGCATCAGCAGTTTGCATGTGTCACCCCATATTCACAGGTGGGACTCAATGCCTTTCTTTTCTATGAATTACCCTGTGCGCTGAAAATGATTTAAAAAATGATGTAGACACAAAACAGTACAATGCAACAAATCTGGTCACGTTTCAGTGCAGCTGGTCAAACTAGTACATTTTATGCCACACTTATCCTCTAACGTGCATCAGTGTTTAAAAGATGTGAGCCTAGCCTTAAAAAAATCTGGTACCTCACCATTGCAGCTCTTGTGAAGGTTTTATAAAAATAAAATGAAACACATCAACAACTTTTAAAGATCACGAGTGCTTGATGGTCCCCACTATCCCTGCAGATGCAGCCGGCGAGAGACTACTGGTGAAACCCATTTCGAAATGTGACAGCAGCACTCAGACTGACACCCACTTGGTGGAGACAAACATCGTAAAGTCCTACGAGTGGAATGAGTGGAGGCTCAGATGGAAAGCCATGCAGCTGGTCAGTAGATCTGTCAGTGTACTTCCAGAGAGACTGGCATTTGTTGTCAAATCTGGTTGCTTCAATCAGCCGTTGTGGGTTGAAGAAATATATTGGGCAAATGTCAACAACAATATCACATTAGAAAAATTTCAAAATTTCATTTCTATTATAGAAATCAATAGTGAATGTGGACATTCTACACTACACAAGAAATAAATCATTTTTCTCATTTGTGTAAATTACATGAATCGTGTTTTTTTTTTTCAGGCTAACCTACGCAGCAAAGTGACTCACTCAGTGCAGACCAACCTGAGCCACATGAGGAGGAACAATGTGACTCAGACATACCAGCCAAAAGATGCAGGCTGCCAGACCAAAAAAGATGGCGAAACCAATGTCCCTAGACATAAGGTCTATCTGGCAGGGCTACGAGGTGGAAAGCCAGGACCTACAATCATGACCAAAACCAATTTGACCAGATCAGTTGATGAGTAGCTATGTTCTAAATAGGTGTTATTTATTGTTCTCAGTTTTACTTATGCAAGAAACAGGATTAATAAATATAATCTTTCAGAATGGAAAGTCATACCATCTTCTACTGGTGACAGTTACTGCTTCTATGAAAATGTTTAACAATATAGGGGTAATGGGCTTTAATTTGAAAATCATGTCAATCATGTCAAATCATTGACAATGTAAATATGTTCTGCATCACAGAAGGTTGTTATGGGCTTAATCTGCATTTTGCTAATACTCATCTTTGACTTTATAAGTGATTTAGATTTGTAACACCTAACTGTATGGTATCAGAGTTCATTCTAAGACAGTGAATGAAAAGGAACTTTTCTTCATTCTCATCAAAGAACAAATATCACAGTTTTTGCTTTTTTTAGGTTTATAAAGCATGTTTGGACCTGAATCAGAGATGTATGTTCACATCTTGGTTTTATCCAGCTCCCCTGGTCCCCCTGTATTGTGGTGGTATAAGAGTCTTAAGTTGAGACATTCTCGCTGACAATGATGTGGCATCAGCTGGCCCTGACCTGTCAAAAGGGATGGCGTTGCACCTAAGCACTGTGGTGTCCCATCAGCCTGCATAAGCCTCTGAGCATCATGTAAACAGATAACAAAAGCCAATTCTAGGTTTGAGGACCAGCTCTGACACATTCTTTGCCCCAGAGAAGCAAACAAACTGTATTAACTTTAGTCTGTGAGGGTTACTGCACGAGAACATACATACTTGCTGTTGCATGCATTATACATAAAGTAACCACCTTATGATATCTGGTATTCTGTAAATCAATGCAAATAGAATTTAGCCAAATTAACACTTTTTGTTCAGCAAAATACAGGGATGTAGGAATGACTCCAAAAAAACAATGTGGACTAAAGAGTTCAACATCTATTTTACTGATTAGAATGCAACATTTTATAGGTCTTACCGTACTCAATGGCCTTGCCTCCTTTCCTTCAGTCCTTGTTGAAGAGGCGGATGCCTGTAACTATCATGGTGAGATCGCTTAGTTGCTGCTTCTTGTCTGCTTTAGTGAGGCACTAAGGTTGCCAGCTCCGACTGTGGGAAGACATTCTGCAATGCAGCTGCAACAGGTACAGATGAATATGTTGTTCAATTCATGTTGTTGGCAGTTGCACAATTTGACTGCTTGCCTGCTGAAGTTTGTGGAAATAACTGTCCAAAACACCTCGCATAAAGATTCTGTACAAACTCACCTCACCCGTAGCCTCCCGCACTGTGTTGATGTCAGTTGTTGAGCCCAGGCCAGAGAGCTGCAGAACATAGCTTACTTTTCTTCACTAAAGGCTTTCCAGGTCGCCCAGAGACCTTAACCGACTATCAGTGATCTCGCGGCCATTAGAGGCTAGTCGTGACAGAATTGTTACTGTGTGGAAACCCATCTATCAGGTGGATGGTAACTTCATGCTTAAATCATATTATGTTATATTACACCAAATTGCATGGGGAAAGCGAGATCCAGAGATAAACACACGTTTATGTGTGTTGTATTGGATTGTAACAGGATACTAAAAGGTTGCAGTATGTGGGCTAATCAGAAAATGAGTTCTTGAGCTTGACACGAAATGCCAAACTTTGAGCAATGGTCACAAGAGTGTTAACAAAAAGAATTCCCTGGATGTAGACAAAACATTTATCATATAAGAGACACTGCTCTCTGTTTTAGGCGGTGAGTCGAGAACTGACATATTGCAACAAATATGCTTAAACATACATCCAGTATGCACCGTATTGCATGACCAGGTGAATGAGAGTCTTGAACTGGGGAGTTAATTAGCAAATTCTACATTGGACAAGAGGTGCCAATTAGAAGCCACACCTCTTCACAACCATCACTATATCAGACAGACTCGGTGTTGGTTGTTCATTGCTTGATCACCAAACTGGTAAGTTTAAGAGTTTCTCTCTAGAGGACATTGAAGGTTTTCTGTGGGTCTATTATCAAAAGTAATTCACGTTTTTCTTTATTATTTTGTGAAGGTGTTGGCAGAGCTTTCAGTTCGGGCTGATTTTTCTTTTCTTTCATTTCAAATATGGTGAGTGCCTCTTTTACTCTTGAGCTTAATCCCTTAAAATTGGCCCTGACCTGGATAATGGGTCCGGTACTGGTCTCATCTTAAAGATGCAGTGTTTTATACTTATTGTACTCTTCTAATCTTACAGAGGGAGTGCATTTCTATCCATGTTGGCCAAGCTGGTGTGCAGATTGGCAATGCTTGCTGGGAATTGTATTGCTTGGAACATGGCATCCAGATGGATGGAACAGTTGCTGCAGACAGCCGCTCTCTAACGGACTCCTCCTTTGGCACATTTTTTAGTGACACTGGTGCTGGGAAGTATGTTCCTAGGTCAATTTTCATAGACTTGGAACCATCAGTTATAGGTGGGTCAACAGCTTATTTCAAATGATCATCTGGTCTTTTGGGCCTTTGTTTTGGATTACTGTAAATGAAGAATTGGCTTTGTAAAATACTCACTTGATATCTCATCACAGATGAGATCCGTAATGGGCCCTACCGTCAGCTGTACCACCCGGAGCAGCTGATTACTGGTAAAGAGGATGCAGCCAACAACTACGCTCGTGGCCACTACACTATTGGAAAGGAAATTGTGGATCCTGTCATGGACCGAATTCGTAAAATGGTAGGTGATTGCACTAAAAGTAGCTTGCTCACTTTCTCAAGGGTAGAAATTCACCTTAAACATCTTCACCTTTGATGGTGGTTTGTTTTTGTGTTTTGATTCTGTAACAAATTTGGTCAAATTTGTCTCCTTAGTTCACACAAGTATTTACAGATGGATATGTGGGGGTAGTGAAGGGACATGAGGCTGAGGATTTATGGTCCATCTATAAAGCAAAAATGTGCTGTAGTGTTGCCTAAGGCTGAGTAGGTGTGTTATGTCTACAAGGGGTAGGCTTGCTTGACTAGTAATGGGCATCAGTTTGCATAATTCCTTTCAAGTCAGTCTTTCGATACCATGTTGTCCAAGTGTGTTTCAGAAAACCACACTCTGCTCTATGTTTGCAAGATGGCTCCTCTTGGTGCTATTGCCAATGAGGTTATGGAGAAAGACTGGTAACTGAATGTGACTTGTTTTTGTCTCTTAGGCAGACCAGTGCACAGGTCTTCAGGGGTTCCTCATCTTCCACAGCTTTGGAGGTGGAACTGGCTCTGGCTTCACCTCCCTGTTAATGGAACGTCTGTCTGTAGACTACGGCAAGAAGTCCAAGCTGGAGTTCTCTGTCTACCCTGCTCCGCAGGTGTCCACTGCTGTAGTGGAGCCCTATAACTCCATCCTAACGACTCACACCACTCTAGAGCACTCCGACTGTTCCTTCATGGTGGACAACGAAGCCATTTTTGACATTTGCAACCGCAACCTGGACGTTGAGCGTCCCTCCTACAACAATCTGAATCGCCTCGTTGCCCAGATCGTCTCGTCCATCACTGCATCTCTGCGCTTCGACGGTGCTCTGAATGTGGATCTCACAGAGTTCCAGACCAACCTTGTGCCCTACCCCCGCATCCATTTCCCCCTGGTCACCTATTCTCCAATAATCTCTGCAGAGAAGGCTTACCATGAGCAGCTGTCTGTTTCTGAGATCACAAATGCTTGTTTTGAGCCAGCCAATCAGATGGTGAAGTGTGACCCAAGGCGTGGGAAGTACATGGCCTGCTGCGTGCTTTACCGTGGGGATGTGGTGCCCAAAGACGTCAACGTCGCCATTGCTGCCATCAAGACTCGCCGTTCCATCCAGTTTGTAGATTGGTGCCCCACCGGCTTCAAGGTGGGCATCAACTACCAGCCTCCAACAGTGGTGCCAGGTGGTGACTTGGCCAAGGTGCAGAGGGCAGTGTGTATGCTGAGCAACACTACTGCTATCGCTGAGGCCTGGGCTCGTCTGGACCATAAGTTTGACCTGATGTACGCCAAGAGGGCCTTTGTGCACTGGTATGTGGGTGAGGGCATGGAGGAAGGGGAGTTCAGTGAGGCCAGAGAAGACATGGCTGCTTTGGAGAAGGACTATGAGGAAGTTGGGGCAGATTCAGCAGAGGAATTTGAGGACGAGGAGGAATACTAAAATTTTAGGTTCATGCATGTGCATATATTGTAATAAAAAAACTGGCATTGTAAAGTGTTGTATGTGTGTTTCTTAGAGTATATGAGTGCTTAACTCAAGAACTGGGCCACAACTTCAACCTGTAGCTGTAGACATAAAAAGTATGGAGTTCTTAACACTAGCAAGCTAATGGCAAATCGGCTTTCCTTTGCAGCCACCAACTGCATGGTTAGCCCAAATAAAGGCTGGTGAGCGTGCCAACCAAGTTGATGTATGACAGTTCAATTTGCAGTCTTGCTGTACATCCATAGATTGTACGACTCTAAATATCCTTACTACAATTTTGCACTAAAATGTATTTGCCAAAATTCTATTTGCATTGATTTACAGAGCATGTCCAGACATAAGGTGATTACTTTATGTATAATGCAACAGCAAGTATGTATGTTCTCGTGCAGTAGCACTGACGGACAAAAATGTCATAGTGTGTTTACTTATCTGGGGCAAAGAATGTGTCAGAGCTGGTCCTCAAACCAAGTAATGGCTTTCATTATCTGTTCACATGAAGCTCAGAGGCTTATGCAGGATGATGGGACACCAGTGTTTGCGTGCAACACCATCCCTCAACAGGTCAGGACCAATTGATGCAACAGCCTTTTCAGGGAGAATGTCTTAATTTAAGACTCTTATACAAATCAACCACCACAATTGTACAGGAGGACCAGGGGAGATGGATAAGACCAGGGGAGATGGATAAGACCAGGGGGGTATTTCATGAAGGTGGTTTAATGACCTGGATAAGTTAACTCGGGAGTATGTGGTAAACCTCCCAATAAAAGAACCCCCATTGGTTCATTCTCCTAGCAAAACAACGTCAGAGGGCTCTTCTATAAGGAGGTTAACCACTTTGAGTTAACTTATCCAGGTTTGTCACTAAACCATGTACATGGAATACCCCCCAGGATGTGAACATGCACCTCTGATTCAGTTCCATACATGCTTTATAAACCTAAGCAAAAAAAAACTGTGATATTTGATGAGAGTAAATCTTTGTTCCTTTCTCATTCACTGTCTTAGAATGAAGTCAGATACCATACAGTTAGGTATTACGAATCTATGTCACTTATTAAGTCAAAGATGAGTATTAGCAAATTGCAGATTAAGCTCCTAACAACCTGTGATTCAGAACATATTTACATTGTCAGAACATGATTTTCAAATTAAAGCCCATTACCCCTATATTGTCAAACATTTTCATGGAAGCAGGCACTGTCAGCAGTAGAAGATGGTGACTTTCCATTTTGAACGATAATATTTATTAATCCTGTTTCTTGCATAAGTAAAACTGAGAACGATCAAACACTTATTTAGAACATAGCTACTCATCAACTGATCTGGTCAAAATAGTTTTTGTCATGATCGTAGGTCCTGGCTTTCCACCTCGTAGCCCTGCCATAGACCTTATGTTTAGGGACATTGGTTGCGCCATCTTTTTTGGTCTGGCAGCCTGTATCTTTTGGCTGGTACTACAGGTGCATCTCAATAAATTAGAATATCATCAAAAAGTTGATTTAGTTCAGTAATTCGATTCAAAAACTGAAACTCATATATTATATAGATACATTACACACAGACTGATATATTTTAAGGGTTTATTTCTTTTAATTTTGATAATTATAACTGACAGCTAATGAAGACCCCAAATTCAGCATCTCAGAAAATTAGAATATTACTTAAGACCAATAAAAAAAAAAGGATTTTACCACAGAAATGTTGGTCTAGTGAAAAGTATGAACATGTACAGCACTCAATACTTTTTGAATGAATTACTGCAGCAATGCGGCGTGGTATGAAGGCGATCAGTCTGTGGCACTGCTGAGGTGTTTTGGAAGCCTAGGTTGCTCTGATAGCGGCCTTCAGCTCTTCTGCGTTGTTGGGTCTGGTGTCTCGCATCTTCCTCTTCACAATACCCTATAGATTCTCTATGGGGTTTAGGTCAGGCGAGTTATCTGGCCAATCAAGCACAGTGATACCATAGTCCCTAAACCAGGTAATGGTACATTTGGCATTGTGTGAGGGTGCCAAGTCCTGCTGGAAAATTAAATCTGCATCTCCATAAAGCAGGTCAGCAGAGGGAAGCACGATGTGCTCTAAAACTTCCTGATAGACAACTGCGGTGACCTTGGACCTGAGAAAACACAGTGCACCAACACCAGCAGATGACCTGGCACCCCAAACCATCAATGACTGTGGAAAGTTTACACTGGACCTCAAGCAACTTGGATTCTGTGCCTCTCCTGTCTTCCTCCAGACTCTGGGACCTTGATTTCCAAATGAAATGCAAAATTTACTTTCATCTGAGAATAGAACTTTGGACCACTGAGCAACAGTCCAGTCCTTCTTGACCTAAGCCCAGGGAAGACGCCTTTGACATTGTCTCTGTTTCGAAAGCTGCTTGACACAAGGAATGCGACAGTTGAAGCCCATGTCCTGGACACATCTGTGCGTGGTGGCTCTTGAAGCACTGACTCCAGCTGCAGTCCACTTCTTGTGAATCTCCCCCGAAATCTTGAATGGGCTTTGTTTCACAATCCTCTCAAGGCTGCGGTTATCTCTGTTGCTTGTGCACCTTTTTCAACCACATTTTTTCCCTTCCGTTCAACTTTCCATTAATGTGCTTGGATACAGCACTCAGTGAACAGCCACCTCCTTTAGCAGTGACCTTTTGTGTCTTCCCCTGCTTGTGCAGTGTGTCACTGATCGTCTTCTGGACAACTGTCAAGTCAGCAGTCTTCCCCATGATGGTGTAGCCTACTGAACTTAAGTGAGAGACCATTTAAAGCCTGAGGAAACCTTTGCAGGTGTTTTTAGTGAATTAGCTGATAAGAGTGTGACACCATGAGTCACATGAGTCCTTTTCACAATATTCAAATTTTCTAAGATACTGAATTGTTGGTTTTTATTAGCTGTCAGTTACAAAGATTAAAAGAAAAACATTTGAAATAGATCAGTCTGTGTGTCGCGAAAGTAGATGAGTTTCACATTTTAAACCGAATTACTGAAATAAATCAAGTTTTTGATATTCTAACTTATTGAGATACACCTGTATGTCTGTCACATTGTTCTTCCTCATGTAGCTAAGGTTGGTCTGCACTGAGTAAGTCACTTTGCTGCGTAGAATCTCTACATTCAAACGGAGTTCTAAAATAGAAATGTATTGATTTGTGATTGTGTTGACATTAACTAATTATATTCCTTTAACCCACAACAGGTGATCTAAACAACCAGATTTCCTTAAGATTATTTGTAATCTATGGACGTACAGCAAGACTGCATAGTGTACTGTTCTCATACATCAACTTGGTTCACATTCTCACCGTGCAGTTGGTGGTTGCAATGGAAAGGCTGATTGGCTATTAGCTTGCTAGTGTCAAGAATTCCATATTGCCTCTACATTTTGTATCAACAGCTAGAGGTTGAACTTGTGGCCAAGTTCTTGAAGTTAAGCACTCATATACCTCAATACACACATACAAGACGTTACAATGTCAGGTTTTTTTATTACAATGCCAGTTTATGAACGAACGTAACATTTTAGTAATCCTCCTCGTCTTCCTCACCATCCTCTGCAGAATCTGCCCCAACTTCCTCATAGTCCTTCTCCAAAGCAGCCATGTCTTCTCTGGCCTCACTGAACTCCCCTTCCTCCATGCCCTCACCCACATACCAGTGCACAAAGGCCCTCTTGGCGTACATCAGGTCAAACTTATGGTCCAGACGAGCCCAGGCCTCAGCGATAGCAGTAGTGTTGCTCAGCATACACACGGCCCTCTGCACCTTGGCCAAGTCACCACCTGGCACCACTGTTGGAGCCTGGTAGTTGATGCCCACCTTGAAGCCGGTGGGGCACCAGTCCACAAACTGGATGGAACGGCGGCTTTTAATGGCAGAAATGGAGACGTTGACATCTTTGGGCACCACATCCCCACGGTAGAGCAAGCAGCAGGCCATGTACTTCCCACGCCTTGGGTCACACTTCACCATCTGATTGGCTGGCTCAAAACAAGCATTTGTGATCTCAGAAACAGACAGCTGCTCATGGTAAGCCTTCTCTGCAGAGATTATTGGAGCGTAGGTGACCAGGGGGAAGTGGATTCGGGGGTAGGGCACAAGGTTGGTCTGGAACTCCGTGAGATCCACATTCAGAGCACCATCGAAGCGCAGAGATGCAGTGATGGATGAGACGATCTGGGCAACAAGGCGATTCAGATTGCTGTAGGAAGGACGCTCAACATCCAGGTTGCGCTTGCAAATGTCAAAAATGGCTTCGTTATCCACCATGAAGGAACAGTCGGAGTGCTCTAGAGTGGTGTGGGTGGTCAGGATGGAGTTGTAGGGCTCCACTACAGCAGTGGAAACCTGAGGAGCAGGGTAGACAGAGAACTCCAGCTTGGACTTCTTGCCGAAGTCTACAGACAGACGTTCCATCAACAGGGAGGCGAAGCCAGAGCCAGTTCCACCTCCAAAGCTGCGGAAGATGAGGAACCCCTGAAGACCCGTGCACTGGTCTGCCTGAGAGACAAAAACCAAAGACAAATTCAGTGACCACATCATTCTCCATAACCTCATTGGCAATAGCCCCAAGTGAAGCCATTTCGAAAACAAAGAGCAAAGCGTTTGGCTGCAGGTTCTCAGGAGACAATTCCAACAAATTTGTTACAGAATCCAACACAAAAATATACCAGCATCTAAGGTCAAGATGCTTCCACCCTTGAGAAAGTGAGCAAGCTACTTTTAGTGCCATCACCTACCATTTTACGAATTCGGTCCATGACAGGATCCACAATTTCCTTTCCGATAGTGTAGTGGCCACGAGCATAGTTGTTGGCTGCATCCTCTTTACCACTAATCAGCTGCTCCGGGTGGTACAGCTGACGGTAGGGCCCATTACGGATCTCATCTGTCATGAGATATCAAGTGAGTATTTTACAAAGCCAATTCTTCATTTACAGTAATCCAAAACAAAGGCCCAAAAGACCAGATAATTTGAAATAAGCTGTTGACCCACCTATAACTGATGGTTCCAAGTCTATGAAAATTGACCTAGGAACATACTTCCCAGCACCAGTGTCACTAAAAAATGTGCCAAAGGAGGAGTCCGTTAGAGAGCGGCTGTCTGCAGCAACTGTTCCATCCATCTGGATGCCATGTTCCAAGCAATACAATTCCCAGCAAGCATTGCCAATCTGCACACCAGCTTGGCCAACATGGATAGAAATGCACTCCCTCTAAGATTAGAAGAGAACAATAAGTGTGATATATATATATATATATATGAAATGTATTAGGGGCTCAAGGCCCACATGTAAAAAAAAAAAAACAATACAAACAAACAAAAAACCTTACATAAAAATAAACAAGCACTGCCAGTGTTCCTATTTTGGAGTATCATAAGACAGTCATTATAGGCTACTTTCAACTTAAGCTAGTTCTCCCTTCTTGTAATTCACCCAGAGGAGCTGTATAGAGAGGGGTGCAGTAGGCTTTAAACAAATTAATCTTATCAACTGTACAGTGGTGGAACTTTCTTACCAACATTTACATTGTCATTTAGCAGACGCTTTTGTCCAAAGCGACGTGAAAGGGAGAGAACGGTCAAGCTAAGAGCAATAAAAAGCTGGTGTAACAATAAATACTACTTTATATAAGAAATAGAAAAACGACTTAGAAAGAAAAAAACAAGTGCAGGAATGTAACTGCTGAAGTGCAAGTTAAGCATTAGTCAATGTGCCAGTTAGGAAGGGAGGTGAGCTCTGAGGAGTTGGGTCTTCAAAACCTTCTTGAAGGTAGAGAGGGACGCCCCTGCTCTGGTAGTACTAGGCAGTTTGTTCCACCAACGTGGAAATGTTAGCTTGGACATGGAGCAATCCCCTCTGTCTGCACATGTAGGAATCATCCTCCAACATGTCTGTAATAATGTGCCCTAAGTATATATGGTACTATTGGACACCCCATGAGTTTAAAAACTCTGCATCTTTAAGAGGAGACCAATACCTGACCTATATTATCCAGGGCAGGGCCAAATCTAAGTGCTTAGCTTAAGAGTAAAATAGAGGCACTCACCATGCTTAAAATTAAAGAAAAGAAAAATCAGCCCAAACTGAAAGCTCTGCCACCACCAAATGCACCTTCAAAAAAAAAATCAATGAACAACCAACACTGGGTCTGTCTGATATAGTGATGGTTGGGAAGAGGTGTGGCTTCAAATTGGCACCTCTTGTCCAATGTGGAATTAACTAATTAACTCACCTGTTCAAGATTCTCATTCAATACGCAATGTGGTGCACACTTGATTTAAGTGTTTAAGCATATTTATTTTTGCAATATGTCAGTTCTGACTTCAACAAGAAACAGAAAGCAGTGTCTCTTATATAATAAATGTTTTGTCTATACCCAGGGAACTGCTTAGTGTTACAATGCAATACAGCACACAGAAACATGTTTTTTATCTCTGCATCTCGCTTTCCCCATGGCATTTCGTGTAATGTACCATAACATGATATTAGAATGTCAAAGCGTCCAACTGATAGTAAGTGGCTGGGATTTCGTCCAACTATTTTAAGTGCATTGACGAAAACTTCGCTAAAGCAAATACGCGTCTGTGCACGTCCATCGCGAATTAAAAACAGAACATTAATCATGCTCAAGCAGAAAGTGTTAGTATGGCGTATTATTGGAGAAATTGCGCAGGAATGTGCAAGCAAAGGACAGGCAGTGTCTGAAACCTTATTTGCTTTCAAGGTAAGTGATAACAGTATTATGTTTTATAAAGTTAAATAAAAAAATAGTCATTTTTAATTGTTCCCCTTTTCGAAGGTCAAGGCCACTGTTTTAGATCCACTGAATCATTTCAATGTTGATCGTAGGCTACTCTATCCAAGCAAGATGTTCAAAGACTTATTGAGGTAAGCTAATATAGCTGAACATCAGCTGTGCAGTTTACAAAACTCTGCAATTACTAACTTCAATTGATAATGGTTTGTAACGTCTGCCCTGTAGCATAGACAAGCTCATGGTCCAGGGAAGTACCGCTCTTGACACCATCAAAATGCAAGTCTACTTCGACATTAATTACACATCTCGCCGTAAGTAGGCTACTAGCTAAGCCTGACCACTGTGTTTACAGTGGCTTAAAGTGTGTGAGTGCGCCCGCTTATCTTATGTTTTTTCGTCTATCAATTGCCGTCATGGCTTAAGGTGAGGTACTGGAGGAGCACCACAGAGTCCTTCTGTCCGCGAGATCACTGACAGTCGGTAAAGGACTGGAAAGCCTTTACCGGAGAATAGTAAGCTGCTGCGCTCTGACCTGGGATCATCAACTGACTTAAACACAGTGCGGGAGCGTGAGGCTACGGGTGAGGTCGTACAGAATCTTTATGCATGTTGTTTTTGCCAGTTATTTCCACTCAGGCAGCCAGTCAGATTATGCCACTGCCAACAACATGAATTGAACAACACAATCATTTGTAGCTGTTGCAGCTGCATTGCATAGTGTCTTCCCACAGTCGGAGCTGGCGACCTTCATGTCCCTCACTAAAGCTGACAAGGGGCAGCAACTAGGCGAGCTCACCATGATAGTTACAGTCATCTTCTTTAACTAGGACTGGGGTTATAAGAGAGTACCAGGTACGCATGGAAAAGTGAGATACGGTGACTCATTAAACCAGCGGAGCAAATTAAAAAGCCTCTATTGAATTGATTTACAGACTGTAGGAAATAAGGCGAGGGCATTGAGGACGGTAAGACCCAGGGCCGGAGTGGGGTAACTTTTCAGCCCGGGAATTTAAGGCCCAAGACCGGCCCACTTTCCATGGTAAAAAGTAGGCTACCACTTTCCATGGTAGTGGAAATTGGATAACTGAAGCATCGGTTCAGCTCTTACTATCCTGTAGTTTTTTTTTTTAATTAATACCATGGTTCAACAAATAATGTAAAGGTTAAATAATAGTCCACTTAAGTTGAAAAAATCATCCACTATTACACAAGGATACAGTAGGTTGATAAATGAAAAACGTGTCTAGATCCTGTGCAAAGTTATCAAAATGATAGGCTTCCTCATCTACACTAGCATCTGCCTGTGCCTCTGGTATCTCTTGCTGGGCTGTTGTCAAACTGGATGCTGTCTCTCCTCTATCCACTGCATGCTGCCTCCTCTATATCTCCTCTCTCAGCATCTGACTCACATGTAGGCTATTGCATTTGTTGGAATGAGACTTCATGGGGGCCGTCATTGTCATGGTCATTATCATTTTTCTGCATGGGTATTATATTGTGGTGATTTACTCCTTTACTACACTCACTTCTGAGCAAACAATGCATATTGGTTCATCAAGTACTGTCATACAGTATACTGCTCTTTCTTACATTAAATAACTGTTTACTCTGTTATCCTCTCTACCTGTCCCTGTAGACATGGCCTCCTCATTGCACATTTCGGGCTCATCATTTTCAGCAGGAGACTGGCTTATCTGCTGCTCAGAAGCTACAAAGATTTTTTTTTACTGCATACACAGATCAAGTTTTAGTTTTGTTATCAATATCTGCATAATATTTGCTAAGTCTATCGATCGCCATATATTGGGTGATATAAAAAGGCTAATATTTTAATTAAATGTATTATTTTGCTTGCGAATAGGTTGACAACGCTACATCAATATTAACCAACGCTACAACGTTAACCAAATAGTTACGTTACTAATCATTAGGCCTGTCTCTCTTAACCATTTGCCACTTGTGTTTGTCCTCTGGAAAATAAATCAGTAAGCTTGGCACATTTGGCAGCATCCTACTCCAATGCCTTTCTTTTTTTCAACCTGGCTTTTCAGCCCCTCCTGTCCTCTTCCTCCTATCCATCCTCCCTGACGCGTTTCGTTGCGGTAGGGCCAGCCCAGCTATATATGTAGCGGACACCTATCTGAGAAAACTTTTTGGAAAAGACGGGCTATTGACCCAACCAACTCTATTTGGGAGGGGAGAACTTCCTCACATGGTACAACCCATGCGGAGGCTGCGGTGTCAGAATGCGGAACATGTGTAGCCTTTTTTAAGAGAAGATGGACTAACGTGACAAATGTCAAAACATTTAATTCTCAACCGGCCCAGAAGTGAAGCGGCCCACCGGGAACTCTCCCGATTCTCCTGATTACCCACCCGGGGCCTGTTTTGAGTCAAGCTTATTCACACACACATTCACGCTACTTTGCATTTAAATAAAATAAGATATATTTAGCCACAAAGCACATCTTGAGCTTTCTGCACAACAGCGCCATATGGACCTGGTGCCCCACTTGCTCAAATGTAGAAACGCCATTGGTCAGGACGTGTAACAAAATACACCGCTTCCAACCACAAATAAGAGATACATTTAAGCCACCTCTGATATTAACAAATACAATGTCTAAAAACAATTGACAATTTAAAGAAACATGCTAGAGATGTAGCATTCCCCTCTGCCTTAGTCAGAATGTGAAGGAACTGGTCTGAGTTCAGTTAAGTTCAGGACTTCTGATGAGTTAAGAACAAGAAGTTCATGATTAACACCAGAGTCTTCTGTCTGTCAGGCAAATATGACACATACATGGAAACTTGAGCTTTTGAGTGAGACAAAGGGAGAAAGAGAGAAAACTTGTCAAACTAATTGCTCCACTAATGTTGGCTAAAGAGTGAGATCTTTGAAGTCTGTGTAGGTATGAACTCAGTAAATAATGAATGTATCATCATCAGGTGGACCCAAGCAGGGCACCTCTTTTTTGACTGCTGGTGAAAGATGGAATTGTTGAAGGCTCCAGATGTGCGTGTGTGTGTGTGTGTGTGATGGGGAGTAAGATCAGAGCAGTCGTTTCTCTCTCCTTTGACCCACTCGGGCAGCACCCTCTCAATTGTTCCGATTGCTTTGTGAAACTGGATCTTGTTAATCATTTTACTAGCATTTTTTAACCATAAGAAAATCATCCTAATATTGTTTGTTTCACCCTTAGGCATCTCTGTTCAAGATGGTTTTGCAAATATAAACACAGCTGACTTACTGCATCTTTACTGCTTAACCCAGTCTTAAAAATATGACAAACATTAACATGTGGTTTTGACCGTTTATCTCCGCTGCCACAAACATGCAAGTCTCAGCCATTGTGGGTTGCTTGTGTAAATGTCCATGACAAACACACCTACAGTTTTTCTCTCTCACTCACTGTTTTCTTTCTTCCTTTCTTGATATATCCTTTACAGACCTCTGTTGTAAATCAGAATATACATTACAGAAATTGCAATTGCAAACACCATAGTGTTGGGATGTTGTAAAAACACAGCACTGGAATTAATTTGGTACAGAACGGTCTAGACAAATCTGAAGGATTAGGCCAGTGGTCATTACTGCAAAATAAAACCTGACTATTGATTAAAATTAGCATTCTTCTTTACAATCTGGAATTATGTTACCAGTATTTTAATGGATCAAACAAATGAACTACTTTCAACAGTTACTACTTAGATAATTAGATATTATCCTCCGCCTAACACAATAACTGTCTTACATTGTTAAAGATGTTATAATTTCCCAACAACTCAAATTTCAAAGTGTCTGTCAGACAGTATTTCACTTCGACTAACATTCAGGGCTTACCATGAGACTCTTTATTCTTATTATTCTACAAAGAAGTTAGTGTGAGGAAGTGATGATAGTCTGTGACACCATTCAATGTTTATGACATCTCTGTGATAGGGGAAGACCAAAATGCAGATCAGACAAAATCAAGAGTTTTGATTTATTGTTGAGGTCTTTTAACGATCGTATCAGGATTAGCTATTCGCAAAAGTTAAACTAAGAAGGCCAAAAAGGGTAAAGCACATAAGATCCAAAAACCCAACAAAGGCAGAGTAAAAGATAAAGCACAAAGAAAATCCAAAACGTATTCCACACGGGCAGAGTACCCACGGAAATGAGGCAAAGGAATAATCCAGACATTCACATGTTAAACAGGACTCGACGTTTCTAACCTGACATATGGTTAAATTCCAACAGAGAAAAAAAGGCACACTGAGCTTAAATAGCAGAGAGGGAAACAGATAATTGGTGGGAAGCAAACAAACTAATCAGGATACAAAATAGGCTAATTAACAAAACAGGTGTGGTAAATGGTGACGGGAAAATCCAGGAAGTGGCAGAAGGCAGGTGGGGGCGGAGTTCAGGACAAGAAGGCAGATGGCATAACAAACAAACACAGGAGAGCACATGGCAGCCAATGGTTAACAGAGAGGAAACTATCACTTTGTGAGTGGAACTCAATCTAAGACAGGCAATGTATCTTACTTTGTATCCATGTATTTGTTCTTTCATAAACCTGCTGAGAATTCTGTTACAAAAAAATATTACACCCAGAGTGCTTTCCAACATGGTGACAGTGCCTGTAACCACATAACATCTATAATGGATGAAAGGTTCATGAAAAGCATAATGACAGACTTAAAGATATCTCTGTGGCACTGTAGATAGTAGGTTATGACAGGCATGTTGATAGATGGTGCAGTATGGTAAGATCATAATCACATTTTGGAGTTTACACATCAGAGCAGGACTCAAAATATGATGAAATGTGAAAAATGTCAACATGTGATTATCAAAAATGATCAAAAAGTTGTCAGCATGTTACGTGACTGGTCTGAGTTAAGTTCAGGACTACTTTTGAGTTTTGACCATGTTCACCACAACTGAGCAAGCAGAGTGACCAAACATGTGTTCACCAAAGTGTTAAAGTTAACACCTTTTTTCTGTGCTTTGCTATAAATAAAAGAAGAAGGATCAGGCAAGGACATAAAAAGACTGATGCACTTCATCAGAGGGTAGAGAAAGAACAGAGCAAAACACATACCCTCTATTTTATTACCCTCTAACCCTGCTGAGTTCCCACAATGCTGCAGCAACTTGGATGCAAAGAAAACATAAAGGTAAGTAAGATTTCCCACAATCTGCATTTATTTCTGCAGTTTTTACGGCCTTGTAGCTCTGAGAGTTAACCAAAATATCATAAAACGATCCATAGGTGGTGTCTGTCATTATGGCAAATGGTTGTTGATATTTGAGCTAAACAGCTAATTAAACTAGAAAATGCATTTCCTGAAGGAAATACCAGTGCATGAAATGCAAAAGTTAAGAAAGGAAGAAGAAAAGAAAGAAGAATGAAAGAAGGAAAGAAGAGTGGAAGATGGAAAGAAGAGTGGAAGAAGGAAAGAAGAAAAGAAAGAAGAGTGAAGAAAGGGAAGAAGAGTGAAGAAAGGAAAGAAGATTGAAAGAAGGAAAGAATAGTTAAAGAAGGAAAGAAGAAAAGAAAGAAGCGTGAAAGAAGGAAAGAAGAGTGAAAGAAGGAAAGAAGAAAGGAGAGTGAAGAAAGGAAAGAAAAGTGAAAGAAGGAAAGAAGAGTGGAAGAAGAAAGGAAAGAAGAGTGGAAGAAGGAAAGAAGAGTGAACAAGAGTGGCTCTGGATAAAGAGAAAAAGAGAGTGAAAATATTGAAAAAAGGAGATAAAAATGGAGTGAAGAAGAGAGATGTGTGTGAGAGAAAGTAGACTGAGAGGGATAGAGAGAAAGATGGAGAGATGGAGAGAAAAAAAAGTAGAGAATGGAAGGTGTCTTAATGTTCCTAGTTACAGTTAAATTGAGAGGGACAGAGAAGAGGTTCCTTGGTTTGGCCCAGGTGTCAGTGAAGCACAGGTGCAAGCCAGTTTAAAGACCCTATTATGATGTCATAATGGCCCAATGTAAGTCAATGGGAAAATTTCGATTCGTTTTTATTTAATATCTTAAAAAGTATAAAGTTTAGAAAAGTGAAAAATACATAGCATAAGTGTCCTTTACAAGACAAAGTTTGAATGAAGTTTCTACATTAAGCGGTTCGGGCTGAATTAATCGCAGAAAAAGGTAACAAGAAGAAGAAGAAGCCTAGGAATAACAATACAGGGCATTTCATGCACTGTAATAATAATAAGAAGAAGAAGCCTAGGAATAACAATACAGGGCATTTCATGCACTGTAATTACACCTCTCTCTTCCATGCTTCTGAAGCCACGTGTTGATTGGCTGTAATCTTTTTACAGCCCGGTGCAGGCGCCTATGTTTGATTCCCATTTACAGTGCCAGGACTGTGTATAACTGACTACAAACCAGAGGTTTACTTTTGAGTGCACACTGAATGGATAGTGGACAAAAAGTGTATTGGATTAGAATCACAAGGCAGAGTGCCCAGTGCGGATCTGGTTTGATAAATACCACGGGAAATGCGCAAAAACACCATGCGTTAATGTGCGACCTTAGTAAATCAGGCCCTGAGTGTATGAGTGTCAATAGCACACACCATCTGAATAGTGTTCAGACATTTGTAAAGCATTCACTAGAAGAACATCAGAATGGTGTAGGGCCACTCTCAGCAAATCTCACTGCATGTTGAGTAAATGTACAGGTTGCTGCACACACTGTTATGCAACATGGAATATAATTAAGCAATAAGGTTCGAGAGGCAGTACGGTATCGTCAATAACAACTCCCTCTAACAAGTACATTATTGACGATACCGTACTGACTCGAGTACCTTATTGCTTTTATAACACGGTTGCCAGCGACTTTATAAATATTAAGTACAATTAAAGTAAACAGTAAGCTGCCTTTCAGCACAAAAAAAGTTGTAGACACCAAACGTTGTGTATCGCATTTCAGTAGCCAAGAGTAAATAGTCCCCCTTTGTGTGGCTGTTGCTATGCAACAGACAAATAGCATTGGAAACTTCACGTCTGTTAGACCTAGCACAAAAGCTACGTGTGTTTCAATGGGTTTTTGGTCTAAGCGCTAAAAGTCACCTACAAATAATATTCGAAGACTTTCAATACTCTGCAACATTTGCGTAGCACAGAAACAACTAACCGAGTCAATTTAGACATATAAGAAGTCGTATAGATAGCTTAATTCACATGAAACATTCCCCACTACATTAGCCACAACACGCCGCCATCTTGGATAGATATTTCCTTTTGAGTGCGCACTGATATGGAACGCTCAGGTAGATGAAAACAGGTCGTACAGTTACTATACCGTTGAATATAGCACACCCCGGAACTAACTCTCAGAATGGTGGATTCCATCTAGCCTGGCCGTTACCAGCCTGTGACTCCATTTCATTCCGTCTTTCAGTCTGGGCCAACCCAATGCATTTTGGTTTCCGAGATGGGCGGGTGCTTATCTTGAGGTTTAAAATCATTGGAGTTCCCTTAACCAATCAGCAACGTTTAGTAAGCATTCGGTAGATTAAACTCTTCCCAAAGCCAGTTGGGAGAAGAGCTACGACGTCCTTTCCAATCATAAAACTTACAAGAAAATACTCTTGTTCTCCTTTTAATTTTCTGATGTTCTCGAGAGTTGAGACAACTTTTCCGATAGCTTTTCGTGTCTTTTCCTCCAAGGCGAGTTTTGCGTCACAGCTCTGAACTGTCCGCTGATTGGTCCTACAAAATTTTGAGTTCTGGAGACGATTGTCAATGGGGTTGGGCCAGACTGAGTATGAGCTTGAAATCAATTCAGGCGGAAATACGTAGGCTGGTGTCACCAGGCTAGATTCCATCTACCCGTGTTATAATTCCATCTACCCGTGTTATAATTGGTTATACAGAACCTATACTAAAGTGAATGCATTCCCAGGTATTTTATTTCCATTCATTATGAAGACCTCATGCGTTAAATGCAGAAGCAAATGTCCTGACGTCCAAACATTTGCCAAAGTCTACGTCAGATGGCAAAGCAGCCACAATACGTTATGAATTTGGCTGTCTACAGGGCTATCGTGTGTAGTGGGGAAATGATGATGAAGTATGTTCACATAAATTCTACAGTTATGATCATTAATGTGTGCTAATTCAAATAGAAACCTCTATTTTACATGACCCACAATGGCAATGCATTCAGCAGTACAACTATTTGATTTTGCCTGGTGGTACATGGTGAAGTCCAGTCGGTTGTGCAGCATGTTAAACTGTCTTGCAGTGAGGTCATTTCCTCTGTATGATGGTAGCAGCTCCTTCTATTCCGTGCTTTACTTAGTCAAGGGGGAATAAGACCTTCCCTTCATTCTTCTGCACTCAGGAAAGGCCTCCTCTTCAAATGTTTTCTGATTGCTGGGGAAAACTACACCCTCAGTAATTCCGTGCTGTACTGACTGTACAGTTTACGCAGTATTACTGGATTGCAATGCATCATTACTTTATTTTAAATAAAAACACTTCACAAAGTTATCCTGTTGGATAATAGAGGTACACATTTGAAATTCCGTATGACAAATGTAAGCGTTTTATGCAGCATTTATTTATTTTCATGTTCTACCTTCTTCTCATTCACCTTCATTTAATACCGCCTCAGTTAGTGTCAGTCATTACCAGATTGTTTTCATTTTTCATGTGCACTGGAATATTTAGATGTATGAATGACATACAGTACTTCCTACTGTAAGGTGAATGCTAACCCTTGTATTTTATTTAGCTTTTCTAAAGGATTCATTATGAAGACTTGCCTCAAGCTCTGCCTGTTATCTTACCTGGTGTTGCTGTTTTATACCACTCTCTCTGTCAGCGGCAACCCATCCCCGGAGGCTGCATTCTCCAAACGCAAACACCCCAAAAAACCAAGAAAAGACCATCTGAGGAAACATTGGCTCGCTACAAAAAGTTCATCAACCAGCATGTTGATGCAAAAATGGCGGCAAACAAGTGTCACAGAGATGTCAATGGAAGACGCATCTCCAAAACCGGTAGCAGTGAATGCAAAGACGCAAACACTTTCATTGTTGCAACCACCAATCATATCAAGCCGATTTGTGACAAGGCAGGGAAACCATATTCAGAAAATTCCACACTGAGGATTAGCAACAACCATTCCCAGTTGTCAACTGCGAAGGGCAAACGTGTGCCAAATTGTGTATATAATGGCAAGGCAGCTACTGTACGCATTGTTATTAGCTGTGCACAGGGCTATCCTGTGCATTATGAGAAAGGCGTAAGGGGATGATATTACTTCTGCTGTAATGGTCAATGGTCAAAACAAATGTATGTTAATTCTTGCAGAAACCTTGGCTGTGAAATATAATGGTATTACAATAATAAAGAATGCCTTAAGCAGTGAAGTGCTTTACATCCTTTCCCTTTGAATATAGAAAGGTTTTAAGCATGTTACATTATACTGAATTTGAGTTAAGAAAGTGTTTGTATACCTGTTAGTGTACATACCAAAGGTGCATCATTGAGATTTGTTTTCTTCTTCAGACATGTCATTCTTAAAATTACATTCCCATGACATTTATGCCATGATGTCAAAACATTCTTAACTTAAGGCAAATGTGCATGTGAATGTATTGTACTAACACAGAGGTAACACCTCCCATGAAAAGAATCTGACTTGAGAGGAATCACACAGTAACATGTAAGATAAGAAAGACCACATGACACCATTAGAAGGCCATTGCTCATGAGTGCAGGGCTCCTCTAGGGCAAATGCACTTTGTCAGAGGAGCAAAACATATATAATACATACATAAACATTCTCTATTTTAATACCCTCTAATCATATCCATATCTATAGAAGAAGAAAGAAAGAAAAAATATATGCTCATGGTACCACCACAGCACAACAGCACTGTTTTCTCAACACGCTGCAAAGAGTGAACTTCGCATACCATACAAAAGGCAGTTTAAACAAAAACACACAACAACAATTATCTAGGAACAGGCCCTGTATGAATACGGCACGGGAAAATCTCCAAGTAAAGAGGACACACAGGTTTAAGTCCTGTTTTCCATGGAGCCTATTGACCCACTGACAGGAAAGAGGCAGCAAAGAGAGAGAGAGAAATACAGACAGCACAACACATCCCAAAACAGTCCATGACAACAGCAATTTAACTCTTAGACAATAATGAATGTACAATACATCCATAGATGGCCAGTGTGACAACAAGAAGGCAAAACAACAAATAAATAAAAGGATAAGTAAATAAATGCTTCTTTGACGTAACAATGCAAAGCATAATGACAGACTTGAACAGATCTCTGTGGCACTGTAGATAGTAGGTGAAGACAGACATATTGATACATGGTGCGAAATGGTTTGATCATAATCACATTTTGGAGAGCAGGACTCAAAATATGATGAAATATAAAACATGTGATTATCAAAGATTATCAAAAAGTTGTCAGCATGTGACGTGACTGGTCTGAGTTCAGTTAAGTTCAGGACTACTTTTGAGTTAAGATCAAGACGTTCATGATTAACGCCAAGTTCACCACAACTCAGCAAGCAGCGTGACCAGCGTGTCAGATATCTTCATGTGGGTCTGACATGTATTCACGTGATAAAGTTGACACCTTTTTTCTGTGCTCTGCTGCAAATGAAAGAAGAAGGATCAAGTGGAGATGTGAATAACTGATGCACTTCATCAGAGGGTAGAGACAGCACAGAGCAAAACATATGTTATACATACATAAATGTTCTCTATTGTAATACCCTCTAACCCTATCCCTATCTATTGAAGAAGAAAGATAGAAAGCACCACAACACTGTTGACTGGACACACTGCAAAGAGTGCACTTACAACACATACCATACAAAAGGCAGTTTAAAGAAAAACAATAGGTTATTTTTGTAGTTACAGCAATCATCTAGAAGCAGCAACTGTCGGAGTACGGCACAGGGAAATCTCCCTGTGAAGAGGGCACACAGGCTTGTACCCCCCAGCCTCATTTTCTCTCAGTCAGTGGGAGCGAGATATGACAAACAGGCCAGCCCTGTTTTACATGGAGCCTTATGACAGGAACTGACCCACTGACAGGAAAGAGAAGGCAAAAAGAGAGTGAGAGAAACAGAAACAGCACAACACAGCCCAAGAGAGCACATCACACCAGTATTTCAACTCTTAGACAATAATGAATGTACAATTCATCCATAGATGGCAGGTGTCACAACAAGTACGCAAAACAACAAATAAATAAATGAACAAGTAAATAAACGCATCTTTGATCTAACAATGCAAATCATGATGACAGACTTCAAAAGATGAAGATATTAGGTTATGACAGGGATATTGATAGATGGTGCGATTTGGTAAGATCATAATCACATTTTGGAGTTTACACATCAGAGCAGGACTCAAAATATGATGGAAAATGAAAAATGTCAACATGTGATTATCAAAAATTATCAATCGGTTGTCAGCATGTGTCATGACTGGTCTGAGTTCAGTTAAGTTCAAGACTACTTTTGAGTTAAGAACGAGACGTTCGTGATTAACACCAAGTTCACCACAACCCCTATGGAGGACCAAACCTGCCATAATTACAAATTAATTAATGAATAAATAAATGTCCACATCCATGCATTTAGACAGAAATAATTCCTATTCCTATTTATATTCCTATTCCTATTCCTTTTCCTTTTCCTATTCCTATTCCTATTCCTATTCCTATTTCTATTTCTATTCCTATTCCTATTTCTATTTCTATTCCTATTCCTATTTCTATTTCTATTCCTATTTCTATTTCTATTCCTATTTCTTCTTCTCAATATGTTAATGAGATGTGTCAATCAAAAATAGGTAGGCGGTATTTGACACACCATTGGCTAATCGTTTTCAATGCGTTGTATTCGATTATGTTAGCCTTAACTTGCTGTCATGGAAGACATAAAAAGGGCAATTGCCAGAGACTTGACCAGGCTGGCCGATCTCGTTGAAAACTAAAATATATATCCAATCATACCTTAGCAACCGCTACTGAGAAAAGAAGGTCCGACAACTTTGATGTTTGAGTAGCATGGCGAAAGTGTGCCTATGGGTCTTGTTGATCTGACACAAGGTACCCTGAGAGATTAGAGGGAAACGTAGTTTTTGTTCGCTTTTCCAAAGCCCAAAACATAAGAGGAAAGTTGCCAGCTGTGGATTAAACAGTGTGTGAGACCCCACTCCACACTCAATACATCGCTAAATACACATATGTCTGCTCCAAATTAAATGAAGCTGCTTGCAGTTAGCTAGCTATCTATCTAGCGAACTGCGCTTTCGCTAGTTATGATGACTTATTATCTAGTTGAGAGAACATCCCCTAACATAATCGAATACAACGCATTGAAAACTATTAGCCAATGGTGTGTCAAATACCGCCTACCTATTTTTGATTGACACATCTCATTAACATATTGAGAAGAAGAAATAGGAATAGGAATAGAAATAGGAATAGAAATAGGAATAGAAATAGGAATAGGAATAGAAATAGGAATAGAAATAGGAATAGGAATAGGATTAGGAATAGGAATCAAATTATTTCTGTCTAAATGCATGGATGTGGACATTTATTTATTCATTCATTCATTTGTAATTATGGCAGGTTTGGTCCTCCATGCAACCCAGCAAGCAGCGTGTCAGCTATCTGCATACGGGTCTGACATTAAGCGTGTGTTTCAGCAATGTGTGTTGAACAAAGTGTTGAAGTTAACACCCTTTTTTGTGCTCTTCTGCAAATGAAGAAGGATCAGGCGACGACTTGAAAGACTATATCTAGACATACAATGTCTCATTTTCCCGGTAGTCTGAGATGGCAGCCGTTAGCACGAGGACCTGCCTAGTCCTTCTGGTAATTTTTCCCATTCTCTCTCTCTAGCCATGGTGACTACATTCACAGAGTGTTCTCAGTTTTTTGTGAATAGAGTGAGCCCCACCATCCTGAGGGACCCCAGCAACAACAACCGCTTTCAGCAAATATGCCAGTGCCTCCCCGACCAGAACGGGCGACCGATCCTCGACCAAAACGGGCAGGTGCAGTACTTTTACGCTACCTACGACACTCAGAACAAGATACCTGTCTATTCTGCTTACACTCTCAGCCACGGGAGGATCACTGGTATGTTCAGCCACAGGTGAGTTTAATGAATGTGCTCTCTCTCTCTCTCTCTCTCTCTCTCTCTCTCTCTCTCTCTTTCTCTTCTTATCTCCCTCTTTCTCTTTCGTTCTCTTCTTCATTCTCTCTCTCTCTTTCTTTCATTCTACCATATGTTTTTATTACTTAATTAGAAGAAAAAAAAAACAGCAAAAAAAACGTTGGGCTGCTGCTATAAAGCATTCACATGCCAATAAAATGCTCTCCAGACCTGTGGTCTTACTAACCCAGCCCCCTCACACACACTCACACACACACACACACACACACACCTCCTGTCCCCAACAGCTTGATGGTGGAGAGATGGAGTGTATGGGAGGGCAAAACAAGATCCCCATGGGGAACAGAGGACAGAAGCAGGCTCTGAACAGCGACTATGTCCGCTCCTGCTATGACAAAGGCCACCTGTTCCCAGTCTACCATACGTCCACCGACGATGCCATGCGAGCCACCTCCACCCTGACAAACGCCGCCCCACAGGACCCCACCTTTAATAGGTGCAAGTGGTGGAAACACGAGAAAGAGATGGTGATGTGGGCTGAGTTATGCCATGAAGCTTTTATGGTCACTGGGGTCGTGCCTGGGAACAGTCAAATCGGGAACGGAGTGAGGGTGGCCAAGTACTTCTGGAGCGCCATCTGCTGTCTGCTGCAAGAAGATGAACATCGCTCTCGAGGGTTCATAGGAACAGATAACAATGAGCAAGTTCAAGAGTTAAGTGTGGAGGAATTGGAGACGTGGTTGAGTGACCCGAATCAATTCAACACCGCTTTTACTGTCTTCGGACGAAGATGTTAATCATTGCATGGTCATAGTTTTGTCTTATGGATGGTTTGAAATGCATGTTTTATTTGCAATAAATAAGGTACATTGATTGTATTTTACATATTACATTTTTAATATGTATGTTTTGGCCATACATTTGCATTGCTTTCAATGTGATTTAATCTGTGTAAAACGAAACATTGATGAGAGCTTATGCAGGTCCCCCATTGAAATTGTGCCTTGCACTCTCAGATACCAGGACTGCCTCTTCTGCAGCGCCAGCATATTCACTGACAATGTATGATTGTCCATCACCTGCCAGTAGTGCCCACCCATTGTTTAAAAACAGTTTAGCCCTGCCCATCGCACATTGCATATGTGATAATGCATAAAGTTAATTTACTATAAAAAAATGCAGAGTGATTATTAGAGTACATATAACTCTATGCTCTACTTTCAACACAAATATTGAAAAATCACGGTATTGTCCAACATAAAATTGAAGTTAAAGCTACCTGCCAACATTACTAACAAATCTACCGAAGTTGACGACTTGTGATATTAATGTTAATGTGAACAGCCTGAATATGGCCCCTTATGTCAGGTATAATACAGATTCCCCAAATGTAACTAATAACTGACATCCTCCTCCTCAAAAACGCTTATTGTAAAGAATGGAAATAAGAAAGATGTGGACAACAGTTGCCAGTTGATGGCTCAGTTTTTCAAATACAGTATTATGGTACTAAATGCCACTAACCAAAATATCACACCTTCAAAGGAATTGTGGGGAACATCAGAATATCTCTCCACACTTTTTGATTGTAATTTGGCCAACATTAGCCATGTACTTCCTTTGATGAGGATGAACACCAGACAAGACTTTTGATGCAGGAACTGGACTTTATTCTTCTCAAGCAGTTTGTACATGTCTGACACACATGACTGTCACACGGAAAACATCAATATTACATTGAATGTAGAATTGTGCTAACATTAAGATGACTGTCATGCAATATGGCCGAGACAGTTAAACTGTGTTTGTCCACAAAAGGTAATTTACCTGAGAGCGGCAAAACCCACAGCATTATCACGCATGTTAAAGACAGTGTAGTACTCTCTGATGAAGACATCTCCCAGAATCCAAAGGCCAGAACCGACTCCATTGCTGAAGCTATGCTCAAAACCAGTGCTGCAACCATAGTTTTGAGTCTGTAGAAATAGTAATTCATTGGGTTAAATCAATAAACAAACTCCCTGTGTTTAATAAGATTTTCAAACGTTTGTTTGGATGAAATTACACTGGGAGAATGTCATTTACAGCTGACCATCCGCCTTTTTTCTTGTAATACAGAGAAATACAGAGATGTTCATACCTTGCGGACATAGGCAGAAGAGGGGATAGAAAAGGAATTTCCATTGATGTTGAAAGTCACATCAGGCAGGCTTGCAATGGAATTGCAGTTCACCTAGAAGAGGATGTGGCAAGATACATGTTGTTAAATCCACTGAGTAACAAAATAGCTTTAGAAAAAGGTATTGAACCACTGTAATGTTCCATGACGTATGCTTAAAACTATATACTGTACATAAAAAAACTAGGGGATCTGACAAAAGAAGTGCTGTTACATGTCACCATCTGTACTTACCTGACCATAAGGAGTTCCCACTGCACTGTTGAGAATGTCGACTTGAGGTCCAACAATCAAGGAGGTTCCAGTGTCCACAATTGCCTGGCAGCCACTATTGCAGGCAACAACCTTGCCATTGACGGTAATGCTGGAATTGGATTTTAAATACGTTTTAGGGTAATTTAAGAATCTCTGATATTTAAGAGTAAACTGAAATTTAGATTATGTGTTTTATATGGAACAAACTATGAAGCCAATGACCAAATAATTCCCATACAGTAATATTGATACGTAGTTCAATAAAGGCTCATCAGATAAAATAGCAATAATGCTGCAAAACACTTTAAGTCAACAGTTTTGATAGAGCACAGTATCATTCATTACGTTGTTTCCCTGCACTGTTGCTTTTCATATAATTCTTTATATTACTCTTTGAGAATTAGAATCCTTTGATACAATTTTATTTTATTTTCATGTTGTTAAGTATAATAGGTATATAGAATAAGACATCATGTGGCTTATAACATACACATGATAACACACCTGTCCATTTTGATCTGCCAGTAATTCGCAGAGGACAAAGGAATCCATCTAAGATCACCATTGTAATGGTCAGGGTCATATCCACCAAAGACCACCTCACTTCCAGTGTCGGGGCTCCTGTAGAAAAACAGATTTGACTATTTTTATAATTGTGTTGATACGGTTCTAGAGAGAATTGAGATCAACCTGAAGAATTTGTACCTGCTCAGGTAAACTGAGAAGTAGTCATTCTCAATCAAACCCTCTTTCACCATGTTGTTGAAGACTGGCATGACCCCTTCCACTGCAATGCTGGCATAAGCCAGACCCAAGATACCATCAGCTTTCATATAGTACATAAAGGAAGCCTCGTACTGGCTAACTCCAAACATTTGGTTGACCACCTTGAGTCCTCCGACCTGGAAGTCACCAAACAGGCACAAAAAAAGGCAAACCAAGGACGTTCACACAATGCAGTATTTATCATTAATCCATGTGTAGTCCACTCGACCTGATCCACTTCAATCTTTCTATTATCAATAGATACACTATATCAGCACAGCACAGTTCAGGCCTTATTGTTGGTGCTATATAAATTAATTCAATTGAATTAAGTACATGTTTGTTGTTTTCAGTATGGATATACTGTATGAATGAAATCAGCACACCTCAACAGTGTCCAATCCCAAAGAGCCCTGCATGCTGCCAGTTCCATACTGGATGGAGAGGCCTTTTCCAGTACTGACATAAGTAGAGGACTTGTAGACATCAAACTTGTTGTGGTTTCCTGCCACAAATAAGTATTTTGTTATTACTGACATCAACGTAAAAACATGAATAAACATATAAAATTCAGCCTGGCATACAGGTAAACCACAGGTCCTGTCTGATTCTGCAAATAATATAATGGTGCATGTTAATCCACATTAAACTCTGAAATGTGTAATATTCTGAGTGAATTTCTCATGCTGGATCCAGTTTGAACATCGGTAACAGACAGTATTTGAAAAGGATGTTTGTACACACCACAGGCAGGGCTACTGCAAAAGGTGGAGGGAACCCAGAGGTTGGCAGAGCCAGTGTCAAAGACCACTGTAAAGGACTGAGGTGGCGTGCCGATGGAAATGACTCCATAGTAAGCAAGCTACATGGAGAAATAAAGACAAGGCATTTCACACAAAAGACAAACCAATGGCACACTTTGTCCATAGTAAGCTTGCTGAAACGGAGCAGTTCATGTAAACCACTCACATCAGCATCATTGGTCATCTGCTCAGCTCCAAACAAATTACTGTCAAACTTGGCCGTGGGGTTGTAGGGGTACCTCTGCCTGAACTCCTCCCACTGGCCCTTCTCCTCCATGATCTCCCTGGTGGTCTTGTGCTTTATCAGGGGGACCCTGGCACAAAAGACACAAAAAATGCTCGTTTTCCCCACAACAATCACGGAGAACATTAGACATATGGTTAATATTTATTAAAAGATATTTTATCTAAAGTTATCAACAAAAAACTATGATAATCATAATAACAAAGATAATACTATTAACAACAAGAATAATACTTTTAAATAGCAAATTACAGTAACTTTAGTAATAGCACCTAAATAACTGTTTTAATAGATATTGACACGGACATCAATCGTCCTTGACAAGCTCACCTTACCAGGCACTCAGAGAGTGCCACCACAGCACACAGAACGATGGCAAACTTCATGATGCAGTCTGTCCTGAGATCCACTGAGACTAAGTGATAGAGATAATTTCCAAACACTATTATATTCTAAGGTCATTAATAATCAAGTGCCTTGTATTAATATATTCCTTGTATGAATTATGTGCTTATGAAAGAAGGAGCACAGCTTTTCTCTGTGTGTGTGTAACTAGAATATTAGGTGCCACTAAGTCTGCATATGAACAAGAGCATGTTTAGACCAGAGGAGATAAGAAAGGAACTGTGCTTCTTCCGACCTTGTGCAAAACTGCCACCCTTGCAAGACAGGGAGCCTCGGACGTGAAAAATCCACCACGTGATCATCCCTGCTGAAAGCCAAACTTCTTACTATATAAACCCCGTGCGAAGGGTTTATCAGGGCCTTCACTGTCAGCCTCGGCTGGGAGGGGAGCCCAATTGCAATTGTTGTTGTTTGTCTGTCTAATAAATATACTTTCATGCAGCTCCGGAGTCCTGAACTAACTAGGGTGATTTTTCACCTATCATAATTGGGGGCTCGTCCGGGATTCCAACAACCTCTTCGACTCTCCTTGCTGGGCTAAACATCAGGACCTGAACCGTATGGAGGAGTACGAGACTCCGTTTTTTCTAAAGACCTCCAACTTGAATTGGAAAGAGGCCAGGGCCTGCCAGCGGGGAGAGTCGAGAGTGAAGGAATTAAATTGAACTATAGGGGGTGGACTCCGAGCTGTTTGTGAGTATATTGGTTGTTTTATGTAAGTGTACGATAGTATATGGTTCTTGGTTGTTTCGGTTTTGCGTACACTTGTCTTGAAGTGGGGTTGAAAATAACTTTTTGCATGTTTGCCGCGGAGTGGCAGGGGAACAGAGTCAAGGACTTTTTCCTGTTTGCCTCGTGTGTTGAATTAATTGTTAGAGTTAGAGAGACACCTGTTTGTAGTTTTCATGTTTTGGAGCGCTCAAGGTTAAAAAAGCACACCCCTGAAGAAGAGCTTTTCTCTGTTATATATAAGCACTGTTCACCTTCCTGAAGAAGGGTAGCGTTCATTTTTGGAAACGTTAAAGGTTATATATAAAGAAGACCTGTTGCCATGATCACCTTCCAGAAGAAGGAAAAGGCTAGCGCGCGCTAAAGATTTATAAGCACTGCACCTTCCTGAAGAAGGGTTCCATTAGCTCAAGGTTAAAAGCACCTCCCTGAAGCGAGGACTTTACTGAAAAAAAAAAGCAGGCCTGTTGCTATGGTGTAACGCGAAAAAGGCATAATGATAGCGCTTTATCTGAACTTGAAAACTTTCTAGGCCTATTTTCTCCGGAGATTTCTGTATACATTCCTGTTCGCCTTTGATGAAGGGAACACACTTTTCACTTTCTGTTTTCCTGTTGGGCCTTCTGGTAGGCCTCTTGGTGCATTGTTAAAAGAAAGAAAAAAGGGCTAAAAAGAAGGATATAGTCTGAAACGTATAGAGACATACCTGTCTAGCCGGATTTTAACAATAAGAGAAAATGGGAAACAAGGGATCTAAAATGGATGACATATCCCAGTTAGAAGGGGACATGAAACATATGGCAATACAAGGAAATGCTGACTGTGTAATGCACAGACATATGTGGAAACAAGATTTTGAATTTTAAGGAGTCTCCTTAAGAGATAAAGAAAAAGAGTCATAAATACTCTAATATACTAATACTTGTGTGTTATTTTTCTGTGGGGTTGAGACAAACTTTTTACAATGGGTTAAACACAGATAACTATAGTAATAATTTATGTAATTAAAGATTTCGCATTACTGAGATGCCTTGACCCGGAACCAGTAGGGGACTGATCACCCCAGGGAAATTCCCTGGCCTCATCCTCCTCACAAAATGAGTGAGATGGAGGACCTCTGGTTGGGCTTAGGTTGACTCAGCATTGCAATCTCAAGAAGAAAATACGAGAGTCTGAAAATAGAAACATAACCCTAGTGTGAAGAATAAAATAGAGGTAATTTAAAAGGTTTCAAAATCAGTTAAAAATATTAAAAGAAATGGATAAAATGACTTAGAAATGGGAAATAGTCCGTCAAAATCAGAAAACTTACATGCTAATGGCAATAAGAGGTGGATTTAAAATGTCTACAACAAGAAGAAAATTGTAAACACAGATTTGAAAATGTTTTTTGCATTATTGGTTGCGCCAAATAGAGAAAAGCTTACGTTGATGGTGGCAAGAAAGCCAATGATTTTTGTTTTGGTTTATTTTGGCAAGAGGGCCAATGATTTTTTGTTTTGTTATGTTTTGTGTAACTGTACCTGCTGAGCAGTAACCAGAGAATAACATGCACAGAACAGAAAAAGAATGAGACATCTAAAAGCAGTCATACACATAACCCATTACTTTTGAAGAGTCTGAAACAGGACAGATATTTAAAATGCAGATTATGTTTCAAAAACATGCTCTACAAACTTATTAGGAAGAGATATGATGTGGGTTGGGCATTACAATTGTTCCAACAATACATGGGTTTTAGAATAAATTAAATAATGTTGTCCCAAAATGTTATGTATAGAATATACACTGTTTAGGCCAAACGATTTAAAGAGAAATGTAGGCCTGTGACACTAACTATATTAACTTAGATTGATGCATTGGACTAACACAGGATGGGTGGGGGCTGAGTGCTGGCTCAAAAGACTATATTCTCACAAGCCATGAGCTCAAACTTAGCTACAGTTCGAGAGACAGTCAATTGTTGTTGAACATCTTGTGCTGTTCTCCAGATAAGAAGATTTAAGCAGAAACAATCCACAAAATTAGCAGCTGTGGTTCACTAAAGTAAATCTATCTTTTATCTTTTAAAAAGCACCTTTGCCAGAGACAAAGAAATAAATTATGTATTTTCTGAGAATGACTAACTTCTGTAGATAATGGATTCCTAACCACGCGTTAGAAACACAAATGTTGCAGAGTTTACTTAATTCTTAGCCTGTGTCAGCTGGACATATTATTAAAAAGCCTGAAGATGGAAAACAGGCATTTGAGCAGTTAAAACAACTGTTATTTAGAATATAAATGATGTCTAAGCATATACACGACAAAGCCATTCGTACAAGCCGTAGACTAAAAACAAAACAAAAAGAAAAGATGATATGATATTTGTGTTAATGCATAAGGGGGGACTTAAAGTTGATACCAGTGGCATACTATTCCACACGGCTAGATCAGGTAGCCCAAGCAATGTCTGAATGTTTACAAGCAGGAGTGGCTGCAGCCTTGGCGGTGCAGGCCTCTGCTCCTATTGTACTAAACAGACACTTACACTGAAAGTTCCACATGCTTATTTTTTATTTAATTTGTTTTGCTCTCACAGCCTCATATCACTTTTGAGCACTGCGTGACATTTAAGCCAGCTACACTTTTACGTACAGCCAAACAGATAAAAACTATGGCAGCCAGAGCTGACCTACAAGATATGCCTATTCCAAAAGCTGATTTAACCATTGTTGATGGTTCAAGCAAACAAACCTTGAACACATAGCCACTACTTCCACACTATTCCGCACAGGCAGCGGAACTGATTAAACTGATAGTGCACACACATGCAAAAGAGTTTCATTGGGAAACCACAAAGCAGACAAGGCCACTAACCAAGCAGAAAGTTTTATTACTTTTATTTCTTTTATTATGATTTTAGTAATCCAAGAAGCCTATTGGAACAACAGGTTCTGATACGATGTTGACCATTATTTTACTCCATATAGCTTTTGCTGTCTGCCTTTCTTGATTTAGTGCAAAACCCCTTGAGCTGCAACAACCATCTGAGATACATACACATTTGAAGAATTAAAACACACAATACTAAAACATATGGTGCAATATTGAGCCATGGTGAAAACATGCCTCAATAAGTGGGGATAGTAAGCATATATTTTTAGTTCTTGTTTTTATTTTATGAGAAAGAAGGTTAATCATTCATCATTGATTTTATATTGTTTTAATTCTTATTTCATTATTTTATGTGAAAGATGTTTTAACATTCAGTAATAGATTTTATTGAGTTAAATCCCAACGAAGAAAGAAATATTGTCTAGCCATAGACAATCACTGCTCACAACCCCCAGTCAGCCGGACTGGTAGAAAAGAAAGAACCGATCTATTGAAAGCCAATTCAGAGAGAGAAATTAGTGATATTAAGCATGCATGTTGATATCACTGTTTGAAATGATGTATGGAAGAATCTAAACTGCCTAAACTCTAAAACCATTTGCTAAAACAGACGAAGAGATTGAAAATACTTGGCAAAGATGATATTTGAAACTAAATGCTCTCAGACTTCTCTCCCCTACACAGGAACACTGTGAGACTGAAACCAAGGTTGGGCCAGGAGACTGGGTCCTAATCAACAGTCTCAAAAGAAAACATTTCCACTTGCCCAAGTGGGACAGAGCATACCAAGAGCTACTGTCAACATCTACCACAGTCAAAATAGCTGAGAGAGCCACGTGGATACATCTGACTCACTGTAAACGGGTAAGCCTGCAGATGGCGGATGCAGAGGAGTAAGGACCATCTTTCTTTGCTGTTTCCAGGTATTGCCCGCAGTGACAGAAAGACCAGTCTACAAAGGGGGGTTGATGTATAGATTCTTCTCGTCTCAAACACTGGCAGTAGATATAGTACTGTCCTGTGGGATTAGAACCGAGTGGAAATTGTGGAGTAAAAGGTCTATTCCTCTGCAAAGTCATGGGAGGTTACGCAAAGTGGGCCAAAGTATGTGGGGGACTCCTAGTAACGACTGTGGGATTTTACATTGTTGGTCTAATAACATGCTTATAAATGATAGCTATACAGCATCACTTTTCACATTTTAATGCCAGACAATGCTTCACCACCTCCACACATTATTAGCAAAGATGCTGTGTTTGAATGCTATTTAAAACCTGGGGAAAAGAACGATGCACACCTAGGACACATATTACATATGTGCTTGATAATGGAAGAGAAATACAGTTAAATACTTCATCTGAATGTAAAACTGCGGGGATGTGTTTGAATGGCAGACTTCTTGAAGTACAGGACATAGCCATAGCTGATATGTGGTGGTTATGTGGGAATTGTGAATTAAGAGCTACACTGCCTGTGGGTTGGTCTAGAACAATGTTAGTACAACCTTTTAAGATTACCCCCAGGTCCAAGATACACCAGTACCTGAGGAACGTTCCAATGCATTCCATACGAGGGAGGAGAGAAGCAGGGTTCGACAGCCTGGGCATTCTCCAGGGCATTCCAGACGACTACAAGGCCTTGAACCCAGCAGCGAATGGCCTGGCATCTACCCCCTGCCCCTGGTGCGTCATCGGAGCACACACAGATTGGATTAATTTCCTTTACTACGCAGAGATGAAATTCCAAAACCTGACCAGAGACGGACTACAAACGATCAGAGAAGAACTACACACCAACTCCAGGGTAACACAGCAAAACACGGCTGTGCTTGAGATCCTCACTGCCGAGAATGGAGGCATTTGTGTCATGCTTGGTACTGACCAATGTTGCACACATGTCCCTGACAACACCAGAGATGGGGACTACCTAAAGATCATCCGTGATGGGGGAACCAGACTGCCCAAACACATTTTCCACAAAGAGACTGCTTACATTTTCCTGCCCACTGTAATATTCAACAACCGATGTGTTCTGCAAAAGGCAGAAGGCCTTCAAGGACACAGCAAAGAAACCTTGTTTGAATGTTATCTGAATCCTAGGCGAGCTAATGAACCACACATAGTCGACGCTCACTATGTTGGCCTACAAATGCAAAGTATTCAAATGTGTGATGAGAAATATGATGACATTTTTGAGTGATTGACTGATGATGATATGGAGTGATGCTCAGTAATGTTCTCTGTTCCGAAAATCCATGTGATGAAGCTCAGAATGATGATTTTGAAGTTATCCATTGAAATTGATAATTAACGCTGAAGAAAGATGATTTGTGATTTTGATTGTGTTTGTAATTTTTGATTATCCATTGAAACGGATAAAAGGAGGGATTGATAGAGATAATTTCCAAACACTATTATATTCTAAGGTCATTAATAATCAAGTGCCTTGTATTAATATATTCCTTGTATGAATTATGTGCTTATGAAAGAAGGAGCACAGCTTTTCTCTGTGTGTGTGTAACTAGAATATTAGGTGCCACTAAGTCTGCATATGAACAAGAGCATGTTTAGACCAGAGGAGATAAGAAAGGAACTGTGCTTCTTCCGACCTTGTGCAAAACTGCCACCCTTGCAAGACAGGGAGCCTCGGACGTGAAAAATCCACCACGTGATCATCCCTGCTGAAAGCCAAACTTCTTACTATATAAACCCCGTGCGAAGGGTTTATCAGGGCCTTCACTGTCAGCCTCGGCTGGGAGGGGAGCCCAATTGCAATTGTTGTTGTTTGTCTGTCTAATAAATATACTTTCATGCAGCTCCGGAGTCCTGAACTAACTAGGGTGATTTTTCACCTATCACTAAGTGTGTTACGACAAATTCAAGTTCTTTATATAGAGATCCTTTCAATACCCCCCCTTCAACTTTTAGCACTTTGATAAGAGCTTTTAGTTTCTGCCAAAATCCTTTACATAAGCAGCAAAACAAGTACACGTCCTTGAGGTGTTGATTAATTTTGAGTAAATATTTGAGCAACAATTACTTGATTAAACAAGGCACTACTTGACACAATTTTTAATCGGGTACAAGTGAAATATTTGGACTGATTAGGCAACTGAATCTTTTTGCTCAGGTCTAATGTTAAAGACTCAGCATTGTGTCCTCACTATAACTTAAAAATTGCAGTGATGAAAGTTTAACATGAGAGGTGGAAGACCAACAAGTCTTTTACCTCTCCACTAACAACTAGATGATTTCACCTTGTCACTAATGGTGTGGATGGGCTATGTAAGCCATGCATGTTACATTAGCCTCTGAAGTCTTTTCAATGCCTCAAGGGGCCACAGAGTCAAGTAAGGTTGGCACTTACCATGCCCAAACCATAACCCTGTGAGAACACTAAGATCCACTGGAGTGGAAAAAACATTATTGCACAAACTGCATAAGGGTTTCATTAACGTAGAGATACCATGTTGCTGTGTCACAATACACAATACACCTAGACATGTTATACATTCACTTTTGCATGTAGTTTAGCATGTAACTAAGTGTTATATATTTGTGTATCACTGTTAGCATGACAACCTTATTTCCCTACTGAGGGATCAAAAAAAGCCTTACTCTAACCCAATGTGTTTTTTACCTACAAGGACTTTTAAGTTCATACAAGGAAGTTTTAGCTTGGAATTTATGAACAAGATATAGTTCAGTTTCAAAGAAACATTTAAATGTTTCTCCAATTTTGATATCCAGTGTTTGATTTTTATCCCATTCCCAGTCGATGAGATGAATCACATTTTCATCAAAATCCATTTGTCTGTGTACATACTGTATCTGATACATTTATTTCACAGAATTCAGAATTTAGCAACGTATAGCAACGGTAGTTCATCATAAAATAGTGTAATCTGATTATACATCAAAGGCACTGGCAAATACATTTGCAAATAAACATGATGTCTGTCATCTTCAGGTGTGATAACACAGAGTGGAGACACACTTGCCAATATGTGGGTTAAATGCATCCAAGCTGTCAAACCCATAACCGTATAGTAGTGTTAATGCAGTGGGCATAAAGATAGTCATGTAATAATTTATGTTAAATTGATTGCATAGCCTTTATTGGCAACATTCTTTCATTCTCAAATCAAACAATTATCTCGAAGCCAGTAACTAACTTGAACTTTTCTTGAACAAACCCTTATTTAGCATGGGTAAACATATTTATAATTCCATATTCTGCAACCAGTTCTGTGTATAATTCCAAATAATATCTAGTAGTTTTATATAATCTGCATTATAATATTATAATAACATTTACTGACACCTACTGACAGTTTGTTAAGACCCCAACCCTTTCCAAAAAGGTCCAAGGGCATTATTTCTACCATTTCTGTAGTTATCACTAGTGTTCAAGATTCCAAAAAACTCTTATCAAAGAGATAAAAATGACACGATAAACAGTGCGGCTGACTCATTAAAAGCCCTGAAATTGAAGGCGGTGTTTTCTTCGACTTAGCGTGTAAGAGGGGAAGGCTTCCAACTAAAACAGGGCCGTCATTGCGAGATGAAGTTTATTCTTCTTCTGAGAGCCACACTGATGGTATAGATTGTCTCATCAGGTTAGTTCAGTAGAATTATTTCTTGGTAGCTGTCACAGTTAGAAAACCACATTCATTTGATCCCTTTCTCTTAGTCGTCACAACATTTGTTCCACCTGACAGGAAGAGGACGGTGAGAAGACAAAGGATGAAGTACAAGACAAAATATTCCGATGACCAAAGCCCACCTTGGACTGAACAGGTGACCAGTGAGACTGATTAGTCTCATTGATGAGAACATGAAGTTTTGTATAAAAATGTCAGTGGGTATTTTTGCTTATGTCTATGTTTTCAGAAAGTAATGATTTTTATCTGTTGTTTTACCATTTTAGCCTATCCACCTTCACCTCTGTGGTAGCCCAATCTGGACTGAGTATAAACAGAATCCTTTCCCCTGTAGACTTAAGCTTGGCAAGAAATGATGCCATTACAAATGACACCAAAGGACACCAAAGGACTTTCCTACTTTATTTCTAGTAAGTATGCAGGACATTTCATTCAGTTGTATTTCTGTCTTGCTCCAATCAAGATCACTTCAAAAGCTGTGGGCCTGTTCACTGCCCCGCCACCAGGAGATGTTCCGGGATAAGGGGCGAAACATCTGTGAAAGGTGGTCCCCGGCTGATGACCCTGCAGCTAGCCCAATGGGCACCGGTGGAGGTGCGGCAGGCCTAGAGCCTAGCAGGTTTTACCACCTACCTGTTCACACTAATAGATTTTATCTTGCTACCTTTTTTTCCACCAGATCTGTTTATTTATCCTAGGCCTGAGAACATGGGTTAAACCACATTTTAACAAAGCATCTTGAAGCTAAAACCTGGCAAGTTAGTAGAAACTCCTAAAATAATGAGCATATCAGTCTTAACGTTGTGACTGTTATTTTCTTATTAAATTAAGAGTAATTTGCAAAGCCCCTTAGCACTACAGCTAGAAAAGCAGCAGTTATATCGTTCCATGTTGCAAGATTACAAAAACACAAATAAGCTATATCACCACATTTGGAAAACATCCTTTTATAGCCAATATAGACTAACATAAATAAATACCCTTAAACGACACTTGCTCACAACAATGCAAACACCTGCAAACATACACTCAGATAGATTACTGTTGCCCACTTCTAAGTCTCAAACATATAAACAGGAGGGAGGCTGGATGTCTAGATCTGAAGGTTATTTCTGACGTCAGGTCCAGCAATGGAGGTGGTTCATGAAGCATCTCGGTGGTTGTGCTGAGCAAGCTCTTTTAAAGGCCCCTACTTCTCCTATAATTGTGTGTGTGTGTGGCAGTGGCTGCCCTGACCAATCAGAATTAGTTTTACTTTTGGCTTTGGTCTAACATCAGTCAGTCTAGGTGTGACCGGACCTGCCTCACACTCTGAACTGCTTCATGTTTACAGATAAAAAACAGTAAAATGATATACAAGGTACTTGTAAACATAGCTACATAATCTACTAGCATTAGTATTGGGCTAATACATAAGCTAAGTCACTTTTCATTGCATCCAACCCCTCAGTAACACTTCATCATAGGGATACAAATCATATACTTAAGTAATGCCTAAGTAATACATAACTCATGATGATGGTTGTAGACTTCCCACAGCAGCCAATTCTCTCACTGTTACATGCAAGTACTCTAATGAGAGGTGCATAGCCTACCTAAAGTACTCTCCATGTGATCGTCCTAGTCTCAACATTACCAGTTCATCCATTGCCCTTGCTTTGCTTGAGAAGTCCTTGCTGCTCATCTGGTTTCCTCTTCTTCCTCGCAAACAAAGCAAGTAACCATTTGCCTCCTCTCTGACAATGCCATACCCCATCTGCCTCCTCTCTAGCCATACCCCATGTCTTTACAACTGTCAACTAGCCCTAACTCCAATCCCTCAATCTGCTAAATGAGATCTCTATCCTCGAATGCACCTTGTGCATGTTGATTTTTCAAGGATTTCACCTCCCTGTTTTTACCCTTTGAGCATTGTTCTTGACTACTGAAACCTTAGACTGTTACAAAGTCATCTCCAGGCTGGCACATCTGAACTCCTACCTACGCCAAGCTGGTCATTGGTAACTCAAAAATTCCTTTTCCATACAAAGCTTCAGCACTTACACAACGTGGCAACCCAAGCCATTTCCTAACTGCATTTTTCATGACTCAAATTTCTCCACCTCTGAAATAGCAACTTCATACACTAAGGCCACCTTATGTGTGGCAAAAGCCCAAACTGCAAGCACCACAATTTCAGTTTACCAGGCAAAAAGGTCTTATCAATAATAATGATAGCCTTAACAATTAATTCTCCAAGCTCTGAAACCTGTCCCGGTCAAACAATGTCAGAGTTTAATGACGTTTCTGATTGTATTTTGATGAGTCCAGAGTGTCCCACTGTCCCTCTGGAGCCCCATCGTGTGTGTCACACGAGTGGGATGCCTCCTGTTTTTTCTTTTGTCACTTGCCTTCGTCTGCTATCCTCCTTGAGGTTGTTCTTGTAACATGTTCTTCCTTATTGCAGATGCATGAAGACACAGCAACGGCAGATGCATAAGGACACTGCAGCATTCTCAGTTGTAGCCATGGTGTTTCAACAGGGGCCTCATTTTAGCCTAATGATTCCTCTGTAATTACCAAAGAACATACATCTCTGTTGTAATTAGGTATAGGGTAAGTAATTAGGCCTACATTGTTTGAATGTGACCAGGTTAGTCAGTATTTGATGGTGATGAACAGCACAGGGACATAATGCTAATCCTAATCTGTGGCGGTTGGTGGTTGAAACAGACCATGAAGCAAAAAAACGTCGAACCCAAGAAAGCCACCAATGGGAAGCACTTTGAGAAGCAAAAATCAAATTTTTTCTTTTTTGTTTGTTTGTTTTAGGAGAAATTAAAAAGTTGTAAAAGGTTCTTGTTTGGAAAGGGAAAAAAAAGAAACAACTCACATGAAATATCCCAACATGTTTCAATGCAATGAACGATATTTGTTTTTGTTTCTAATGTATATATATATATATATATATATATATATATATATATATATATAAAGAGAGAGAGAGAGAGAGAGAGAGAGAGAATTATATATATATTATATATATATTATATATATATATTTATATGTATATTTGTGATTATAAACTGCCAGTATTTTATCATAAGGTCCAATACAAACTTGTATTAATATAAATCATTCTGTCTTTGTATATTTTGTGATATTGGTACCTTGTACCTTGTGCTTCTGCCAGAATTTCCCCCCAAACACCCACTTTTCCCACGACCCTCCCACAGACACATACGTATGATAAGAGTGCAACTCATTATGTGCTCCTCCAGCAGGCAGAATGCGGTTTTAGCCATGTGTGGTCTGTTCATACAAACCATGCCATGTTTCTAGGCAAACGTTGTGACGAAATTACGCGTACAACAGGCGCTAACGTGTTAGTACATCTGCCCCTGAGTTAGTCAATACGACATTTACAGCGAGTGAGAGGTGTAATCTGCCCTGTGCACTGGTTTACAGCGGACAAGAGCGAATTACAAGACTATGGGCTCACTCACACAACGTCGGGCGGAAAGGTGAAAGCTGCCCCCCATCAGAGGTGAGGACAGACTTTAAAATGAACTTGCATCAAGGAGGCGAAGGTGTGTAGTAGAACAAACGACTATTATTGTATGAGTAGACATGCATTTTTCTCTAGGAAAAGATTGAATGGCATAATGTGTCACCACCCGCACGATTCAGTCTTTGAATTTTGTCTTAGTCTGTAATGTTGGCTTTACCTGCATTTAATCATCACGATCGGCAGCAGGATTTCTTAGCATGATCCCCTGTACTGCAAAGGCAAACTTGACGCTGCGGATGGGATGATCTGACACGTGAATACCACACTAGAAATAGATCATAAATAATAATCAAAGACGGTACATCTGATCGCCTTCACAGGACGACAGTCAGTTTAACCTGAGTATACCATGGCAGCCGCATTCTTAGAACCTGGAGAGGCAGTAAAAACCCTTGGCTGATAAATTCGACTGCAGATACCGCAGTACTGTGCTTCCCTTATCTATCTTTTGGAGGGGATCCCATATTTTGCATAGTAGGTTACAGACTTTCATATATACCTATATATACTATAATATATTGAATAATGAGGAAATTAAATTCGGATCGTGTCCAGTATTAGTACCATCGACCGTGGTGTATCTTTTAGAGAGGCGTGTTATGATGTAGTCTGAATAAACAAGTGAGGTCTGTGAATGGAAGGCGGCATTTGCATATTTTATATGGAAGTTAAACGTTAAGCATATGTTAAGTGAGTTGTTGCATTGTTATAGCCAAGCTTATAAGGCTATCTGTCCTAAGGTAGGTAGGCCTATGGATAGTATTTAATAGTTACTTGCATCCTGTGATCTACCAAGTTATATATTGTTTACCATCATCACTGTTTGTGTGCAAATAGTTGTCAAAGACCCTGAGTATGTGAAATCTTTTAAAGAGACACATTTGTGTGTTTGTTCGTGCGTGCGTGTGTGTGTGTGTGTGTGTGTGTGTGTGTGTGTGTGTGTGTGTGTGTGTGTTTAGAACAGCGGAGTGCCAGTCAAGAAGAACCCAGTTGACCCATAGCATTTTTGTTGCAGGGACTCATGGGTAATCTTGCTGGAAAGGATGGCTTTGGCCCCTCAGGTAACTAAACCAACTTGCCCTCATGTATGGTATGTGTATGTATACATTTACACATATGAGAGTGCAGCAGATTCTCTTTGCTCAGAAAACCAGAGGAGATTCTCTGCACATTACAGCTCTCTCTGTATCCTGTATACCAGCTGTCTATAGTCACATCGTCAGAGGAGAAGAATGCACACAGCACACTAAGAGATTCTGTCTTTTTTCCAGTATACCAGTGGAGCTTCTGTGTGTTTACATCTCTAGGGAGATACTTTGTATTGAGCAGGAGGGACGCTAGGAGACACTGAGTCCCTCACAGACTGGCCACTGCAGTAGCTCCTTCTCTGCCAGTTAAACGATGACTAAGCAAACTCCTGCAGCTTTAAACAGGACAGGGAGCTAGCCTAAAGAGAGCTTTAAAAAAAGAGTTTATGAGAGAGAAGGAGAGGAGAATAAAAGAGAGAGAGAGAAGATTTGTACGTAAACTGCTATTTGGAGCGCTGTGTGTTTATCGACTACGGTGTTTGTTTAGCTGACAGTATAGAGAGTGAGGGAGAGAGAGTGCTTATCTCACTGGCAGAGCTTTCTTGGTATCAGGAAGGTGTGGTAAGTAGTTCAGGGGACAGGCTTTAAGGTTGTAAGATGCTAAGGTACCCTGCATGTTTGGCCTCTAAACAGCTAGAATGCTACAGCCCCAGTTGTATCTCTCTCGCAGTTGTATCTCTTTCTTTCTGTCTCTGCTGTCACCTTCTTAGTATCTCTCTGTGTCCGATAGGTCAGCCTGTATCATCTCTGTTCCAGGATCACACTTTGACTTCTTCCAGACCCCTCCCTCCTCCCCTAGTGTGCCAGACCTCCCGGGGATGACACTCCCATCGCCCTCTGCTCCACCATCACCCTCAGAGACTGCGTCCGAGGTCGCCCCAGCGACAGCCTCCCTGAACCAGACGGAGGATGCCCCACTGGCTGAGACTGCCGAGGTGGAGGGTGTTCGCTGTATTGAAGGGGCTGAGGGGAGGAGCCTTGGAGCTTCATCCGGGTGTGTCACTGGTGGGCCTCTGCAAGGAGTGGTCTCTGGTAACACGGCAATAATAGGTGGGGACATGCAGGGTGTTGTTACAGAGGGTGTTGCTATGACAGTGCTGCAGCAGTTGCTGGAGCAACACAGCGCAGTGGCTGGACTCTGCACAGGGCAAGATGGAGTAGCAGAGGTGCTGGGTAAGGCTCTTTGCTTGCTTCACTCTTCCAGTTGCATCTCTGTCACTAACACAGACATACAGTATACGAATACAGACAATATAGAGGACACTGGAGCTAATGTAAAGTGTTTAGGAGATGTTACAAGGGACTGCCATGTTTATGTGTGTCTCATATGTGTGCGTGTTTATGTGTATATAACTTTACTTATGTGGGTTTGAGTACCTGTGCATTTGTGTGTGTGTGTGTGTGTGTGTGTGTGTGTGTGTGTGTGTGTTAATCAGGTGTGCTAAAGAGACTGGTGGTGGAGAGGGCCCAGTTCATAGAGGAGGTTCGGAGCCTAAAGAATACGCTAGAGGTCAGAGGTCATTCTCATAATGCTCTCACACACACACACACACACACACACACACACACACACACACACACACACACACACACACACACACACACACACACACACACACACACACACACACACACACACACAGGGAGAGAGCACATTACTTACCCACATACATGCACTGTGATAAACTCAAACTTATCAAAGCTGACTTCCTGAATGCACACATTTGAGGAGAATGTGTGGTGGCTGGGAGGTGGTATGGCTGTTGCTGCCCAGCTATCCATACAAACACCTACACAAACATCCATACATCAGTCAACCATGAGTATCACTATTCAGCATAGGCTTAAACTAATTCCACTGCTTGAACACACACACACACGCACACACACACACACACACACACGAACCACACACACACACACACACGAAAACACACACCCACACAAACAAATAAACACTAATGACTTCATTATACTAATGTGTTGTGCAAATGACAGTAAACTGAGGTTCAGCATAAGCACTTACATATGTTGACACAACCAGTTTTGAAACAAACAAACACAAACACAGACACAGACACAGACACAGAAACAGACACACACACACACACGCACACGCACACGCACACGCACACGCACACGCACACGCACACACACACACACACACACACACACACACACACACACACACACACACACCAGGCCTACAATTGATGAGACAGGAGTATTGATTTCTTGTCTGACGTATGTATTTGCATGTACTGTTAATGGAAAATCCCCCGTCCCTGACATCTAGCTGGAAGACTTAACTAAAATGGCGTTAAACCAAAGACAACCTGACATTGACCATTAAAGCAGCAATCTGCAATTCTAATTCAATACACTTTTTTGTCAAATTCAGCAAATTGCGCTTCTCGTCCTCTAGCTGTCCGTTCAGAGTGTGTGCTCAAAAACACAGGTGTTCGTACTGCTCGTACAGTCTTAGGCAGTAACTCAATGTGAACGTGATCCAGTGTTATTTGTGTAGTATTGTGTTGTAAGTATAATCATTTGTACATCTATATTACTTTATATTTTTGACCAAGGGTTTAAGAACAGGTACTACAGTTTTATGGCAGGATATCATGCATACCACAACCTTGTGTTTGTCCCATGCAGTCAGAGAGAAGTGAGTGGCTGCAGTTCCAGTCTGACCTGCAGGTGGCGGTAGCAGTGGCCGACCGGCTGCGCATGGAGGCAGAGGAGAACACAAGGGCGCTGCGCTTCAGCCAGCAGGCGGAAGTAGAGAGCCTGGAGGCCACACAGGCCCTGCTGCAGCAGGCACAGAGCAACCTGGAGACTCTAAGGGCACAGTACACAGAGGCCTGCCAGAGGCTGGAGCAGGAGCAGCTCAAAGCCCAGAGCAGACCGCTACAGCTGGACCAGAGCACTCAGACGAGGGTAGAGGTGGAGAACACAGAAGGTAGGACATCCAGGCTACCTATGCAAGATTCTGGGAGTGGATGGACAAGTGGAAGAGGTAAAGCAGAAGAGGAGGGAGACGGAGAGAGAGGCGGTAAAAAGACCAGTGAAGAGCTTGAGTTGAGAAACAAGAGGAAGTCAGGGGAGGGGTCATTGGGTGAAGGAGAGGCTAGGGCATTTGGGAGGGGAGTAATCGATTTTGAAAGAAGGACTCTGCCAGGGTTTGGACTGAGGGATCCTCGGAAGATTGTCATGCTGTCAGAGAGGTCCAGGTGAGCCTGATGAAAAGTCTTATCTGCAGTTTTCCTGCATAATATTTCACATTAATATTGTTCTTAATATTCACAGTTAAGATTTGATATCCCTCAAGACAAGTGTGACAAATGATTATATTATATGGAACATGAAACATCATCGTACCCTCTCCTGTAATGTGTCAGCCTTTGGATCGAGCAAATATGGAGGATACACGGAGACCCATTTAAATATCTGTCAAAAATACTGCAGGTTTAGTCTGTTTTGGGCAGTTCCTGTGTCTTTTTTGTTTGTTATCTCCATGTAACGGTGATAGTAGTTCACTTAACTATTAGTTGCAAACTTGCAATTCTGTTTAGTTGTAGTCGAGGCTCAGTGAGTTCATTAATATTTGAGAGGCAGACGTGATCTTCCAGCCACATTGCATCCCATGCAGGAGTCTCTCTCGGCTGCCTCTTCCATCGGATCCTCCCCCTGGCCTGAGTGCTGTTTCCCAAACATCCTCGGATGTGGTGGGACCTGCTAGCCAGGTAAAGCAGCATATGTGTGTGTGTGTGATTAGTGTGAAAAATGAATGTTTGACTGGGAAAAATTCTTATCTTGGCCTGTATAGTTTTATCGCAAACAAACTCCTTTCAGGGGTTTTCACAAAACATTTGAAACAGCTTTGGCAGACTCAGATATACAAGTTGTTCTCTGTAACCTGGCCTTACTAAATGCTGGGAATACGTTTTTTTGTTTGTCAAAGCGGCATTTCACTCTGGTAATTTATGGCAGTGAAAGTAAACCATGTTCCTCTCCAGTTCTAAACAGTTTTAATCTATCTGAAGTGCTGGTCAGTTCTGACAACTGTGGTGGGTCTCTGTCCTCAGAGTAAAGACCCAGGGAGAGATGTGGGGGGAGGAAGGAAACTGGACCGACCCCTACAACGCCAAGACAGCTGGTCCAGTTTTTACACAAGTGTGTGTATGTGTGTTTTTCTTGATTACATGACCATCTAAAGAGTGCATAACTGAATGTGGCAGTGTTTTTTATTGCTTGTGTATGTGTTTTTTGCTTGTAAGAGCCATTGCATATTAGTATATGTCTGTTTAAATTATTTCTGGCTTATTTGATGTAGTGCTTCAACAATTAGTTTGGAGTCTGATGTAACCAAAACCGAACACTTTACAAATTACTTCCTATTCGGAACAGGTAAACAGGATGATGACCAAAGCACTGATGTGTCCTCAGTGATCGTCAGTAAAATCAGGTGAGGCTGCTAAGCATCTGCTGACAAACACACACACATACAGTTCCACTTCCTCTGCTCTATGTCGTGGGAGCAACAGCTCTGTCCCTCACGCTCCATCGCTGTTCTCCACAAAATGTCTCTTTCACTCTGTCCTTACTCTGCTCACCCACATAAGGCCTGAGGATAGCTTCAGTATGCTGTTGCGTCGTCATGGCGGCTCCAGAAGGAACTCTCTCCTACGCTGGTGTCAGAGACGAACCCAGGGCTACAAGGTGAACTTCCGACTCTGATTGACTTTTGAACTATTCACATTTTCACCTTATATCTCTATAAAAAAGGTTATTAAATAACCTACTAAAAGTCAGATTGTATATTAGAGTGTGTGTTTGATCTTATTGTGTGCATTAATGTACAGAGTTGAATAGTTGCTTGTTAACTGCTGTGATTGTTAAAAAATGTGTGGGTTTCTGTTGGCAGAACATCGACATCACAAACTTCAGCACCAGCTGGGAGGATGGTTTAGCCTTCTGTTCGGTCTACCACACTTACCTGCCTACACACATACCTTACAGCACACTAAACCCAGATAATAAGGTATGCACACTCACACAAACATCACATATGTCTAGGAAAATACGCACATTTCATACAGCACTCTAACCTCAATTTATCTTAAATTGGTATATGAACAATCAACATATATAATCTCTAAAACAAATACTATAGTCCCTAAGGATTAGTTATGGTGAAGCACTATCTACGTTATATGTAAATGAGATATATAAAGACATATAAATAGCTTTATTTATATTTGTATTCACTGTATCTGCTGTAGAGGGAAAATCTAGATCTGGCATTTAGGACTGGAGAGAGTGTGGGAGTAACAGCTACACTGGTGAGATAGACTGTACATACCTTTACATATTTCATAATGTCCTCTTTTTGGAATATTCTGTGTTTTTTTATTTATTACTTTGTTTTGTATGTTTGTATGTCCGTTTACCAGACAGTAGAAGAGATCCTGAGCGCAGGGGGACCAGACTGGCAGAGAGTTCTAGAATATGTGGAGAGTATGTTCCGTCACTTTGAGATGTGAGACAATGAACATGCTCTCAAATTACTTCACACCCCCTGACTGGGGTGTCTTAAGCCAATCACTTTTCTGTTATTTCATTCTTTACTCGAAGACAGTGGTTCCCAAATTGTGGGGCCGCCCCCCCTGTTGAGTTACACCGGCAAAAAAACTTAACGAGAACCCTAAACAACAAACTACTACAAACTAAGTATGGCGGTGCTTTTACAGCATATAACCGGTAACTAACTGAAAAGTTTATAGCCTACTTTGTATTTATACAATATGTATTTTAATACAATTGACATGGGCCTTACATGAACCGATCCAAAGAAAGGAACGATGCATAGCCGATGCATAGCCAGTCAAAAAGAGCTCAGTCAAATAAAATAAAAAAACGGTACCGTCCACGTTTCGGTTTCATGAAAGGTTGTTGATATTTAGGCTCAACAGCCAGTCAACTTACTCCCCTCCCTGGCTGTAATTGTTTATGGTTTGGCCCAATCCACTACGTTTGTTTCCCATGTAGAGAGCCAGGACTGTGTATAAACACTAAAAAGACAGCTAGGACCGTGAGGAGCAATTTGCTGAATTTGACTAAAAGTGTATGGGATTAGAATCGTGGACTCTTCCTTTAACTGATAAAATATTAAAGTGATTGCTGAAATGAAATTGAAAATGTTAAAATGTAGAAACAATTAGTAAAGAAATGCTATGCAACACATGATGGGCATCTTTTTTGTTTTTTTAAGAAATCAGGTAATAGGTCATATGAGTGTCTCAATCTTTGCACCGTGGTATTGTGGGTGCAGTGGGGCCTGCCATGTAAAGTTTGGGAACCACTGCTCTAAGTAAAGGAACATGATGTTGATGTTTCATGGCACTTTAGAGCAGCCTGCTGGCCCTGTATGGGAACTGTTTACTGTTGACCGGTTACACAGCAAAGATTCTTGTTCTGAAGTCTGACACTCATCGAGTTAAATTTACCCTGCTCAACAAAACTATAACATAGATGTTTCCTGAAGGCACTTTATATTCATGCACTGTGATGGTTCTCCATTTGTAAAAAGTCCAAGGAAATGTAGGTTCTTTAAGTTATTTTGTCACTGTGGACTGAGAAACATTTCAAAACCAGCACAAAACACCATATTCCTTTTAGTGATTAGAGAGAAAGACAATCAGGATCCTCAGAAGAAAAGAGAAGAAAAAAAAACATCTCCTTGAAAGCTAGTATTGTTCTGTCTTATTTTCATACACAGTCTCTGATTTTAAGCCATATATGACCATACAGTATTATATGCAATTTTAACGCCTTATTTTTTATAATTTGTGAAAAACTATTATTCCAAGTCATGGCACAAGGCATTAAACTCTGTCCTGCAGCCATATTATAGTGCTGCTTGGAAATAAATAATAACAAAGTGATGTCTGTGTGTTTGTAATGCAACAGTCTGTAATGTAAGTGGGTCTAAACTAATGACTGTAAAAACAGTAGTCATTGGCCTCAACATTGAGACTCTGCTGTACTGTATTTAACAATCGACTGATAGGACTTGCTGGCCAGATGTGACATTACATTTACATAAAAATATAGTAAGGCTCATTAAAACTGTAACAGATTCAAGGCACTGAGCTAGTGAGTGGTATGTAGCCATGCTTGTTTTTAGTGTTTTCCTTCATTTCTTGATCAAATTATATGTCAAATCCTTTGAAGAAAGAGCTTTCTTTTTGAGTCATTTCAAAATGACACAGTGCAGATTTAGTTTTATTAACAACCATTTGCCTTGAGTTCATTATTACATCATCAAACCTTCAGTGTCAAATCCACTGAATAGTCAAAACCTATGGTTTTGAAGTTAGGGGCCTACATTTATACTTAAAGATAATTAGCACATTATACCCTATATGGTCCAACATAATAAAACCCACGTCTTAACAATCAGTAGCTACATGTAAAGGGAGTACAGATCACCTATGTGTGATCGTACTGCTCAAATTGTTAAACTACTGCTTATCTGAGGTTGGCCTAGGCTATCGCAATACATATATCCACCTTCATGACGCATGGCTTTCGTTTACCAACCCTGTTGAATAGACCTAGATGAATAAAACAGAGAACTATCTGAATATATTTGGTAAACTATTTATTTAAGAAATATTTGTGAATCCGTCATCTTCCTCACACCAAATGGGATGTATCTGTGAATTACAAAAAATGGGAAATATCACTTTCTGTTAACACTTTTTACGTTACCTATGCCCAGGGGCGCAGATAGGTTTTTGAAACTGGGGGGGACGATTCTAGCCCAGCACCCCCCCCCCCCCCCCCCCCCAGGGGGCGCTATTACACTCAGCCATGACATAACCCATCAAACGTAATTGCCCATCATTGCAAGAAAATAAAGCGTATTGGTACTACTGCTTCTAATCAGCCACCAAGCATGCCACATGGCGTATGCAAAAACGGTTTTATTTAAACATGAATTGACTTGAAGCACACAGATTCTTTAAGCAAACCAAAAGAGCAGGCTGTAAACACGCACAAACACGAACAGCAAAGCCTATATACAAATATCAAATTGTAAATAAGTACTCTACATGACTTCAAAAGCTTCAAAATAATAAAATATATGTAATTTTGTGTAGTCATTTTTGTCTAAATGGTTAGTAATGCCTACAAAGATCGATTCTGGACTCAAAATAATGTACTGTGTCTGGCAAAATAACAAGCCAACTCATTAAAATTCAATGGAGGCTCAACAGGTGGCTATACTAAACGCCAACACTGATTCACCTTAAATTGAATACATTGCGCCAGTCTAAATGATTTTAGATTAACCACGTCCAGTTCAGCTAATATCAGTCAGGATATCTGACTAAGTGTTAGTAATTAAAATTACTGTTCATAGTAAATTGATCACGCTAGCGCCACTGCAGTGGCATTTGTCTAGCTCTAAAGTTCGTTTTTTCTCATGATTCAACCTGTAACAACTTACACGCACCATTAGGCTTGGCATTGGTACAATCAAATAGGCCTACTGTACACATTTCCGAAAGACCCCCGACAACTCCAGAAAGTTGCAATTGCCGAAAAATGGATAATAAATAATGAATGTCGAGTCCCCCTTCCCCCTTGGGAAATTGGCACCTCTCTTCACGCTATTCTCAATGACCGTCTCTTCTCTTTTTTTCTTCCACGGCGACATTACTCTGAACAGACAACCAAAAAAATGCAAAGTGGGTTTGTATGGCTTCATCATGCATGTGTCGGTTGGTTGTGGGATCCTGAATTAAGAGCTGTCCCACTGATGCCTCTGGGTAACAATGGAAACCAGGCTCGAGACGTAAACGCCAGAGAGACCGGTTACTTTTAGATTATAATCTCTGACGACGCAGGCAGCCTGCCCAGCTCAACAAAATGATTGTCCGTCTTTGATCTGACTGTTTTATGAGAGTTGTTGCAAAGCAGTAAATTAGAACTAGTCTTTTGGTTTTCTGTGAGTTTAGCCTAATGCAAAGACAGAACGCATTATTTTTTTCAAATAAAAGTGAGGGGGACGGATTGAGGGTCATTCGAATGTGTGTACGTCAGAACCCCCCTGACGTACACGCTATCTGCGCCCATGCCTATGCCTAAGAAAAGATAAGCTACTCACAGCTCTCGTCGAAGTGTCTGCGTTCGATGATACGGGCAGGAGGAGTGCGTTCCATCCAGCCGGTTCTCTCCACTGTCGGAACTGTTTGCGGGGCTCCAAGATCGTGGGTGTTCTGAAGATGACAAACGAAGTGCCTTTTCTCCGGTCGTTGCCAGAATGTGCTGCCAGCCTCAATTCGACACCACGTCTCTCTTCGCACGTTTAATGCGCAAAGTTTATCGTTTTTTGACTTTGCCATGGCCGTAGTCATAAAAATGAAGAATATTTTTGTAGTGGCGATTTAACACTAGCGGTTGCCTACCCTCCTAATGCAGCTAGGCTGAGTCAGTTCAGAAACCTGAGAATGTGAGTCCGTAGCAACACGTCAAGGCCTTCAAGTAATCCATACCTCAAGCACGTGACTAATAAATTCTAGCATTGTGATATCATATGACATCATTGGCTTTTCGAATATTGGCACAATGCTGCATATCAATCGGTAGTGTTCCCAACTTTTTCAAAACTGATCTATGACTTTTCAATTAGTGGTGGTTGAATCTGAGTCAATCGGATTCAAAGATCCGAATCCTTACATTCACCCATGAGTCACGAGTCCGTGGTCTCAATTAACCCGAATCTTTCGGTTCTGGCTGCTACGGACGACATTATTAAAACAATGCACGAATGTCATCAAACTCTATAACAACATTAACCCATCCGTTTTTCATCTGCATAGTAACTTAGATTAAGCATAACTATTGATATACGGACCCGGAGCTGCGTTGTTGAATAAGAACTTCCTGTAGACAGAGCTGTACACAGATCCAGATCCATAGACTGAGCGAATTCATGGGTCGGATTCGTATCCGGTTGAGTGAAAGACTAACTCAAAAGATTCAGGGGAAATGGGTCGGACTCGTATCCGGTTGGGTGAAAGACTTAAGGCCGAATTATGCTCTGTTTTAGACGTAACGCCTAAGCACGTAATTTACACAAGGAACTTGTTTTAGACAAGTTTTGATTTAAGGTTCGTTTTAGACGCAGAGCGTGTTGCAAGGCTTGTGTTGCGTGTTGCAAAGCAAATTGACGCCAGAACTGTAGATTTATTTTGAGTTAAGTAAGCCTATTTATTGCAGCAGGACAAAGGAAAAAAACTTACCGGAGCATGAAAGTGTAGTGGGCGAAAGGCTTGATGTTATGAATACATGTGTTACACAAAATACAAATGTTGGCAATTCAGTACCAGTGGCGAAAAAGACATGACGCAAAAGTTCGTTTATTGACATCTTTTAATGACTGCGACAGGCTTTAAAACGATGTGTTTATGAGTTACATTATTTAAGATGAGGTGGTAAACGGTGAGAGAATCTCATCATGTTGTCAATGCTTGTAACTACAATGGTGCTGGCCATCAGTTAAGCCCACGTTAATGTTAACTTTTGTATATGAGCAGACCGGGCTCATTCTATCAAAATCGCGGGTGCAATTGATTGATTCACGTCAATATGAACTCAATGAATGATACCACCATGACTCACAAGTGGTGGAAAATGAATATGAAAGTATTTGTTCGTGAATTAGCACATTTTCTCCTAACAATCGCGGGTGAGAATGGGATATTCTCTAAGGTAACGGCAGGTTACTGTTAACTTTTGTATATGAGCAGACCGCTCATTCTATCAATCTCGCTGGTGCAATTGATGATTCACGTCAATATGAACTCAGTGAAAGATATCACCATGACTCACAAGTGGCGGAAAATGAATATGAAAGTACCTATTTGTTCGTGAATGACCACATTCTCTCCAAACAATCGCGGGTGAGAATGGGATATTCTCTCCATAAATTCGCGGTAATTTAAGCATTCTATAAGTGTTTAAAGAGGATTTGTAAAGGAGTTCATGTCTTTGGACCTCTTCTGTTATGTTTGTTCCTAATCCATAAGAAAGGCTTGTGAGACGGTCTGCAGGGTATTCATGTTTTAAAAAATGTCTGGGTCTAAAAAAGGCTGTAGTATGCTATTAACCCGGAAACGTGAGACTCTGTGAAAGGTTGTGGTAGCCGGCCAATCACAGCCTTTGCGAGCTGTGTAGGGCCGTAGTGTTTTAGTCGCATAGTCAGGAATTTTGGGCGACGCACTTAAGCACGTAAGGGGGGATATTTTACCCCGCAAGGGGGGGTTATGTATCTTACGTGCTTACGCGTTACGTCTAAAACAGAGCATAATTCGGCCTTTAAGGCATTTGCATGGTTATCCAATTCACCTCGTACGACTTCACGAGAGACACGCCCTTCCTAATCTGATGATTGTACGACTCACCTCTACCTGCATGGTTCTACGAGGGGCTGTGGAGATTACCAACGGTTTATTATGATGTTACAAGGCCATTACATCATCAACAACAAACTATAAAATAAGTAATCGTTTGTTTTTATCCCGTGTATTTTTAGTTAATGATCAGAGGCTGTTGTTGTGAAATGAATTACTAACGACAATGACCAAGCTCGCGGTTATTGTCGAATATTTTCTATTATTATACCACACAAACAGTTCTGCTTTTTTACATCTACAATTCAGGTTCTTTACAATTTAATCATTTACACTGCATGCTCTGCTAACTCAAACACAAAGAGGCTGTTCGAAAACCAAGAAATGTTTTTATTATTGCTGTAATTAAGACGACGTCTCCCTATGCTTTGCGGCGAGAGCCACGATGGAGCCAGGAAGAAGGGAGATGTCGGTTTTCCTCCTGCATCGCCGCTGGTGCCCTTCATAGTTTTTTTCATTTTTACAAACTTGTCCCTGATCTTCCTCCAACTCCTAATGCACTCCTGGACCTCCAGCCCCAGGTTCCCAGCGATCTCTCAGCGATTTTTTTAAAAACGGAGGTGCTGTCATATAGGGAACGAAACAGGAAACGTCATTTTAGCCACGGGTGTCGGACAGCTCGGATCGGATAGTGAGAAAATTCAAGCGATGCTCCAGAGGCCATCCGACACCCTCGGATGGCTCTCCGAGGTGCTCAAAGGTGTGGTCCCACTTCAAGGAGGGCGTTTAAGGGCGTGCCTCGTGAGATCGGAGAGCACGATCGGACAAGCATGTGAGCGCCTTAAGGCATTTTTACACTTCTACGATTCTCTCCGATTTGGTCGTAGAGGGACACTTTGGCACGCCTTGGCACGCCTTGGTAACACCTTCACCCAGGTGTTGCCGCCCATCCGACCCGTCGGAGAGCCGTCGGAGAGCTGGTCGGAGACAAACGCTTTTTTCTAACTTTTCTTAAAGAGACGGAGAGAGTCGGAGACCCCCTTGGCTGTGATTGGCCAGTTTACGACATCATTTCCAAACAACATCATTTCCGGAATCACACATGTCAGGACCTCACACTTCCTGTTTTCTGTCAAAATGTTTTAGTACGACTTTGGTAAACTACAAAGCTGCACAGCATGCAGCATTAGGCTACCGTATTTGATATAAACCCTCGAAAAGTACATTTCTCCCGACCACTGTTGGTCTCTTGGCTGGTGGCTCGGTGTTAGAAGTGCCTTCTCCAACCAGCTTCAACTGACATCTAACGTAATTTGCTACGGAGTAATATTGGCAGCATAATTACTTTGCATCTATTAAATAGGAAATGTATTTCATGTATGTGTAGAACCTATTTAGAATGACTGACTTTACATAAAACGGCAGTGAAAGACATTTGAGTCAAACATTACTTTTGCCTCAATGAGGGTGGCGTGTGAGAGCATAATCGGCACGACAACGTTGTACTTATTAGCAGCACACTTTTGAGAGTTATTGTGAATACGCTAACGCTTGATTTAGCGGAAAATCTAGTAAACGTACGTACCACCTGTCTCCTGTTCTGTTGTTGTAGTTGTCGCTCAAATCGCTACAAGCACGTCCTCTGCTTATAACTCAAACTAGTCCAGCAGCTCCACCATCAACCATTGTCTGTTAGTTGCCATCATTCGCTGTTGTGAGGATTCCCGGGAGGAGGAATTTATACAATAAACGACTACCACACACACAACGATTTCTCTAAGATCGTCTTCTTGAAAATTGGGCATTAAAGGTGTCCAGGCAGAGGATAATAAGTGAGTGTGCTCCTGTATGTGTTTTTCATCATATTCATGGTTGAAAAGGCAGTCTCACAACTGTATGTTGAGGTATCAGAATCAGAATAATGTTTATTGGCATGTGTATGCATTCTCTTGTTGTGTTTCTGATATAACTATAACACTGCATGTGGATTGGTATGAAGACTGCAGTGGGTTTAATTTTCTGCCCCTTACTTCATAGTTCTACGGGTATTTCTGTTCGAAGTGTGCATGCTTTGTTTTATAGTGACGTTTCACGCTAACACTTTTGACAAGGGCAACCGTCTCGTTGCAGATTAAACACATCGGTTTTGTCCTGCCCACAAGCAGCACAAATGCATAGCCTACTTGTCAGTCCACTCTGTCTTAAATTCGAGAGTTTTGGAATCAACTTTTCGTGTGTGAGAGCCTGGCAGATGATCATTAGTAAGTGTGCTAATGTATGTGTTTTTCAACATATTCATGGTTGAAATCGCAGTCCCACAACTGTATGTTGAGGTATGCATGTTCTTGCTGTGTGTCTGATATAACTATAACACTGCATGATGTATGATGTATGATGTATGATGAATACCGTGGGTTTATTTTTCTGGCCCTGTCCTCAGAGTTTGGGGGGTAATTTTGTTCGAAGTGTGCATGCTTTGTTTCATAGTGACACATTCACGTTACCACTTTTTGACAAGGGCAACCGTCTCGTGGCCAATGAGTGCATTGTCATAGCGTTGTAGTTATTCAAAGGTTATCCAGCGATCATTGCAGTATGAATGTGACAAAAATACCAAAGAAAATAAGAACGTATTCATTTTATTGGATCGTTTTATAATAGTTTCTGTATTGTATGTAAGATAAGCATATCGTTTTGTTATAAATCGCAATGTTTTTCACAAAAAAATGACCACCACGATGGAGATACATTTGCCTACTCAAGTGAATATATAGCATTAGACATGTTAGTATTGACTGTGCTACATGTCTCCAAGGCCCATGTGACTGCACCTGCCCGACAGGTCTTGAAGCAGCATCCGTGTCATGTCAGTGATAGTTGGGAGGAAAAACAATCAATGACTTCCCATAAAGAGGTTATGTGGTAGCTACGGGCTCGACAAACAGTAGTTACCCCACCCAGCGGTCTGGCGTTGAATTGGTTGAATAGGCTTTAGGACGCATAGCCGTCGGAGTAGTATGTAAGCCCGACCAGTACGTTCAATTTTTTCTGAATCAACCGCCTGCCCCCGCCCGCCCATTTTTTTTCGAGGACGGAGAGGGATGCAGAAGTATAAATTAGGCTTAACTCCAAAGATTCAGGGGAAATGGGTCGGACTCGTATCCGGCTCGGTGAAACTCAAAAGACTCAGGTGAAATGGGTCGGACTCGTATCCGGCTGGGTGAAAGACTAACTCAAAGGACTCAGGTGAAATTAAAAAGGATGCAAACATCGGAAATGTCGCCAACGTGACTGCTATCTGAGACTGATAGTCGCGTTGGCGACATCTCCGATGTTTGCATCCTTTTTAATATTCAAATATGTCCGACCCGATCAATATGAGTCATTTGAGTTAGTCTATCACTCAACCGGATACGAGTCCGACCCATTTCCCCTGAGTCTTTTGAGTTAGTCTTTCACCCAGCCGGATACGAGTCCGACCCATTTCACCTGAATCCTTTGAGTTGTCTTTCACCCAACCGGATAGCCTACGAGTCCGACCCATTTCACCTGAGTCCTTTGAGTAAGTCTTTCACCCAACCTCAATTGATTGATACAGCAAGCAGGCCCGTCGTCAGATTAATTTTCTACGTTTGTAACAGCATTAACGCTACTTTCAGGCCGTGTTTAACGTGCGGTAAGGTAGATAAGCTGACTTAAATCATTTGATGACTTCTTTCAGTCAAAATCGATTGTAACTCGTCTGAACCAATTTTCTTGAAATTTGTTTATTGTAAACATGACAATTAAATTATTAAATTAAGTAAGAATAAAAAAATAATTATCCATTCACAATTTACGAAATTACATAGGCTATTTAATTTTGATAAGCTGCCTAACCAGCCAAGCCTATCATGTTACAATTTGTTCAATGTATCTAGGCTTACTGTGTGTGTGTGTGTGTGTGTGTGTGTGTGTGTGTGTGTGTGTGTGTGTGTGTGTGTGTGCAGGGCCGTGCAGAGACCTTTGGAGGGGCAGGTGCTCAAAGTTAAAAAGGGGGCACATGTAGCACGGATTTGTAAAAATGTATTTATCTAGGCCTTTTCTATAGCCTATGTCCACTGGTGTGACGGTCATTTCCACCAGTGTGACGCTGAGTTAATTTCACACTATAGGACAGTGTTGTCACAAGGGGTTGGTTTATACCCCCAGACACATTACAGTGTCTCCACAGCTACCAACACACACACACACACACACACACACACACACACACACACACACACACACACACACACACACACTGTACATCCATTTCTCAAACAGGTGCATACTCATTAGGTTTTAAATGAGCGGGGGAACTATATGGGAACAAGGCCTTTAAACTATAATTTTACAGGCAGCAAGTACTGTAGTAGACAGCTGTGTTTCACTGTGAGTATGAAAGTTGTCAAAAGGGTGCAATGTTTATAGTCAATGTGGGTCCATTTCAACATACAATTTTCAATGAGTGAGATGGATGGAGAGAGAGAGGGAGGGAGTGAGAGAGAGAGAAAGGGGGGAGAGATCCAGCTCAAAACGGATTGTCTGCACTCAAATACACTGTTGCTTGCAGAAATGCCGTGTTTCAGTTTAAGTTGTCGCACTCAAATACACTGTTGCTATCAGAAATTCCCTGTGTTTCAGTTTAAGTTCTCGCACTCGTCCTCTTGTTTCTTCTGCTCAAAGACTTGCTGCTCTCGCTATCTGACCCTCTCTCTCTCTCTCTCTCTGATTGATATGAAATAACGTTCCCAAATTCACCAAGCAATACAAATACGTGAAATGAACAAAAATGCTCTCAGATTTAAAGACCACGCTGTATATTAATCGATACAAACTTCATACCTTGAGAAGTTTATTTACGGGAGTAAATCAACTATTTTTGGCTCATATCTACATGCAGTCATTTAGCAGACGCTTTTGTTCAAAGCGACGTACAAGAGACAGGCATATTCAGCCCCTATAGCAAACTTTACACCGAGTTATTCCCGAGTCATCATGGCACATCTGGCATCACAAGGCTACTCGGCTTACCTAGAAAACGGGAGCTCCAGAGAAACTTATCCGAGGCGTCGGTCAGCAGCTAAGTCCCCAAGGTCCCTAAGTTCGTCTTCTCTGATGAGTCCAATTTTCAGCTTTGCCCAACACATGGTCGTCTGATGGTTAGACTGAGACCTGGAGAGGCCTACAAGCCACAGAGTCTTGCACCTACTGTGAAATTGGACTCATTAGAGAAGACGAACTTAGGGACCTCCAGTCAGCTTTGGTTCAATCCTTATGGTCTTTTACAAACCTCAGCCAGGCAAAGTACAACGTTGTCTCGGAAGAAAAAATTGCTTCCTTTTGCTCTGACAATGTTCCCCAACTCTGAGAAGTGTTTTTTCCAGCAGGGTAATGCTCCATGCCACACAGCCAGGCCAGTAAAGGTGTGGATGGAGTACCACCAGATCAGGACCCTATCATTGCCAGCCCAATTTCGAGACCTGAATCCCATTAAAAAAACTCTGAAATGTGATCAAGAGGAAGATGGATGGTCACAAGCCATGAAAAGAAGCCGAGCTGCTTGAATTCTTGCGCCAGGAGTAGCATAAAGTCACCCGACGGCAATGTGAAAGACTGGTGGAGAGCATGCCAAGACACATGAAAGTTGTGATTTTAAATCAAGGTTATTCCACCAAATATTGATTTCTGAACTCTTCCTAAGTTAAAGCATTAGTATTGTGTAGTTTAAAAATGAATATGAGCTTGTTTTCTTTGCATTATTCGAGATCTGAAGACACTGCATCTTTTTTGCTATTTTGACCAATTGTCATTTTTCTGCAAATAAATGATCTAAATGACAATATTTTTATTTGAAATTTGGTAGGAATGTTGCCAGTAGGTTATAGAATAAAACAGAAATGTACATTTTACTTTAACACATACCAATAAATAGTAAAACCAGAGAAACTGATAATTTTGAAGTGGTCTCTTAATTTTTTCCGCGGCTGTATATACAGTACTGTGCAAAAGTTTAGGCAGGTGTGAAAAAATGCTATGAACTAAGAATGCTTTGAAAAATGTAAACAATAAATGTTTATTTTAGCTCTACCCCGACAAGGAAACAAGGCCAAGTGACTGAACTAAGCACGAAAACATAGAAACTGGGGTGCAGAAACATGGCAGAAGGTGCTCTGGACTGATGAGTCAAAATTAGAAATATTTGGCTGTAGAAGAAGGCAGTTTGTTCGCCGAAGGGCTGGAGAGAGGTACAATAATGAGAGTCTGCAGGCAACAGTGAAGCATGGTAGAGGTTCCTTTCCAGTTTGGGGCTGCATTTCTGCAAGTGGAGTTGGAGATTTGGTCAGGATGAATGGTGTCCTCAATGCTGAGAAATACAGGCAGATACTAATCCATCATGCAATACCATCAGGGAGGCGTATGATTGGCACCAAATGTATTCTGCAGCAGGAACATAACCCCAAACATACAGCCAATGTCATTAACAACTATCTTCAGCTTAAAGAAGAACAGAAAGTCCTGCAAATGATGGTATGACCCCCACAGAGCCCTGATCTCTTCATCATCGAGTCTGTCTGGGTTTACATGAAGAGACAGAATCATTTTAGGAAGCCTACATCCACAGAAGATCTGTGGTTAGTTCTCCAAGATGTTTGGAACAATTTACCATCCGAGTTCCTTCAAAAACTGTGCGCAAGTGTATCTGGAACAATTGATGCTATTTTGAAGGCAAAGGCTGGTCACACCAAATATTGATTTAATTTAGAATTTTGTTCTGTTCCTTCACTGCATTTTGTTAATTTATGAAGAATTGATGAAAATAAACTGTTAACACTTCCATTTTTGAAAGCATTCTTAGTTTACAGCATTTTTTCACACCTGCCTAAAACTTTTGCTCAGTACTGTATATGTGCAAAAAGTATGTTAATTGAAGATAAGGATGTAGCACAGATTATTACGTTGCTTAAAACTGTGGCTTTTGTGTTGCATCTTGTCAACATGTCGGTGAACTTCAATGCAGAAATAAATTGTGTTGAGTAACAATGGGTGGAATACCACTAAAGCAGGTTATGTACCAGTCGGTGTAATCAACAATGTCCAGCCACTTTGGTTAACGGTGAAGTTTATGGGACCATGTCGTTACCATTATACATTTATTAAGCAATAATAACAATCATGATCCATCTTTTAATTTTCCAAAAGGCTAGTTGTCTACTAGAAATGTAAAAGATGAGAAATAAATACACTTTTCAAAACATACAGGCAAATTGGCTGATTTTGGCCTTCATACTTCATGGTGTTCCATAAGAATTCTGGGGCTATCGCTGTCAGTGTGAATAAACTGTATGTGTATGTGTATGTTTGTGTTCCAGGAAAGACAGTGAGAGAACGTATGTGTTGGGTTTCTTCCACAGACAGAAAAAGTAAGCTGCACATTACTAAAAATGTGTTAAAATGTCAGTATTGTTAGTGTATGTATGCATTTGTAATGTTGAGGGCGATAGGGGGTGAGAGCTAAAAGTAAGGTCCGTCATGCTATATAGAAATGGCTAATTAAGTAATCTTTTGACATTAGTTATATGGTACAAAACAATGACCCATGTCTGAAACACCCTCATCAATAAACACCTATATCTCCAAAGGGCGTGGGTTTACATGTTGGCAAAAAGGCGTGTGGTGCTTCAATAATATTTAACTCAAGACAAATGTCATGGGAATGTTATAGAAGATGCAGTGGGATCCCATTACACTAAAAATTAGTCTTTTTGTAATAGAAAAAAATGCTCCTGGCACTTTTCCCAATTTCAGTTTTTTTCCCCCCAGAATGACCAAAGTAAAGTCATGTGGCTTCCTCGCTGATTATTGGTAAGCCTAGGAGGCTGGAATACTTCCTCCAATGGGAGGTGTAGAAAGAGGTGGTAGAAGGAGGGACTTGAGCTTGATTGACATGGCTGCAATTTCTGGGTCCTGTGTTTCATACATCTTCACCAGCCTGGCAAATTTAAGGACACCTAGAAAAAAAGACATTTATATTATGATTATGATTATTATTATTGCGAAAGAACAGCAAAGGACACAAAATGTTACAGGCCTAATCTTTCTTAATAATGCTATTCATCTACAAAACACTGGTACATATTCTAAATTTCTATTTTCTTAATATTCTAAATTTGAAACACACGAACGATGAAAGCTGCGGCGATACATGAATATTGTTCGACTAAAAAACTGCTTGTCAATTATTATTTATTTTTTTATAACTGAGACATTTTGTGACGCTGAGTAAGGAGCACTGAGGTATAACAAACAGCAATTTGAGTAACATTAGAAAATAACAGATAACACTGTAAAATGTAAATAGTAAAATTGACAGATCAAACAGATGGCACACCTGCGCAGACACACAAACACATGTGTCATCAAAAGGAACTCAAATCACACCAAAATACAGTGAGCATGAGAGTCAACATAATACAGAAAACACATTGATAAGTCCAGCATCAATAACACGGACATATAACACATCTGACCTTCCTTACCTTCACCCTCGTTGTTGAAGCCGTAAGCCTTGATGACCTCCTGCTGGATCTGCGTGGCCACGGGAAGAACCAGCTGCAACATCTTGCCCATGTCATTGCAGGCGCTCTCCCTGGCCTCTTCCATCCGCGCTGCGTTTTCTGGTACAGAGAAGGCCTGGATCACTTCGCTTAGCACCACTGCAGGGGCATGTGCGCGCGCGCACACACACACACACACACACACACACACACACACACACAAACACAAACACACAAATGCATCAAACACAGATCTTTAGGTAAGGACTATGGGATCAACTCAGTTATTTTCTCTTGGAACCTGTGATTAAGGTTCCCTGTTTGAGGTAATCTGTAATATCCCACCTGTCTCAGTTTTCTTTTTTTATGAAAATGTAAATTAATCAAATGTGATGACTGATGGTGTAGCTTTACCTCGGGCCTGTTCCACTGTGAGTGTGGGCTGCTGTGCAGGGGCGGATGCCATTTTGGCTCTGTTGACCACCGCTGGGTAGTTAAGGACCTATTAAATACCAAACATTATATGCATTGCATTTCCATTAGACAACTGAACTGACTCAGTTCCTTCAGGTTCTGTTCCCTTTATGATGATGACATAAAACATGTCAGAGGTTTTAAATTGTCTGGTCCATTACATGGTCATAAGAAACAAAATTCCAGGGATGAGAAAACTGAAAAAAAAGAGCCTATAGCTAAAAATCAGATTTGCTTGTCATGTTAACAAAAAGTCCGTTCTGCGGTCATGCACACTTCAGTATCTCTTTAACTAAGAATATTACAGTGACATTCTTATATCACCTCCTGTACAAACCAGACAAGAAAAGTATTAAAATAAAATGTTCATATAGCTTAATTCAGAGCAAATAACCCTCTGATGCTAGTGATGTCACATCCCTCCATGTGAGTTTATAAGTATCCTTATTTTCAACGATTGACTCAGTGTTGTTACGAATGAATTAACTATTTTGGTATTACAGTTCACAATCACAGACTACTTAGTGCAGTGCATTTTTCAAATGCTACGGAAAATCAAAATAGACAAGCTTCAATATAAATCGCCAATTGACGTCCGTCAAACCAACAGGGGTGCGTTCACAAATCTGGATGATGAACACTAAAGCTTACCTAAAATCAGGCTCCCGTAGATTTTACTTTCCTACTCGTTGGATCGGCCAAATCACTTACAACACAAAGTTCAGCTTCATGGAATATAGAATGTTTAGCTGTAATTGATATGCAATAAAAACCCAAGAAGGACATTTCACAAGTGCCCACCTATCTTTTTCGAGGGTATACGAAACACATTGTCAACTTCCGGCACCGGAAGCCGGGTTGTTGTATCATAATAAAAGTCAATTTTGGAATTTGAAGAACTAATCACTGTCTCTGATTTATTTAACTTGTATATCAAATAGATTTTATATCATTGTGTATTTAATATATTTATTTATGATATTTGTTACCTGTCTCTATATTTACCTCTCTATACCTTCAAATCCAGGGAATAACATGTTTCTGACAAATGCACGTCCTGGTTTTCAGGAAACTCTGCACTAGACTGGATTTACTCTCTGTATGATGACAATTACTCCCAAAGTGTCGCCTTAGGCCATGATTATAACCCTCTGCACTAAACAGCACCAAACAGTGCTAAACAAATTCAGCCCTGCATACACCATCACAAGTCAAAAATATGTAAACATGTTGATGTGTTCCAGTCCCAGGAAGTACTGTCACGGTGGCCTTGAAAGACAATTTACTGGTCACAGGGAAGTCCCTGACCCCATGCTTCTCAACAGTTCTGTCTGCATCATCAGAGACCCTGGGAACATACTGCAATGTGCACTACTTCTGGCCACCCCATAATCTTGAAAAAGATGCAAAATCTTCCCAAAGTCATTAAACCCTCCCCAAATCTGCAAGGATAAGGCTAGATACAAACCACTTACCAGCCACAACCACCTCAGAGAAAATGTGCTAATGTTCATGTTCGACCAGCTAAAGAACAAAGGGAATGAATACTTACGACAATCCAAGAATCACCAGATTTAGATGCATTCTTGGTTACGAAATATTTTTGAGCCTATTTTATGTTTCTCTTTCTACATTACACTTGCACACTCTCTAAAGACAATTGATTGTCTGACTTAACCAATTCAGTTTAACAAGTACCTAATTAAACACAGACTAGCCAGACCAACAGACATTAAATCTCCTATTTAGAAGGACCACAGAGTGCCAATAAAGTCCTGTTTTAAAAGGGACAGAAGAATTCTGTTTTGGTCTTTCACATAAATTAAGTCCAATACAAAAGGAACTGGCAACAACTATATTGGGTGGAAATACAAAAACACAAAATAATATGCCATGGTTTCAGCACAAATAGCTGAGAAACATGTTATGCTAAGGAGCAACATCTGGAAAGAAATGGGGCTCCAATTGCCTCTCTGCATTCTTGCTTTTTTCCTGCACTGTATTGTCATTTGTCATGTTGTTCTTAACAAAAAAAATGTATCACTGACCTGTGCTGTTACTGAAATACTGCAAGCTTATATGTGTGCTCAAGTTATTTTGGGATTTATTGGTTGTTTTCTGGATTCCACAGATACTTTACCCCATGTTTGTGAAATGCTGAGGGAACCCCAATGTTCCCATGCAAAAACACTTTAATATGAAAACATGCTATAAATATGCTACATTCTACCAAAAGCAATCGGTTGGAATATGATATTGAATTTATGAATGTTTTTTTAATTAAGCATGTTTTTCAGCAGTTGAAATCCTTTTATTTACAGAGTTTACATTGTGGACACTTACCATGGAAAAATCATGCAGAGTTTAACAGCATGTTCTTTGTGAGTAACAGCACCATGTTCCATTGTTGATATTGTTAACTGCATAATGTCTAGTTATCTAAACATAAAAATGAACTCAATCATAGCAGGCTTAGAGCTCTCAGAGTGCCCCCGTATTGGAGTCTTTAGTTCCCACAGACACATGCTGCCTCCCCTGCTGAAAAGGGCCAGCTGGTCCAGCTGTGTTCGAGTCAGCACTGCTGTCCAGGACAGGACAAATACCTCAGCCCAGACCTTGGCCAGCGCCACATCGCTGCCAGCTTCTATCTGTGCTTGTGTTCGATGGCGATGTGCACTCTCATTGTCTAGGGGTAGTGTTTGTTGTGTAGCGTTAGCACAGCTTCAAACTCAGCTCTTTTGCACAAACACATTCATGGGCTGTGTCACTGAAGAGGTTCCCATTTGATCAGCAAAGCTGCACTGTCTGGCCAACATACAGGAACATAGATTGTTTAAGCAGCCTCGAGGGTGAAAAGCTTTCACCGTGGGACATGTCCAATCCTACTTAGAATAATACATCCCAATGATGTTTACAACTTTTTAAATTATTAGAGTGTGAAGCATTTTAAATGAAAGCCAATGTGTTGGCCAAGGCACTTTGTATTTATAGTTTTCTAATAAAAGGTCTCAGTAAGATTTGAAACCAGGGCAGACTGTCACAAACTGGAGACTTGAAACAAGAAATAGGATGCAAATGCACAAGGCGTGTTTTACTTTTTAAAAAATCAAAGTGCCACGATGGGCAAACAAGGCAAAGTTGACAGGACTGGAGAACACAGTACGTCTTGCTGAACACAAACAAATACACACAAAGACAAAGGAAAAGTCAAAGGCTTACATAGGAGCTCAATGAATACATTGGCCACAGGTGAGAACTAAACTTAATTGGCTACAGGTGAATCAAACATCAGTGAACCAAACATTGAGGAAACCAAACATCAAGGAACAACTAATATGTGAGGGAAACACTAAACACTGGAGAGGATGAACGGACTGGAGTAGCATATGGAGCAAGAGCAGGAACAGGAACAGAGGAGCGTGCAGCTGAGGTTGTGACACAGACAAAGAAACATAAACTTCGATGTCTACAGAAACAAATGATGTCATGGCACATACTACATTCTTCAACAGCAAAAAAAAAATTCGTTGTGAGAAAACAATTCCCTTTTCAGATTTTCCCTAAGATTGACATTTCGACATTTTGTTCATTTAAAAAAATAGTTATCATTCCTTACATAAATTATAATATAGTACGAGTATATTGCTTTCGAATAGGCACGTTTGGCCGTAAATCTAAAATCTTAGCCAGGCCTCCTGTTAATGGAAGCTTGTGTATATTTCAGAGATCCTCTGTTTATGGCAAGCTTATTCACATACCCACTTTCATTAGCCTATGCTTAATGGCAGTGGACACTGACTTGTTGTTCTTTGAGTTCCCACATTGTGAATAGAAATATTTACTTTGGCAAGTAGTTGTTTGTTTCCTTTTGTAACTGTGCTCAGTGTTTGCATTCTCAGTCTGTCTACTGGAAATGGCTACTGTCTACAGGCTTCTTAAACCCTCAATGTAAGAGGCTTATCCAGCTACACATGGAGTTAAAGTAGCATGTCACGCTGTGAAGGCTTTTCTTTCATGGGGAGTTCCGTCGCTGGCCATAGAGTTAAGGGGCGGCTGGGGGCATATGCAATAACTGAGCCATTATTCCCATCAATATGCTTAATGCTAGTGCAGAAGAGGTATTTTTTGTTCATTTTATTTCTCACAAGTTCATGATGGCACTACCCCTTCAGAGGGAATTTTGAAGGGTTGGCTATAATGATCATTCAATAGCCTAGAATATCTCAAGTGAAATATCAGCAGAGCACATTGCCTGGATGTCTAGTGGAAATGAAAGGTGTGTTTATTTGTCCTTCAAATGACCACATTCAAATTCATTTGAAGACAATACCAAAAGTAGTAGCCTATACAAAAATGAAAGTGGCAAATGGTTGCATAGTGTTGCTTTCAAGGTACGATTAGCTATTTTAGCATTTCTTGACTTGGCCACCATTGGAGTCCATCCTCTCCGTTGTATGTTTCGTACACATTGGACATAACCGGGAGGCAATGATCCCTGTCGCTGTGGACATTTCCTTAGTTAATTGTACACTATGGACTATGTTGAATTTTTAGTTGGGGATTAGAGGGCAAGACGAGAATCACATAGATCACTATTTTTCTCAGGGCATCTATTTCTGTCCTTACTATGAGATTTTAAAGCCAGTTGGACAATAGGGAAAAAAATAATCAGGTTAAAGAGCCAACAGGCTACAGCTTTGCTCTATGAAAGATATGATAAGCCATGATCTCCAGGTAACTTTTACTTTGTCTGCAAAGTTTGTGCAATTTTTTTTGTAAAGTAGCAGAGCTGTTCATCAGCCCCATGTCTGCACAGTTTGATTGACGGCCGCCACAACCTATTGATGTCCACCTTCACTGCTCTCTTCCCAGCCCGTGGATGAAAGCCAGTAGAAACTCTGCTGCAACAGCATACGCGGCTCATGTGCCGGGCGGGTAAAAGAATGCATCCATCTGTTCTTATGTCTGACAATTAAAAAACAAATGATCAATGAAAATGTGAGACATTATCTCAATATGCGGGATTCTGGACAAAGGGTCAAAACATCTCTTTCTCTCTGCGGGGGTAAGATAATCAAATCTGATGCAGGTCATTGAATTACTGACAAAAACCGCAGACTCACTGCTTGACCAAATAGCCTGAGGTGGAGAGCTTTCAGAGGGCTTAAGTGTACAAATTCATAACAAAAAAAGAACAGGATTACATGAAAGGCCTGAGAATTTAATGAACTCATATGCAGAAAGGAAGACTCCAGTGCTGACCCAAAATGTGAAGGTCTCTCAAACTCCCAGTGACTGTATGAGGCTACTCCTCTACATAGCCTGACAGCCCTCACGAGAGGCCTGAAGAACCAGCAAAGTCTGAAATAAACACTGTTAAGAGCGACGATAGACAGACAGAAGATAAATAATTGCGCTCACCTTATAAGGATTCTATTCTTCAGTGCCCAATTAAAGAGATAAAGGAGTCATACACAAAGCCCTTTCACAGGCCATATTAAGGTTGTCACACACCACAGCAGTGTTGTGATGACGTGCTGGACTTTACTGGAACCAATTGGCTTTTGGTATCATTTCCAACCGACGTGATAGTTTACCTCTGCAGTTTACTCAACATCCTCTAAAACGCACATTAGTGTGGTAGGACACGTCACACGTGAGTGTGAATCTGTGGCAGTGTGTGTTCATTCTGACATGTGGTTCCGTATATTGGCTCTTCTTTGGCTAACCAGTGTTTTGCACAGGTTTTTTCATACTCTCACAGTCACAAATGTCCACATCTTTTTACTTTCTTTTTACTCATTTCATTTTCACTTACCTCTAACAATTCACCAAATAAAAAAATCATGTTTGTGAAACTTCCCCCACAGTATGTTTAAAAAAGAATGATCAAAATGATTTATTGATTACAATTACAATTATAGCAGTCCATTGACAATATGCGGGTAACGTCTCAAAATGCTACCATATGAGAAAAATTCCAGGAATTGTGTACTAAATTTGTAAAGGCATCTCCCGTTTTCTGTGAAAATTTTTCTCATATGGAAGCATTTTGAGATCTTGCCCGCATATTGTCAGTGGACTGCGATAATTGTAATTGTAATCAATAAATCATTTTGATCATTCTTTTTTTTTTAAATACTGTGGGGGAAGTTTCACAAACATGATTTTTTTATTTGGTGAATTAAGTCTCTGGCATGGTATAACAATACTCATAGTGGTTTATGAAGTTTCTGAACCCCTAATTCTCCCCAGAGGTACAACATGACGTACCGTAACTCCAAAACCCACGTTGAACATACATCTCCTCTGACCTCAATTTCCTTGTGGACTCATCTCATTCTGACATATTTTTAGCCTTTGAAAACAAACAGTCATAATCAAAATGAGGTTCTCATGTTAAGGACCACACCATACTATTCTCATGGGAGCCCAGTCTTGATTACTATTACTTGATTTTTTTTCATAGCTTTTTATTCTTCAAATTACAGTGTACAATGAGAAATGGGAACTGAACTACATGGTAGAACTACACTGTACAATTTAGCAGGTACCATGGCTTTAAACTGTTTCCTTGTATGCATAGCAATGTTGACTTGTATGACAATGTTGACTTGTATGACCTAGATTCTGTCACAGTATTTAATGTTTTAGGCCCTAAATAAATACTGGAATAAGCTTATGATTTATAGCGTCATTCAATCATCACTGGTGTGTCTTAGATTTCTACAGTGATGCACATCTGGATCTTCCCTAGTTCCTGCAGTGTATTCACCTTCAGATCGTCCTGTACTGGGTCCCCTCCTCTGCCCTTCACCACTTTCAGTTAGTTGCCAACCATTCAGAGGCACATGGGACCACAGCTGTGACCACAAACCTAAACCTCTGACACAACCTACAGGAGGACATCCCTTAATCTGATTGGACCATCCAGTGAATAGTGCCACAGGGGGGCCCTCAGTGTGCGCTTGACAATCCTGGCACATCTCTTGTTGTGACAGTCACTGGCAGAGGGCACGGGCCGTGTGTGCAGGCAGTTTGTGAACGTCTGTTGGGGGACCAAGCCTGATAGCTCTCATGGTGCGGAAGGTGCTCTCCTCGCTTGCTGGTGTCTGCTGCCGCCGGCACAGCTTCCCCCAAAGGAAGCGCAGGACAGAGGGGCTAAGGATGATGAAGACCCATGGGTCCACGATGGAATTGAAGGAGAGCAGGCGGAGCATCCGGAGGTCCTGCTGATTGTCAATGTCGATGTCAATTCGGAAGAAGTTCATATACACCTGGATCTAAGAGGAACACAGTGCAGAAACCACTACTTTAATCACATATTACCAGTAGCCTAAATATACAATATCACTAATAATAAAACATGAACCAGTTGTCCATTTTATACACCAGTGTCAGAAGGTGTCGGGGGGCATGAACTAAACTAAAAAACGACTTAAGGGTTGAATGAAATGTAAGGTGATATGACAATATGCAATCATAAGAACAATAAAGTGAAGCAAACTTACTTACCACAAGTGGAAGAGAAAACACTACAAAACAAACAGTCATCACCACGAGGAGAACAAGGTGCTCTACTTCCTTGGTGATGGACTCATATCTTTTTCGACCACGGGGTCCTCGAAACGATCCGTGGTTGTTTCTTCTCCTCCGGTACATGCCAAATAGATGGTAGCTGACAGATCCATTGCAGAGCACCGTGCACACGATCATCAAGAGCATTGCAGAAGCGTAGGCTCCCGCGTAAACTTGTTCAAGGCGCTTTTGGGGATGCATGTCAAAGAAGCACCATGTACCGGGACAATATAACACATACTTCCCGACTCCAGCGAATGGTAGCGTACAGAACGCAAAGCAAACTAGGTAAATGATTGGAATTGTGTAGTATCCGCAGCGCTTGGTCATGTACTTCTCGTAAAAATATGCATGTCCAATGGAAAGCCAGCGTTCCACGGCCATGGCCAGTAGAATGGACAGAGTGGCCAGGCTGAAAAATGTCATGCTGAAGCCGAAGTGGTTGCAGAGAGCTCTACCACCCATCTCTACCAGATTCTCCTTCCTAACGTACGCGGCCAGAACTAACGGACTCACGGCAAGAGTCCCGAGTAAATCAGTGATGACCAGAGCAGTAACCAACACGTGAAAAAGACAGCGACTTTTCCTCCGGCGTCGTATCTCCAAAAGAAACAAAGCGAAAATGTTTCCTAAAACCCCAGCTGCGAACATAGATGCGGAAACCGCTGGGTCGCCTGGATTGGCAGAATCGAGGTAGCAAGTACTGTTTGACATATTTAGGTGTTTCATTGTTTTTTTTTAGTTTACCCTTTGTTTTTATTTCTGTTTGCACATATATCCCACAGTCCGTTACATCAGCGGAGAAGGTAGGCTACTAACGTCTGCTTTACAAACGCTTGTTTTAAGGTCTCCAAATGCTCGTGCGCTCCCCTCCCCGAGCGCTGCACAATACAGCGTAGTAGACACACGCGCTCTCAAACAAACAGGAGCAGTGATTCATCAGATTAAACTTTTTTTTTAATGACGTCATTTTGGCAAGTTAAAAGATGGAGATGTCGCAATAAAAAAATATTAACTGTACTGTAGGCATATACAGTGACGGTTGAGGATAGTTCTATACGGGTATATTTTAATAATTTGAGTTGAATAACTACTTGAACCAACACAACAAAGCAGTAGGCGTTAGGTTGAGTAGCCTACTTTTGAAGAAACAACTCAGTTAGGTTTAGGAAAAAACTGTCTGTTATTTTTGTATGTATTGGGATGCAGTTGTATGTAACCACTGAAGCAAGTACAAGCTATTGATATGTAAATGAGGGTTAATGTATGGCCGGTTAGCTCAGTTGGTTAGAGCGTCGTGCTAATAACGCGAAGGTCGCGGGTTCGATACCCGTACTGGCCAGGAAATCTTTTTTGGTTAGAATTAACAGTGTGCTGTAAAGTTAATGTGTAACTTGTAGTACAGAAAGATGTTCAACTGTACGGCCATATTTCTAGTTACCTCATATATACCTTTAGTGAGCATTTCACTGGGGTTTTTAAGCAAATATCTTTCTTCATCAGAGTTTTGCTGAATTAGGACTGTGAGACCGTGAGATAACTCAACAGTGTTCCAGTCCCACCACACTCTATACTCAGGAAGGGTAAGGATACATAGCACTACCAGAGAGAACAACATACCTTTCCATGTGTAGCGACCCTGGGTCAGGCTAGTGTTAGCGTTAACGAGTCTTTAATCCTAATCAAGAATAAGTTTCCTGGCCAGTACGGGTATCGAACCCGCGACCTTCGCGTTATTAGCACGACGCTCTAACCAACTGAGCTAACCGGCCATACACCTATAGATGTTTTCATGCCAGTTCAGTTTCTTTTAAACTGTCAGATTTAGTACACTTTTAAAATACCGTTTTGAATATGTTTTACTAAGCTACAACCCATACACAACTGGTTCCTTCCGTCTTCATCAACACACTGCTTGTGTAGGTATGTGACATTATGGACAGTATTTCTAAATTATAATTGACCCTGCTTCTAACTTTATGCAGAACTTGAAGGAACAATTTTGTGACAGGGCGTAAGGGCTTGAAAATGTTCTAACCTAAAAGGTGTCATGCAGGGGCGAATCTAGGTTCTGACTTTTTGGGGGGCTAAGCCCCTATAGAAAACCTATTATTTTTCCTGTAACCCAACCGAACTAGGGGGGTCTTGGGGCATGCTCCCCCAGAAGATTTTTTTGAAAATATTCTTTTAAATAGTGTCCTCTAGTGGGTAAATCAGCCTTTATGCTCGGGGACGTAAGCGTAAACGCAAGTGCAAGAGGCCGCGCAAGCCCCTTGCGCGACCCTTGCGCGTCTTTTCACGTCTTGCGTGCATCGGCCCCTTTTTCTAGACTTGCGTCATTTTTTACGTAAAGTCTTACGCGAGCCTCGCAGCCTGCATTCTATCAACGAAAGTTACGAGATGAGGTTACTAAAATATTCTGCATGTCTACTCAGTTTTACAGTGCTTCCCAAGTAAAGGCTGATTTATGCTCGGGGACGTAAGCGTAAGCGCAAGAGGCCGCGCAAGCCCCTTGCGCGACTTTTCACGTCTTGCGTGCGTCTGCCCCTTTTTCTAGACTTGCGTCATTTTTTACGTAAGGTCTTACGCGAGCCTCGCAGCCTGCATTCTATCAACGAATGTTAGGAGATGAGGTTACTAAAATATTCTGCATGTCTACTACGCGGCTGCTTGGTTCAGCGTTGGGGTTAATTGTTGCGCAAAATTTACTCAGTGCAGTTCATGCTCCCAAAGGTTGCGCGTGTTGTCAAGAGCCTGCCTTTTGCTTGGCAAATAGAAAGCTGTTTCCCTAACAGAAAGTCTGAAGCTTGAAGTTCTTTTCAAACCTTTGCTTGGGTAGCACTGTTAAACTGAGCAGACGTGCAGACTACATTTTGGTAATCTCATCACGTAACATTCGTTTTCTAAAAACAATCACATAGTATTGCATGTTTTACTGTGGTAGAAAATACGTTAGCTTAATGCTAAAGTATATGGGGAATCCTATAGAGACCGCGCTAGGTATTAGCATCAATTCATTCACGTTAATGTTTTTGTATGAGCCTGACATTTGCTCTGCAGATAGATAACAGGTTCCCTAACAGAAAGCCTGAAACTTGAAGTTCTTTACTTGGGAAGCACTGTACAACTGAGTAGACATGCATAATATTTTAGTAACCTCATCTCGTAACATTCGTTGATAGAATGCAGGCTGCGAGGCTCGCGTAAGACCTTACGTAAAAATTGACGCTAGTCTAGAAAAAGGGGCCGACGCACGCAAGACGTGAAAAGTCCCGCAAGGGGCTTGCGCGGCCTCTTGCGCTTACGCTTACGTCCCCGAGCATAAAGACTGAAGGCTGATTCATGCTTCCTTACGTAAGCGTAAGCGCAAGCGCAAGAGGCCGCGCAAGCCCCTTGCGCGACCCTTGCGCGACTTCTTACGTCTTGCGTGCGTCGGCCCCTTTTTCTAGACTTGCGTCATTTTTTACGTAAGCCCTTACGCGAGCCTCGCAGCCTGCATTCTATCAACGAATGATACGAGATGAGGTTACTAAAATATTCTGCATGTCTACTCAGTTTTACAGTGATTCCCAAGTAAAGGTTTGAAAAGAACTTCAAGCTTCAGACTTTCTGTTAGGGAACCTGTTATCTATCTGCAGAGCAAATGTCAGGCTCATACAAAAACATTAACGTGAATTACTTGATGCTAATACCTAGCGCGGTGTCTATAGGATTTTCCATATACGTTAGCATTAAGCTAACTTATTTTCTACCACAGTTAAACATGCAATACTATGTGATTGTTTTTAGAAAACGAATGTTACGTGATGAGATTACTCAAATGTAGTCTGCACGTCTGCTCAGTTTAACAGTGCTACCCAAGCAAAGGTTTGAAAAGAACTTCAAGCTTCAGACTTTCTGTTAGGGAAACAGCTTTCTATCTGCCAGGCAAATGGCAGGCTCATGACAACACGCGCAACCTTTGGGAGCATGAACTGCACCGAGTAAATTTTGCGCAACCGTTAACCCCCAACGCTGTAGCATGCAGCCGCCTTTAGAAGCATGCAAGGGCCTTAAAGGCTGATTCATGCTTCCTTACGTAAGCGTAAGCGCAAGCGCAAGAGGCTGCGCAAGCCCCTTGCGCGACCCTTGCGCGACTGCTTACGTCTTGCGTGCGTCGGCCCCTTTTTCTAGACTAGCGTCATTTTTTACGTAAGCCCTTACGCGAGCCTCGCAGCCTGCATTCTATCAACGAATGATACGAGATGAGGTTACTAAAATATTCTGCATGTCTACTCAGTTTTACAGTGCTTCCCAAGTAAAGGTTTGAAAAGAACTTCAAGCTTCAGACTTTCTGTTAGGGAACCTGTTATCTATCTGCAGAGCAAATGTCAGGCTCATACAAAAACATTAACGTGAATTACTTGATGCTAATACCTAGCGCGGTGTCTATAGGATTTTCCATATACGTTAGCATTAAGCTAACTTATTTTCTACCACAGTTAAACATGCAATACTATGTGATTGTTTTTAGAAAACGAATGTTACGTGATGAGATTACTCAAATGTAGTCTGCACGTCTGCTCAGTTTAACAGTGCTACCCAAGCAAAGGTTTGAAAAGAACTTCAAGCTTCAGACTTTCTGTTAGGGAAACAGCTTTCTATCTGCCAGGCAAATGGCAGGCTCATGACAACACGCGCAACCTTTGGGAGCATGAACTGCACCGAGTAAATTTTGCACAACCGTTAACCCCCAACGCTGTAGCATGCAGCCGCCTTAAAACATGCAATACTATGTGATTGTTTTTAGAAAACGAATGTTACGTGATGAGATTACTCAAATGTAGTCTGCATGTCTGCTCAGTTTAACAGTGCTACCCAAGCAAAGGTTTGAAAAGAACTTCAAGCTTCAGACTTTCTGTTAGGGAAACAGCTTTCTATCTGCCAGGCAAAATTTTACTCAGTGCAGTTCATGCTCCCAAATGTTGCGCGTGTTGTCATGAGTCTGCCATTTGCCTGGCAGATAGAAAGCTGTTAAATAAAGCAGGCTTCCAGTCAATGGAAAAATGGCTTCTCCCCACCGGCGATTGTTGTTGTTTACGATTTTCTATCAGTTCTCACCACACAATGACGTCTCATCTTTGCTCCTTGAATGTCGATATGTAATGGTATGGAGTTATTGAAACTTACTACGTGTAAAAAAGACTAGAAATTGAATGTTTATTTTTCATTGAATGTTTACATAAAGTTGCACTGGGTGCCTTTAACTCTAAAGCAATCGTGTAACATGTAGTACAGTAAAAATTCTCCTGTAGGCTATCTGCCATTTTTCTAGTTACCTCATACACATCCTATTTTAATGATTCATGTTTTGCTCTGTTTAATGCTACATTAACAAAGTAAGTGAAAGAGGTGAATATAGAATATAAGTCAGTTTATTTGGCACAAAGACACACAGCAACACACATGCGCAATCAGGGTGGCGACCCAGGACACAGACGCATGCTGAGGTCTCAGTGATGTTTCTGTCTGCATTTTCCAAGTGATCCGACCGTCTTGCCAGGGACAGACAGGAGAGTGTTCAGTTCTTCTGCATGTTTTTCTGTTGGGGTTCTTAGTGGAGGAAACCCCTTGTGAACACGGGGAGAACACATGCAAACTCCACACAGAAAGGCCCACTATAACATAAAGGTGATATGAAGGAACAGAGGTGACTATAACTCCAACTAATGACTGACAGATCACTAAAAGTTTCAGTAGTTTAGTTGACTGCGACTGGCCAGGAGTTTCTGTCTGGATTTATTGCTGCAGAGGGAAAGCTCTGGAGAGGGCAGAGCAGTTTATCTAAGCCTTAGCATTTCTGGGCCAAGTGCAGGAGGCTAATCCCAGTGAACATGTTGTCCTTAAAAATAAAAAAAAATAATTCCCAAGTGCATCCTATGCCAGTTCACTGAAGCCAGTGAAGGGGTTGTAGAACCTGATAATGTAATAATTTCCTGATAACGTAATAACCCTGATAATGTAATAAAAAATCCCTCATAAGTCCCTAAAAGATGTAATAAAACCTGATAATGTAATAATATCCCAATAATGTAATAAAGTGCATTTCCCAATAATGTAACAATCGCCATACCAATAATGTAATAAAATGTTACATTAATTGGAAGTTATTACATTATCAGGTTAGCCTCAATTTTGCAGAACCTGATAATGTAATAAATTCCTGATATTGTAAAAACTTTGGTCAGTGCTGAAATGTTGGGACACCAGTTATTCAGACCAAGTAGTGATGCTGTGTAGACAACCACCCACTATTGTTTTGCTCATATTTTGATCCCAATGGTATAGGCCTTTAGCCTTGCAAGCCGAACCTGTACAGCAAGAAGCTGTACAAGGGTCTGGCACAACACGATTTTTTATATAATATATAGTGTATCTGCTAATAGTGAAGCAGCAGGTCTCTGGACAGCTTCACTGTTTGGACCTCTGAAACTGGAGACCTGATGCTACAGCACCAACCAAAGTTATTACAATATCAGGTAATTATTACATTATCAGGTTTTGCAAAATTATTGGGAAATGCACTTTATTACATTATCGGGGTATTGTTACATTATCAGGTTTTATAACATGTTTTAGGGACTTATGAAGGAATTTGTATTACATTATCGGGAGTTATTACATTATCGGGAAATTATTACATTATCAGGTTTTACAGGGGTTATTGAGTTTTCTTTTAGTGTCTTGTCAGTATACTATACTGTTTAATTATTGAGTTTTCTCTAAGTGTCTTGTCAGTATACTATACTGTTTGAATTGTTCAATCTGGAAAGTGGAGCCCTCACCAGCCAAAACCACTTCTGGATTGTTGATTCTGCTAATGCTACATATTTAATGTAGCCCAGATGAAAAGTGCATTAGAAGCGTATCAGTTATAGCTCTGCTGTACTTTTGACTAAGCTAAGAAGTACACGACTTTCTTAATATTATCACTGTCACATCCCTACTACTACCATTTCTCGCAATCACACCAGCAACTTGGCCAAATCCACAGTTTATAGTGTCAATGTGTATAATTATACTTTGAAGGTATGCTTTGTCGGTAGTAGGTTTCGATAGCAACATTTGTAGCAATACATTCAATACAATACAATTAACAGTTTAGTTTTGCAATCTTTGCACAAAACCCTGACTGGCCCCAACTTGCTAAGACCGACAAATCTGTCTTAATTTCTGTGGAAGGCATGACGTCCAGTTCTTGTGGGCTATTCTCATGCCCCAGTTGCAGTTCCTAGTATTTTACACAAGTGCGTATATGAGCACTAGTATGGCGTGATGACGTGAACAGGATGCATGTCTCCTTGTAGTTGACTCACTGTATGACAACTAAAGTGATAAATTAAGCAGGACAAAGATCTCTTAAAATATGTGCACAATCTTCGTGCTGTTCCACAGTAGCCCTTGTGTAAACTTGAGGTAAAAAAATAAATCAAAAATATGTAGGTACTTGAGATGCCATCAACCAGGCACACATCTTTATCAATTTACAGTGCATCCTTCTGATCTCCAAGTATATATGGAGACTTAGGACAACCATTCAGGTACAATCTGCTGTGAAAAATTAGACTAACTGATAGTCTTCATTCTTTATGCTTTTGATACACCCCATTCATGCCACTTCCTGTTGTGAGGACACGAGAGTTGTAGAATGGGAAGGCAGTACCCTGGTACCTCGGGTCATAGACATATACATCCAATGGGGCGTCTATGTATATGTCTATGCCCAGGGTTGTTACAGACCTCCAATTCCGATTGACACTGGTTTGGAACTTCATTCCGGATGACATTGGTTCGTGGGCTGATTGCATTTCTAGAGCTTTATTTTGTGTGTAGAAATGTCTGAGTGTGCGCACACAGTGACTCTCCTTGTTCAATGACGGTGTGTACCCTTTGGGTGTCAATGGACATGAAAAAGGGACATTAACTATGTGTTTTTCTGTGATCAGTAACTGTGGTTGAGAAAAGGGCAGACAGTTTGTGCTTCCAGGTGTCATATGTCATAATATTCCAGAGTGCCTGGCCCCCTTCAGCCCCCTCCCTGTGACCCGGGGAATCCCTGATGTCCTTTGGAGACTGAGTTTGTTGAGTCACCATGGTGATTAGCCCACCGCTCAAAATACTTCCCAGGAGTTCATCCTAGGGCCATTTTCTTTTGCACAGGGTTGTGTCATCATGTTCTTCTGAAATGTAGATATGGATGAGCAGGAGTTTCTTGAAACTGACTTACATTACAACGTCGAGACTTCCTCACTGTGAGTCAGCCTGTTACGTCTGGTGTGGTTGTAACTTAAGGGAAAAATGGGAAAATCTGGACACCAGATTGCTTCCAGTGAGCTTTCAAAGGGAAAGCACTCCGACCACAAATTAAATTTCTCAGAATTTGTCATGTCTTGACATTACTCATGTTGTAGCTGAGTTAGGTTTTTTAAGGTTGCAAACTTCCAAGGCTTATTTGAGTGAGATTGACAATGACTGATCAAACTTTTTGACATGAAATTCATTTATTTTGATGCTAGACAGGACAGGTCGATGACTTTGGGCATCTAGAAAAACTAAAAATCTCTGTAAGAGAGGGATGACACCAATAAGGTTACAGCCTACATTGAATCATTTCATAAATAAGCCAATTGGTAGGAATGTTTATGATGAAAACAGACACAGCAATACTGCACTAGCTTCCTCTTAAAGCTGTTGTTGTTGCGTGAGGTGGTGCCGTGAGAGGTCTCGGGCCCTGTAATTCAAAGTTACATCGTGCAATTCCAGGCACACCAGGCATGCATGCTGTGGCAGTGGCGTCATTCTCCATATTAAAAGTCAGTTTACCACCAAAATATTTGTTTTTCTGTTATTTTAAGGTAAAAATATTGCATAATATTACTTTAACAATTCTGTCCGAGTCCTGTGGCAAACACTATCGCCGTTTTCCTGTTTTGTAAGGCTTGTATTACACATAAACTTCAAACTGTCCAGTAGATGGCAGTAGACCATTGTGAAGTTATAGATGATTTCATGGGGAATTAGCTCAAATGGTAGAGCGCTCGCTGCGCAAAGGCAGGAAGCCGATCTCTACGCTCCCTTGCGCAAGCATAAACACACGGAAAATACGGGGAAGTGTATAATAATTAAATAAGATAAATAAGTCCTTCCAGATTTGGAGGGAGGACAAATACATGTTGGGGGCCTGATGTTGAAGGAAGGAGCTGCAGTTTCTCCTTCGGTGGTGGAAGCTGGGCAGGGGCCACAGGAATGGGGTTGGGTGGAGCCATTCCCTGAGAAAGGACACTCAGCTCCTGGTTCTTCTGCCGCCGTTGAAACCTGAGAGAAGATCATATGTGTTAGATATGTATTAATTAGAGAATTATTCTAGTCAATTTGAGGTAAATAATGTGCCTGACCTACCATTGAATGAGTGTCCTCTGATTTAGCTCAAAGAGCTGGATCTCTGTGTCTTCTTCAACACTAGAGCTAAGCACTAAGTCCCGGATGTGGTGGTAATCAGAGAGAATTTTCGTCCATCTGGGGGTGGAACCTCCAGCCTTCCTGGTGGGTGTCTTGTGCAAAGTGCACAGCCTTATGCACATGGCCTCCACCAAGCGGCTGGTGTTGGGCCACTGAGCGGGCCCCCCACGATGTCCGATCAAGCAACGCTTGACACTCTCCACACCAGGTGTGACTCCAGACCGCTTCCGCTTGGGTGCCTTAAAACGGCCACTTGTTAGTTGCTGCTGATGTCGAGGCTGGTAGACAACCCTCTTCTGGTCACCTTCCGGGAGATCATTCCACAGTTTGATGACCTGGGTCACCTGCAGCGCATCGATGTAGGAAGCCTCACGCAGACCCACCAGGTAAGTCGCTAAATGCTGGACCTTGTCCCACCCAGCGATCCCATGTGGTCCAATGACTTCTCCCTAATACATAAATAAATTAGGAGTAATGTATGTGAAATAAAATGTCATTGAGATTGGATTGAAATAGCCATTCAAGTGTCTTACCTGAGCCTCGTTGGACATACTGGTGTCACTCTCCTGTGCAGCCTGAGAAGTGTCGGGCGGCACTGCAGAGGCGGCAGCAGGATGTTGTCCTCCATCACGTGATGGCAGATCAGCAGGTGATGCAGGGGCCTGAGACGGGGAGGCCTGAGGACTCGTCCTCAACGATCCCAGATCACTGCAGGGGTCATCCTCATGAAGGACAGGAACTGTGATGTCCTCCGCGGTCTCGTCTTCAAACCCCTCATCTTGTGCTTCCTCATCCATGACTTCCTCCACCAGCCTATCCTCCTCCTCCTCTGGGTTCTGGAGCACTGGAGTCAGGGTTTTGCCAGTCTGGTCGTACAGGTACTCAATTCCCAGCAATTCACCTACAAAAACAAAGCAGAAAAAAGAAAATATTCATAATATTTTATCTAATACATAATTGATTTATAACCAGTGTTACTAAAGAACAAATTCATTCATTAACGTGTTCTTTTTCATGTTGAATGGGGGATCATTTCCCCCATGTGTATGCTCCAGGGGTGTGATAACGCTCATCCCAGCATCTCCCGAGCACCTTTTGGCTGAGCTGGTCCACTGCCTCTCTCAGAGCACTGCCATAAGAGCGGATGGAAGGTGCTCCTTTTACGGCGCTCTCCATCCTGTCATCATTCCAGCGCATCAGGCCTTCCAGAAGATACGCCTGGAAATGCGCATCACTGGCACTGGTTCCTGAAGGTTAAATAAACAAAGAAGCGTTTGTCACATTCATACAAGATATTCACTACATATGGGATGCTATGAACTACTGTATCTATAACATGTAATAGAAATATGTTTGTCATTACAACCAGACATTGAGGAAAACATAGGTATTAAACCAGTAACCCATATGCAATACCTGGAATTAATTTATTCAAGTGGAGGTGGAAGGACTCCAGGGAGGTAGAGCCACGGGCACACCTGTAGCAGCACAGCTCCACACCACCTTTCTTCAGGGTGCCTGTTTGAGTGTAGAGCGGGAAGTCCTCTGGGTCCTGGATACAGCGCACGTGTTTCTGCTGCTCCTGCCATATCTGCTGGATCCGTTCGTTGCCCAGCAGAGGAACGCCCAGAGTGTCCTTCCCACTTGCGCTGTCAAACAGACTGATCAATGACCCAATCAGTCTCGTGGTCTCCTCCACCCCTCTGGTCCTCCTCCTGCAGTGCAGAGCCAACTCCCTCCGGGTGATGTGAGTGCTAAGCGGCTTCTCCGATAGGTGGCCAAACCTCTCTGCTGCCAGCTCGCCCTCCTTGGCATGGCGAAGAGCAGCAACATCCTCCAGATCCCACTCAAAAATGCACGTGGACAGGCGTGCCATGAAAGTGCCGTACATGGGATCAGCCTCTGTTGTGACACCTGCAGCAAACCGGCGCATGAAATGCCATATATCAAGGCGCACCTGAAGCCTCTCCCACTCGGCAAACATGGCATCCACTTTCTTCCTCACGGGCTCGCCGCGCCTGTTCCTCTGTGTGTACCGGGAAACAGGAGGAGCAGCAGGCGCAGGAGCAAGTGGAGCTGGGTTGAGGAGGAGTGCCTGGGACACAGGAGGAGCAGCAGGTGCAGGAGCAAGTGGAGCGAGAGGTAGGGGGATCGATGCCCCCATTCTCCAGCAATTGTTTTTTTTAGTTTCATCCAAAGTAAAGTCGCGATTATGACCCTGATAATTGTATTGACATGACATGCATGTGTCCGAATGAGAAGAGATTCATGTAATCTTCTCCTTGGCTCAGGAAAGTCGGTTCTCTTCTGGTCGACTGTGACATTGGATGACCTCGGATGACTACGATACCAGGTTTCGTACTCAAACTGTCAAACGCTCGTCTCTCTCTGCTGAAGCGAGCGCAAGGAAAGTAACCATGATATGTTTGTATTTTTCTCTTACATTATGTGCTATGTAGTTAGCCGATGTAACTTGGGCATTACGAACAAGGTAAGGTGTATTAACTCTAGCCATACTGTATCTGAAAGCAAAAAAGACATCAGTGTTGTCAGTGTAGTTTGCCTAACTAACAGTATTACTGTACTCATAACCTTGACCCAAAAGACAAGTGAGTAAAGCAGTTGTGAAAAGATGCAGATTGTGCAGACTTAAATCACTGAAATTACCATCCAATGAACATGTAACTAATCACTGCAACAATGTGCATTTCAGGTATGCTTGTGACCATGGCCGTATTAAGAAACCATGGGCCCCTGGGCCTCGACATGTTAAAGCCCGCCCCCCCGCGTGCGCAAAAAAAAATTGTGCGCTCGCAAAAAAACACGCACGCAGGCACATTGGATTTAACGGTCATTGGGAAAGTAAACAGGTCATAACATCCATAACATAACACTCCATAACATTCACCTTCCATGCCCTGCTATTGTTTCTGACATTACGTGTGACAGGGCTACAGCCGACTGATTATTTTCCAAATTGAAACTGAAACTGACCTACCTGAGCAGCATGGGGCAGGAGAGGCTGAATGGGCTGGCTATCCTGTCCATTGAAAGAGCAAATCATGCATCACCACTTTTATGTTTGAAAGGCGTCGTTCGGCAAGTGTACTGTGCCTTTGGCTGGGCTCATTTAGCTTGTAGGTCTTGATAATGCGCCTAAACTAGCTATATCGTAACGTCCAGTGGGGAAAATAAGCCCAAAGCATAATGTTTCCACCTCCATGCTTGACGGTGGGGATGGGGTCATATTCAGCATTCTTCCCCCTCCAAACGAGGCAAGCTTGATTTTGGTCTCATCTGAACACACCCTGTCTCCCAATCCTCCTTAGAATCATTCGTTCATTGGCAAACTTCAGGTGGCCCTGTATATGTGCTTCCTTGAGCAGGGGGACCTTGCGAATGTTGCAGTACTTCAAAAAATGACGGCGTAGTGTGTTGCCAATGGTTTTCTTGGTGACTGTGGTCCCAGCTGCCTTGAGATCATTCACAAGCTCCCCCTGTGTAGTTCTGGGGTTATTCGGCACCTTTCGGATGATCACCGATACCACACAAGGGGATATCTTGCATGGAGCCCCAGAACTAGAGCAGTGACAGTTGTTTGGTGTTGCTTCCATTTACAATTAATCGCACTAATAGATGTCTGCTTCTCACCAAGCTGCTTGCTGGTTTTGTAGCCCATTCCAGCCTTGTGCAGGTTTACAATCTTATCTCTGACGTCCTTAGACAACTCTTTGGTCTTGCCCATGGTGGTGAGGTTGAAGGTGTGAAGTATGATTCTTCGGACAGGTTTTTTTGTACATGTCACCAGTTGAGCAGATGTACCTTGTTGGACCTAATAAGGACTAATCTGTGTGCTTCTTGGGCACAAAACTGGTCATTGGGAGCCAGAATTCTTGCTGTTTGCTTGGGGGTTCAAATACTTATTTTCTGCACCAAATGCAAATAAAGTCATAGATGTTATAAAATGCAGTTTTCTGGATTTGTGTGTTTATATTCTGTTTCTCACTGTTAAAATACACCTACCATTACAATTCTAGAGCACAAATTTCTTTGCAAGTGGCCAAACTTGCGAAATCGGCAGGGGTTCAAATACTTATTTTCCCCACTGTATAGTCACATGATTAAATAGAGACTTGACATTGGCGAACAAGATACATATTACCAAGCAATCATCATTGCATATCTGTATATGACAAAAATAACGAATATAATAAGAAATCATTAATTTAATTTAATCAGCTTTTTTAAAGTGTCTATAGGCTAGTGTATGTACGATAAGCATATAATTGTGTAAGATTGGTACTGACGATTTCCCCCTAAAAATTATGAAAACACAGAGACATGTTTGCCATTTTGAGGGAATATATAACATAAGGTATCTTAGATAGACCATAAAAAAAAAATCATCATTAATCACTCTTGCATTAAGCGTCACATTGACATCCATAGGATCGACAAAATTTAGAAAACAGGATCTGCTTTCACTATGAACCTTCCGCGCTGGCTGCATTGTCCATAGTTATGCCCCTGTCGCACATGCACATTTTCTAACACAGCACAGGTACACTCAATTAAAGCCATTAGCAAATTAACAAAATACACCTTTTGCAACCACAAATAAGAGATACATAACAGCAACTTTACACAGAGGCTCTGGCTTAAGGGCCCTAAGACATCCATGTCTTGTGACATCCATGTCATTCGGCTGCTTCGGGACCTGACTCTCGGCAAAAGTCCAGCACGCCTGGTAAAGCAGTTTATGGGCAACTATGGCAGACCCAGTTGGCACACTATGTTTGGGAATGTGCTGACTTTAAAAAATCAGGGTGAAGTCATTGCTGGTGACGGTCATCAGTAAAGCATCAGACCAGCAAAGACACAGACACATGCAGGCAGGCACGCAGAGATGCACATATCTGGGTAATGATACATACCACTACCAGAGACATCAACAGACGTCTCCATATGTAGCAACCCTGGGTCAGGATAGTTTTAGCGTTAAGGAGCATCTTTAATCCTTACCAAGAATAAGTTTCCCTGGCCAGTACGGGTATCGAACCCGCGACCTTCGCGTTATTAGCACGACGCTCTAACCAACTGAGCTAACCGGCCATGCATGACACCCTGTTTCGGTGTCATAACTACAACTTCATAACTTTAAAATACTGTTTAAGCTACCAACTGCTTCGATGGTAACATACAACTGCACAACTTCAATTGTTTCTTTACACTCTCTAGAATATCAATCAGAACGAGAACAGTCTGTTAATGAAGCCAAGCCACTAAATGTATATGATCGAGGCTCTCAAGGACAACATGTTTACTGTGAATAGCCTCCCGCACTTGTCCCATAAAGGCTCGCGGGCTTAGATCAGACTGCTCTGCCCTCTCCAGAGTTCTCCTTCTGCAACAATAAATCCAGTGATGGGCAAGCTACTTGATATTTGTAGTGAGCTAAGCTATCAGCTACTCTACAATAAATTCAGCTTCACTATACAGAAGCTACCACTCATAAAAAAGTAGCAAGCTAAGTTACATAAACCTGTCAAAAGTAGTTTGATACATTAAGCTACTTTCAGTTAAACAAACTGCATGCCAAGTCAATGCAATTTTAGTGATCAACTGTCAGTCAGATAAAAACGGTTGAATGGATGAAATTCAATCACCTGAACGTGTGTTCGTAAGTTTGAGTTGAATGTCATTGACGTTGACAGGAACGTTTTCTTTGGATTACAAAGAAGGCATCTGAAAACATATTTAGTTTCACTCGTCTCGTATAAAGTGACGTACTTTTGAAGGTATGGCTGTTGAGTCAGGTATTCAAACGCAGATGAAAACAAATGAATGCAGAAGACCTCGCCTACCTTCATCTTTCGTCTATTTCGTGCATTTTCGCAATTCGACTCCCTGAGCAGACAGCACGGACTTTTCACTTTTTAACTTTCAACATCTTCAGCTGTATCTAAATTTCAACAGCATTCTAGTTATCCGGTTGTCTAGAATCTGCATCCCATCTACCCATTTAAAATTAGGGGAGAATTCATTTTAAATGTAGGAGCAGCGTCTGGTGTGTAGGCTACTTGAAATGACGATATCTATCTATTTTCACTCGTCTCGACTAAAGTGACGTAGGCCTACTGCTTAATTTTTGTGTTTGATGGCTGCAGGCAGTGGCGATTTTAGCCTGAAATTTCTGGTGGGGCAAATTTATATGACGTCATATTACATTACAAAAATAGAGGTAGCTGATTATTATAACAGTAGGTCTACATATATACCAGTCAGGTATACTATGGGCTGTGTCAAGCTAAAAAGGCACCGGATGCCTAAAAGAGCCCGGATGATGTAATGTTGACTTTCGAACGACTCTTGAGTGACAGTTGCTATGCCAACGCCAATACGTCACCCTAACGCGATTTACCTCAGAGCATCTTGCATTGTACTTTGCTACCTGAGACCAGGGTACTATTCGCTGACGCTCGCTAAGCGGTTTAGCGAGCTAAATTCCAGGCTAAAGAAAGACAACACCGCTTTAGCGGATTCGCGGAAGCAAGTTTTTATCAATCACCATGGTAATTAATCGCTTAGCACTAACCTGCTCCAGGGCAGGCTAAGCAAAGTTTTGCTGGCTAAAATTGCCACACCCACGCCAAAAGGAGGGATCCCATTGACAAGGAGTCATATTGTAGTTTGATTAGCGTAGGAAAAGTTCTTTGCGATCGCCAAGAAGATCAATTTTTCCATCATGATGAATTCTTGTATGAGCGCTACCGATCCACCCGACAAAGAATAATTAATTTAGAAGACCTTCTCGAGTCATTTATTGCATAGCCCACCACCGTAGAACATTGAATGTCTTCACTTTCTTGAGAGTCGTTGCCTTTATTTTTGCAATGTCGGCGATGCAGAGAACAAAGCACTCATAATGACAGTGGTAGCCTATTAGTACAGTTGAGACATTGGTACAGTTGATAAACCCGAAATAACTTCCATGCTCAGCCTGAAACGTGATTTTTAGTTTGCACATGAATACTAACGTTTTCTTTGATCCCAGGAAATTTGAGCTCATAACCCATCTCCATTACGGAGATATTGGCTAAAGTTGTTTTACCTACTTTAACTTACATCATTGCAAACGTTTAGTTTTGCAAACGTGTCTAGTTTTTGTGCAGTGGTGGATGGTGGATGTGGATGGTAAGGTGGTTTCATGATAAGAAGAGAGAAAGAAACACAATTTATTTGCATTGCTTCAATTTATTGAATTTCTTATTAATACATTTTCATTTAGTCATTTAGCAGACGGTTTTATTCAAAGCGATTTAAAACTACAATTCTTACGGAAGTGAAGGGAATCAAACCTGCAATTAACTGCATGCAAGCCCTACGCTCTGCCCGCTGCACCAAAGTCTCATGTTTGGCACTAGAAAAGATATCACTACTTAGACAGCCTATGGACAGTTTCTTTAATGCTGTTGCAGTCGCGACAGGGATGAATTTTGACATGATTATGGTCTTGAATTCTTCATAACGCGTTCATGGTCATATCCCGCCGTAGCGGAGAAAAAAATGAGTCTTTTTCTTTGAGTTTAGACTATAATGCCGTTCAAAAAATCCTGGTTTTGGTTATCGACCTTTCATGCCTTTTAAAGCAGGACGTGCACGCGCAATTTAGCCGATGATTTTAGCCTAGGATGAATTAACGAGAGGTTAAAATTAGGGCTGTCAGCGTTAACGCGTTAATCTATGAGATTAATGTGACCGCGATTAACGCGTTAAGATATTTTAATGCCGTTAACGCAACTTTGTTTACTTCCGGTGTGCGGAATTAATTTACACGTCAAAGAGGAGTTTTATTTTGACACACACACACAGTTCCCTGGGTGGTCTGAGTTCGTGCCCCCTCCTTCTCCCGCTCTAACGTTACTCTTCTCCCTGTCACCTCTTCTTTCCCTGTTTCAAATCTTTTATGGAAGAGGTTTGCTATCTATTTTCAACCCTGACATGCTAGGTCTCGCTAGCATTTATGCTAACATGTTAGCTGGGCTAACTAGCTAACTGTGTGGGGCATGACCGTGTTTCTAGCATTCTCTGGAGGGGGGAGGTTGGAAAACTCAGAAGCCAGAGCCGAACAGCTAATTCATTTAGGTGTCGTTGGTGTTTTACAGAAGTCACAACAAAGAACAACCGGCCATTAATGTTTTGTCCGAACCAGAGTCTGAAGCAGTCAATGTCACAACTGTTCAAAACTAATCACATATTTACGTACGTTTTTTATGAATAGGCTGCCTTTATTGAACTCGGACAGCAACAGATAAATGCACTTGTTCACACAAACAAGCACAAGAGCATGAAATCAAATTATTCACATTGCAAGAACGGAATGAAATAGCCTACACATTACACACGACCGGCATCTGCCAAGCCTTCACGTTGTATGCTACAACGGAGGAGGCACAACAAACGAGAGAATCTTTTTCTTTCTTGCGGCAACGATTGTTATAAAACTACCATCATAGTCCAACCATCGAAGTCTAATCCATGTTGTTGTGGAGAACAGCCTCATTAGAATCTGCATCGACCACGTAGCAGAAATATCTTTACAGTAGATCTCTTCGTTTATCCCTCTCCTGATGACATTTTCTTTTAAACTTCCCATGATGCTTTGCCGATAGCAATCGCGTTGTCACAAAAGTTTTTTCAACATTGTCTAAAATACACGCTGTCTGGAGTGATTACTAGTTTAAAAATAATAATAATAATAATTTAATCGCGATTAATCTAGATTAATGAATTTCAAAATGTGAGATTAATTAGTTAATTTTTTTTAATCTATTGACAGCCCTAGTTAAAATAAATTAGCGCCCGTTGCCAGACGGGCTTGGCCTGTTCTCAATTAGCGAGCTAGTTAATCTCCAGTTGCGAGCTAAATTAATTATCTTAGCTTCAGTTGTACACCGAACAGGGCCCAGCTTGCTTGTATTTGACCTACAATAAACCAACCAAAACAACCATGTGCTTGATGTTTGACTTTGGTAGGAAAGTGGTTGATTCGCTAGTTGGTTATAGTATCAAAGTAAGCACATTTCATTAGCTAGCTCGTGCTAGTGTAACGAGCTATCTTGTTAGCTTGAAGCTATTCATCTGTTGTTGTGCTTAAATTAAGAAAGTCCTTAATGTGTTGTGATTTTAAGACATATCTGACGGCACCCACAATTAAATTTGAACAAAACAGGGCATTGTTTGCACAACATTTTACTAAAGAACAACGGGGGCTTGCTAGCTTTGACATGCTAGCGGACATTGCTAACTTACAGGTTACCAGCAGGCAGGTGTAGCTAAAACTTTTTATTCGCTTAATATTGTGCCTAAACGGATACTATGTACCCCGACACTTTTTGGCTATCAGTCAGAGAGTCTCAAGAGTAGTTCGAAAGCCATCAGCTACGTTTTAGTCGCTTAATATTGTCGCACAAAAGGAGGAATTGCTATTAGCAATATAGATGCTAGCGCGCGAAACCTGTTGATGTGTGCTTACTTACAAAAGACCGGCAGCCAATATTAAGCGTGTAAAAAGTACCTGATGGCTTTCGAACAACTCTTGAGACTCTCTGACTGATAGCTAAAAAGTGTCCGGGTGCGTAATGTCCGTTAAGGCACAATATTAAGCGACTAAAAAGTAGCTGATGGCTTTCGAACGACTCTGAGACTTAAAGCTAATAAGCGCCCGGCCTACGTGGTGACCCGATTACGTAATGCTAACGTTGGCATAGAAACTGTCACTCAAGAGGCGTTCGAAAGTCAACATTACGTCACCCGGGCTCTTTTTGGCATCCGGTGCCTTTTTAGCTTGACAGCTGCATTTTGAGTGCCAGCAGGGAGCAGACATCCTATTTCAAATACATTTCACATGCTTTACCGCTCAGAACGACACAAAGATGTTGCCTATAATAATATGAATAATAATATTGCATTATATTTTAAACGCACTCTTCGTTCCAAATAATCTCAGAGCGCCAACATAGTACGCAATATAATATAGCATTAAAGTAAAAAGATTAGACAGACACATAGCTTCAATAACTTGCATAATTTATTAAACAAAACGATCTCCTTCAGCTCAGTTTTGACTCACCAATGCAGATCACTTAAAAAGGAAGTTGGCTCCACGGTTCTTTGCTTGAGCAAACCTCTCGATTACGTTGTCGTTAAAATCCAGCAGTCCATTAATGAAGGTGTTTTCAATAGAAAGCATGGACTGTGTGGTCCCAAACGTTGTATTTCCAATTTTTCTTCCTGCGGCAATGTGCTGAAATGCACCCTCAGCAAACAATCTACGTTATTCATTCTTATCCATTCATTAAAAAACTCTTTCAAAATTGTGTAAAATCTACCGATAGCGAACTCTTCTGTAAGCCTCCAGTAACTCCTGATCTCACTCTCACTGTATGTTTTTTTTTTTGCTTAGTCTCGGGGTAGAGTTCTCGCGGGTTTCCCATTATCATGCCCCCCGTTCCAAAGGTGCCTCCTTGCCTCCTTCCTGCCTCCTTCCTTCCTTCCTTCCTTCTTATTAAGAGAGCAAGGAGTGTCCCATTGCTCTTAAACCTTCATTTCCGCTTTTGTCGACTCCTTGAAATACGTCACATAACGGTCGTTTTTCAAGAGAGGGTCTGAGCTTCCTTGATGCCCTAATGGCGGCATTATTACCCATAACTCTGTGCGCCATTCCCAACCAGAGCTTTTCGGTTTATTTTGAAAACAATGGCGGACCTAATGGCTATGGTGGCTATGATAGCAGAGTCAGAAGACTACAGACAAGGCTACAGACCATAAATGTACATATCAGCAGTAATTAAACAACTGTACTGATATTAAATGTACTAATAACATGCCATTCTCAAATTAAAGCCAGTGACATGAGTATTTTTGGTGGTTATTCACGATGTATACCGAGTTAGCATACCTAGCTAGCCTAGCTTGGTAGCATTACCATTGGTTCTGAATGGCAGTTATGCTAAGCAGCTGGCTATCCCCCCCACCTGGGACTGTACAAAGGGCTATTTTACCACCCGGGAATAGGCCGTCAGTGCACTTTTAATCGGACACTTTTCGCTTGACTAGCGGGGGCAATTATGCCGTGATTGATTAACAAAGAATTGTCTGAATTCGTTAGGTAGGTATACGTTAGCCATGTCGATGTCAGTAGCTTATTATGATTGCTCGCTTGCTAAGTGACGGCACCACACACACTGCAGTCTGACAGAGCGCGCTAGTGCGAGCAGATACGTACACACAGCGTGATGATGCCACATCCTCTCTGATTAGAGTGTCCCAAATGTTGAAAATGAACGGTCTCTTGATCTCTCACCACTGAGGGCATCGAGGAGTCGGGGCATCGAGGAGTCAAGAGGGGGAGTCAAGAGAGCTCTCTTAGAATCGGAACAGGGGGCCAGTCTACATTATGTAGAATACGTAGATTACGCAGTTAACGTCTAGGGGCAAATTTGAAATTGCCCCTAGCCTCAATGTTAAGTTTGGCCGGTGTGGTTCGCGCTCATTGGTGTTTCTATGGTAACGGTGGGGCTGCGTGAAACAGGAAACGGAAATATAGACATAACGTTCATTCATGCCTATTGCATGCACACAGGCAGTAGACACACGAATCAAATTACTCCAAAACAAGACTATAATGCTTGTGAGTCAAGTTTATGCACACAAATATGTACGCTACTTTGCATATAAAAAAAAAATATATAGTTTGCCACGAAGTAGGAATGGATTGAGCCTTCTGCTCAACAGCGCCATCTCGTGGGTCTGGTGGGGCACTGCCCTGTGATGTTCTAGTTATGTGTGTTGTTAATAACCAGACGGAGTGTTCAAGAAAGATGATTTACTGATATGAAGGCAATTGTATAACTGTACTGTACACGTACTCGCGGGCTCTGCTCTGCATGAACACTTAACCTGCGCATTCCTGTAGGGGCTCATGCCATACGTCACTTATGTCATCATGTTGTATCTCATAAACATTACATCACTTCTTTTTTTTCCTTTTCTTTTCAACAGAATAAACATTGAATAGACATTGACATTGAAAGAACTCATTCACTTATTGTGTGTATTATCAAGTGTAAACATCAACATTTTTCTCTTTTCTTTTCACATTCAACCTGTGATTCAAAGTCACTTATAGTCTTTGAGGTGCAATGGCGGCTGGCGGTTAATCCTGGATGGATACCTTGGTGTTGCCATCACAACATTGTCATTGACAGTGTCACTACCGTCACCATCTGGATCTGTTTGAGCGTCTTGGGTTTCAGCATAAATCTTTTTGAAAAAAGAAGAATTCCTTGTTATGGAATTTCCACCTTTAGTCGCTGTGACCATGGAGCCCTTGACCTCTGACACTGTGTATGGCTCACTGTTGTATGGAGGTGTGAGCTTGTTGCGCTTGGGCTGTTGGCAAAGTACTGTGTCTCCAGGGGTCAGTGTGCTCAGCTTGGCGTGGCGGTGTGAGTCGGAGTTGGACTTCATCTTTGCTTTCGCCGCTTTATCACGCTCTCTGATGATGTGATCAGTGCTGTTGTCGCTGGCTATGGTGAGCAGCGGGATTTTGGTGTGTATCTTGCGCTGAAACATCAGCTCTGCTGGTGATGCTTCTGGTGCTGTGTGGTGTGGAGCGGTACTCACGGAGGAACATGTTGAGTCTCTGTTTCCACGGGATGCTCTGAGTCTCTGCCACACGTAATGCTTTTCCAAGTGTGCGCATGAAGCGTTCTGCTGTAGCGTTTGCTTGGGGCCAGAGAGGTGTTATTTTCCGATGGTGGAAACCTAGATGTACAGCAAACTTGGAAAACTGTTCGCTGTTAAAAGGGGGGCCATTGTCTGTTTTCAGAACTCTGGGAATGCCAAACATGGAAAACACTTTGTCCAGGACAGGGATGACTGTGTTGGCTGAGACAGATCTGACTATCTCAACAACTGGGTAGCGAGTATACTCATCTACGATGACCAATAGGTATTCGCCAGTCTGAAGTGGGCCATAGAAATCAGCACATATATTATGCCAGGGGGCTTCTGGCAGCTCAGACATTCTTAGGGGTTCTGACTGTGTGACAGGTGTGTTGGCTTGACAGGCTAAACAGTTCTTAACAATGGATTCTGCTTTCTGGTCAATGTTAGGAAACCATACCTTTGATCTGAGTAGTGTCTTGGTCTTTACAATACCCTGATGTCCTTCATGGGCTAGCTGGAGTACTCTCTGTTCGAGGGATGCAGGTATGACGATCTTTGTGCCTCGAAGTATGATGTCATCGGAATGAGACACGGTAAGCTCTCCACTGATTTGTCTGAACTTTTTTAATGTCTCATCATGTTTTGTGTGCCATGTGTTGTTTCTGATGTGGGCACAGACCTGCTGCAGGATCGGATCTTTGCGTGTTTCCTCTTTTATCTCCATGAGAGTCATGGCTTTGGGTGTGGCATGATGTGCCAGGAAGTTGACATACTCCTCTGCTACCTTTCCTGCTCTTGTGTTCTCGCCTGCCCGCAGCTGGATGGGGTGACGGGATATGTAGTCGGCAGGGTTTTCTTTGCCTTTCCTGTATTCCACTCTGAGGTCGTAGGGCTGTAGCCTCAGTCCCCATCTCTCGATCCTGGCTGGTGGTTTTGAACAGGGGTTGTTCCATATGATCTCCAGAGCTTTATGGTCTGTGACAAGAGTGAATGGGTTGCCGTACAGATACAAGTGGAAGTGTTCACAACCCCACACGATGGCCAACGCCACTCTTTCAGTCTGTGAATAGCGTCTCTCTACATCACTGAGAGCACGGCTGGCGTATGCTATGGTACGCCTCTCACCTGATTTATTCTTTTGGTAAAGAATGGCGCCGAGGCCAACTGGGCTGGCGTCTACCACAAGCTCTGTGTCTTTACCTGGATCAAAGTATGACATCACCGTGTTACTGGTCAGGCTGTCCTTGATCGTCTGTAGAGCTCCGGCATGCTCTGGACCCCAGTGCCACGGTGTGTCTTTTCTGGTCAGTTCACGCAGTGGTGCTGAAATGGAAGCAAAGTCTTTAATAAAACGAGAGCAGTAGTTTGCCATGCCGAGCAAGCTTCGGACTTCTGATGGGTCTTGTGGGTCACCGGCTTCTTGTATGGCAGTAACCTTTTTGGGGTCAGCTGAGATGCCTCCAGCTGAGAAGATGAATCCAAAGAATTCCAGCTTGGATTTGTTAAACTCACACTTCTTCTTGTTAAGTGTAAGCCCTCTTTCCTTTAATCTTTTAAACACAGCTTTGAGACTGTCATCATGCTCTATTTGTGTTCTTCCATATATGATGATGTCATCACTAAGATTTTTCACACCTTTAATGCCTTGCAGTGTTTGGCAGATGGCATTTTGGAACACCTCAGCTGCTGAAGATATGCCAAAGTTCAGGCGCTTGTAGCGTCTCAAACCAAGGTGTGTGGTGAATGTGGTGATGTACCTGCTGTCCGGGTGGAGCTCGAGCTGATGGTACCCGGCTGTCAGGTCAAGCTTGGAGAAGACCGTAGCTCCATTCAACTCATGGATTACATCATCCATGGTGGGGGTGATGTGTCTTTCACGTTGGATGGCGATGTTTGCCTGTCTCATGTCAACGCAGACTCTCACCTTGTCCGGGTCCTTTGGCTTGGGTGGTGTGACGATCGGGGAAACCCATGGTGTAGGGCCTGTGACCATCTCAATGATGTCCTCTTCCTCAAGCTTTGTCAGCTCCTCTTCGACCTTTTGCCTGACGTGAAAGGGAACTCTCCTGTGTGGCTGACATGTTGGTTGAATGTCTTTATTTATGTGGAGTTTCACTTGAAAGTCTTTCAATTTTCCAATGCCTTGGAACAACCCAGGGTAAGTCTCTACTAACTCATCTGCTACTGTGCCGCTAGTTGGAGAAGACACAGAGTTTACGACTTTGATGAGGCCCAGCTCTTTAGCAGTGTTGTAGCCTAGCAAGGTGCAGCTATCACCCTCCATCACATAGAATTTGGCAACAGTCTTTTTGTGCTCAGTCTCTGTGCTACATGTGAACGCACCAGCTATGGGCAGTGGCTTGGTGCTGCCATACGGAAAAATCTTAATGTTAGCTGATGTGAGCTGTGGGCTTGGTCTCAGGGTACTGAGAACAGTTTCACTTATAATCAGTGCTTAATTTGTCAAGTGGGAGCTCCCGGAGCGCTGAGGACGAGTAGAAAAAAAGCGGGGGGGGGGCGGGTGCTCTGGTGGGCGCTTTCGAACAACCCACACAAAATCCCATGTTCAATGCTGTAGGCTTATCTAGTCAACATCGCAAGAAATTAGCCTACTAAAGCCTCGTGAATGGGGATGTACCCAGAAAAAATAGTAAACATATGTTATGTTGGAGAGACACACAGCCACACGTTATAAAGTTTACCGGTTTTTAATAACAGTTGAGGAATAATGTCATGCACTCGCAGGTGCGTCATTGAGCCACTTTCGCTAACTCCTCGCAGATCACACATCACTCACACGCGTCACTCCAACTCCAACCTCTCTTGCTGCACATCTGAACAAAACACACACATGCACACAGTATTAGCCCCTCACACACACACACACACACACACACACAAACACACACACACACACACGCCTACATGTTTACACACAGGCGCGCGCCTGTCTCCGTGGCATGACAACAAACATTCAATGACTTGCACACTGCAACCAGCACAGTAGAGAATAATAAAGTTCATCTTACTTACATCTCAGTTGTTCAAAACAGCCCATACAGCATCCATAGATCCAGTGGTCTCTCTTTCTCTGCATCTCTCTCTACTCCTCGGGTCCCGTGCACTCCTGTGCCCTTGAGTAATCCACGACTTCACGTAGGGAATGGGATTGAAGCGGGTAAGCGGCGGGCCGACAAGGCAAAGAAAGAGCAGTGTGGAGATGGTGGATGGGAGAAGAGATGCTCTATTTGTGCTGCAAATTAGGTTCATCTGCGAAAAACCCCGCTCACACTCAGCACTTGAGATAGGGACCGTGTTGATCGCGGCCAAGAGGCCCTTCAGTTCATCTGGGATGAATTCTCCATTATTTTCCCTAAACTCCCTGAATGCCCTGATGACTTGCCGTGGGTCATGTATGCAGAACTGCTTGCAGAGCGCTTCCACTTCTTTTTCCCCGAACAGCGCGTCTTCCTCCCGCGGCCAGTACTGTGGATAAACCACTTTTACATCCTCGATTAGCTTGCTATATCCGGGTTGGTGTTTCCCGTGGGATAACAGACGTTTTTCCAAATTTCTTGCCAGGCTTGCAAAAAATTCCCTGCTGTCCAGCGTTTTGTCGGTCAGTCGCCCTGCGTGCAGGGGTACTCCAAAGAAGGAGTCCTCCTCGACCCCACTCTGGCTCTGCTGGCTGTGTCGACCGGGCCGCGCTGACATGGCCTCGAACACCCGGATCTGTCTCGAAATGGCCTTGTGTGACATCATGATGGTGCACTCTCGTCTTTGGAGCTCAAGGGACAGCTCTGACAGTTCCTGCAATGCATCGTACATAAGGCCCAAGTTGGTAACAAATGAATGAGACGAAAGGCGCTTTGCCAGCCCGTTGTAAGTTTCTCTTGTTGTGCTGCCACGAGTAGAATCCTGTGCTGCTTGCGTAAAATGCCTGTGGAGGGCAGGATAGCTTTTCCACACCGCTTCGACGGCTCTAAGACTCGATGCCACCCATCTTGTGTCCAACACCCGGCCAATTTTACACAGCTGAACGTCCAGTGCATCTGCGCATTCTTTGAGCTCCACTCTATTCTTGTTTGACGTGCTGTACAATGAGTACAGTTTATCCATGAACATTTTGAAATGATTAACGGCTGCCATTTCTTTCACCACGTCACCTACTGCAAGTTCCAGCCGATGCGCGGCACAGTGCCACACCACAAGGTTTGGGAATAGACTTTGAAGTCGAACTGCCACCCCGCTCTTGCGTCCAAGCATCACTGACGCACCGTCACAGGTAAGGGCAACCAGTGTTTTTGAGAGGAACTCCTCGTTGAAGTTCGCACGATGTAAGGATTCCAACAGCTTGCGGACAATGCCTTCAGCGCCGAAATCATCCAGTTCAATTAGTTCAAAGAAAATGTTTTCGGGCGATTCCATCTCTGGCAGTTGTACACGTAGATACACAATCAATGCACTCTTTCTATTTAGACCTGTGGCCTCATCCAGCATCAGTCCGATTTTTGGACCACAAGTGACAATCTTCTCCATCAGTTTCTTTTTCATGTCAGTAGCGATGTGTTGTTGTATGCGTGAACACGCAACGTTGGAGTGGAGAATCCTTCCCATGTTCAGACCGTTCATCTCCTGGCAATCTATTTCGTGTTCAAATCCATAGGCTGGCCTATGGCGTTTAGCTTCCTTGTAAGCAGTACGGAAAATTCTGGTAGTTGTTTGGATATGGTCGGATTCGTTATTTATTATTATGTTTGTCAGCGTGTCTTCTTTTGCCTTATTAAGAATTTCGGATGCCATTTCATGCGCCTTTGTATTCCGATGCTCACAGATTTTTTTTCGTAAGGCTCTTTTCTGTTTTGCAATGCCAGGCGCAGACGATTTAACTGTGCCAGAAACCCATTCTTTGACAAGCCGCATACCAGCGGTTTTGTCCGGACCCAGCGACCCCACTTCTTTGCACGTAGCACACCCCAGTCCTGTTTTGCCCACAGTCAGCCATGGATACGTTTTTTGTTTTTCTTTAAACTGTTCTTTGGTCCAAATTTCCCCACATTCTACTTCACCTTCATGAGTAGCAACATCTTCCCGCTCACCATTCCCTCTGACTGCTGTAGCAGGTGCACTAGCTTCGCTAGCTTTAGCTTCGCTAGCTTTAGCCGTCCCACCGTTATCTCCCTGATCCTCGGCAATCTCACTCACTGAGCTGCTGCATTCTCCGTGGTCCTCACCACTGTCCACCGCAAGCTTGGGTCGTTTGGGATCAGGCTGTCCAGATGATTTAAAAAACATTAACAAACTTCCTTGCTTCTTCTTTTGCATTTTCCCTCACGAACACTCTACCACCAACTCTACTCTACTCCACTCTACCACCGACGCTCAACAAACTCTATCAGTGTGTGCACGCTCCTTTTCCGCAATAGGCTAGCCCAGATATTTTGAGTATCTCGTTTCATGGGAGAATTGAGAAATCACCATGACAGATATTAAAACCAGATATTAAAACGAAACAAACTTTAATTTATGTATTTAATTATTTAATTTTTCACAATGTTTTTTTTTTTTTTTTTTTTTCACACACAAATCCAGATCCAGCTGGCGGAGCGCACGTCAGAGCTTCCGGAGCGCCCGTCAGAGCTTCCGGAGCGCGCTCCGCCTTGCTCCCCCTCAAATTAAGCACTGCTTATAATGTTAACTGCAGCTCCTGAGTCAATCAGTGCAGATATTCTTACCCCATTGAGTTTGATGTGCGTCTGTGGCTGTTTAGCGTTGTCGTTGCTGCTGGCAGCGAACACGTAGGCTTCATCGCTGCTGGAGGAGTCTTGCACGTTATCTGTGTTGGTGCTGGTAATGTTGTACACCTTCTTGTGCATTCTCTGACGTCCACCGTTATCTCTGTAGTCTCGACGTTTTGAATCAAAGTCTTTACCTGAGCTTTGTTTGGACCTGCACTGCTTCGCGAAGTGGTTCAGCTTGCCGCATGCTTTGCAGTCCTTTCCTTTAGCGGGGCATTCACCGTCGTGTGGGTATTTCCCTCCGCAATTTCGGCACTGGATGTTGGGCTTGGCTGTCCCGGCGCGTCGGCTGGTGTCTGCTCTCCCCTTCTGGTGCACTGCGTTCACTGACACAGCGCTCTCTTCCATGCCTGCTGCTTGCTGCTCGGAAAGTTCCATCGATCTCCCGTACTCTAACAGGTCATTTAGGCTTGTTCCTGGCTCTCTAAGCGCTCTCCTGCGCAGTCTGGTTGAACTGCAACACTGAATCAACTGTGCCTTAATTTCACTGTCGATGTCTGCAAACTCACAGTTCTTTGCTAGGATGCGTAGTCCCGTGCAATATGTGTCTAAATTTTCATTAGGCTGCTGTACTGCTTTTCTAAACATGTATACTTGATATTGCACATTCTTTTTCGGTTCAAAGTACGTGCTTAGCTTCCGCTTAACGTCTGCAAACTTGTCCTGACTAGCAGCTAACGTGTCATAGATATCATGTACGCGCTCGCCTGCTAAGTGCAGTAGCAACGCTTTCTGTCTAGCATCTCCATTAAAGTTCATTGCAGTAATGTAGTTGTCAAACCTTTGCAGCCATTTAGTCCAACGTGGTCCCACGGAACTTGGTTCGCTCTCGACATCAAAGGCTGGCAGTGCGACTGTGTTTACGAGTGCCATTTTTTTCCTTCTAGAATGTTTTATTAGCCACTCCAATACCTTAGGCTAGGTTGGCTTGCACGTCTAGCTAGCTGACACTTATTCTCACGTGTCTTCACCTTAACCGTTAACCGTCCTTCACGTATTTCTTTCTTCCTTTTTTTTTTTTTTTTAGTGCAGTCGACTTCTTCGGTTTTGTCCTCGTCGCCAATGTGATGTTCTAGTTATGTGTGTTGTTAATAACCAGACGGAGTGTTCAAGAAAGATGATTTACTGATATGAAGGCAATTGTATAACTGTACTGTACACGTACTCGCGGGCTCTGCTCTGCATGAACACTTAACCTGCGCATGCCTGTAGGGGCTCATGCCATACGTCACTTATGTCATCATGTTGTATCTCATAAACATTACATGCCCCACCTGCCCCTAATGTAGAAACGCCACTGGCTGCAGGGAAGCCTGTTATGAATGAACATCAGAAAGGACCAGGATAAATTAGCTTTCGAGGACGCTACTACGCTACTTGATCAATAAAAGAGCTTAGCTACTGAAAAGTTACCTTGGTTTTGTAAATAGCGACGTTACTGCCAAGTGTATATGGAAAGCCAAAAATGACATAATTAAAAATAAATACATATGTAAAAATGTGAGTCATAAATAAATAAAATGACTAAAAATGCACCAAAGAAAAGCATTAGAAAAAATATATCATGCAGTTATGTGAATGGAAATGGAAAATGAGTCCTTTTTATTTACTGTTACATTTATTTAAGCTTACATTAATTCCCAAATACATTTCTTCCTCCTTTTATTTTTCTATTTATTTACACATTTTTTACCGTACTATTTCCCGTACCGTATTTATTTCTTCTCGCGCCTTTTTACATTTCTTTCTCCTACATTTACATTTCTGGCTGCATTTATTTCTGGCTGCATTTATTTCTGTATTCATTCTTGTCTCGGTATGCAAATGAGGTGGGCTATCATTGGCCGGCGCACCGTCTCTCTCATTGGTCGAGCTGCTTACCCCACTCTCCCCTATCTGTATTCTTATAACCAAAGCTATGCAAGCTAACCAGCTAACTCACGTTAGTCACCTTCACACACACTGATCATACCCAAGCTGTCAACCTCAATGTATGAGGTTTATCGTTTTGTTTGCCATGGTTCAGTTAGTTTCGCTAACGGAAGCTAAGCAGTGCACAGTTAGTTTAGCTAACGGAAGCTAACCAAGTTAAACAGTGCACCTTTAGTTTAGCTAACAGAAGCTAAGCAAGTTAACCACAACCAGTGCACATCAGCAGTTGAGATCCTTGTCCGCTCTCGTCAGCTCGGTTGTAACGTGAACTGCAGGACGTGATATATAGCTTTTGCAGAGCTTTGTCAACACAATATTCACCCTAATGACAAGTGAGAAAAAAAATCGCTGGATTTGTCACCCTAACCCATGAAATCAGGCCACACATAACGTGAGGATTGTAATAACTCTAAGGCAATGTGTGCAGCTCTTTAACTTTCTCAAAAAGTTGATAGATAGTCTCTTTATTGATCCCTCGTGGAAATGAACTGTCGTGCATCTACAATGAAAATACTATACACCAAAGCTATAAAATGAGACGTTTGGGTCCCCTATTTTGTTGCTACATCTCACAGCACAACAGGTAGCCGCAGGCATCTTCGTTTGAGTATGGCGTATTGTAGCGAGCGAGCAGGGTAAGAAATCTGGAGTCAAGGTCTCAGCCACATAGACATCCTATTACGCTCAGCCATCTCTGCGAAGCCTCGAAGCTCCCTCGCCACCATACTCCAAGTGATCGGTGGATTCATTAAAAAAAATTGTGATTCAAATTGAATCAAAATAGCTTTCAATCTCTTCCGATCTCTTCATACAGCTTCTCAGTTCTCACTTACACTTAGGCCAGAGGCCTAGCGAGACCAATGAGCGAGACGGTGCGCCGGCCAATGATAGCCCACCTCATTTGCATACCGTGACAAGAATGAATACAGAAATAAATGCAGCCAGAAATAAATGCAGCCAGAAATGTAAATGTAGGAGAAAGAAATGTGAAAAGGCGCGAGAAGAAATAAATACGGTACGGCAAATAGTACGGTAAAAAATGTGTAAATAAATAGAAAAATAAAAGGAGGGAGGAATGTATTTGGGAATTAATGTAAGCGTAAATAAATGTAACAGTAAATAAAAAGGACTCATTTTCCATTTCCATTCACATAACTGCATGATATATTTTTTCTAATGCTTTTCTTTGGTGCATTTTTAGTCATTTTATTTATTTATGACTCACATTTTTACATATGTATTTATTTTTAATTATGTCATTTTTGGCTTTCCATAAGTGTAACCCTCATGAGGGCTACTAATATAATTAGAAATGCAGGTTGTTGCCTTGCGTTCAATGGAAATCTCCACGAACAAGTCGTTCTTTTATCCTCCGGAGATTTGGCTGTTGGACGCGTTGAGAATGAGCTCCCTGATTTAGGTAGGAAGTAACATCGAACACTCAAAATATTATAATACTCTAGATATAATTATACTAATAACGTAATTTCCCAACTAGACACCGAATTTGACAGACCAACTGAAGCAATTCCATATAATTCTTCCACTATGAAAACTCCGGTGAGTGAGCACGTTAAGATCAATGCTAGTCATTGTGAGCCAATGCAAGTCATGCTAGCGAACTTGGGAGAGAAATTATACGTATAAGTTGCTATTTGTAAGATTACCTTTTTAAAAACCAATCGGAGTTATGACGTATAAATTAACCATATTACCATCGAACTTAAGTAGCCTGTTATTATAGTTTTGTGTTTAATGGAAAGAGTGCATGTTAAAGCCCTCATACTGTTGCTCACTATATCGTTGAGGTAACGTAGCGCCTAACGGCTAACGTCTTGACTGAGGCAGCATGGTAATTTGGAATGTTACAGTTAAGTTGTTTAAGGTTTAGCCACGCAGCTTATGTTAGTAGCTGATAACGATGGGTGCTTAGCGAGTGCATTGCAGATGCATAGATTCTTAATAGCCTAATGCATATCTTTAAATAATTGAAGTTACACTGTAAATTATTCTTGTTGTATATAAAATGCATGTTTAAGTCAAGTATAGTAATATGAGTATAGGGATGATTGTATATAAAATGCATGTTTAAGTCAAGCATAGTAATATGAGTATAGGGATAATATATATGATATAGTTATGAGTTATAACAAAACTTAATGAATAAAATGCATGGTTAGGTCAAGTATAATAATATGTATATAGTAATAATAGATATGATATAGTAATGAGTTACCATATAACATATTAATGAAATAGATGTTTAAACCAGATAAGCCTTTACTTAGTGATGTGAAATAATGAATTTTGAATTGTACATTATTATTTAGATAAGGAAAATGCAAGCTTCTAAGTCAATGAAGTTGTTTTGTATATAAGTGGTTACTGTGATTTTGTTTTATAATCTAAATGTAACCTGAGTGCAACCAGATAATGGTTATACATACTGCTTAGAAAAAAGAACTGAATGAGATCTCATATTAGAATTTGAAACTAGAAACACACTAATTTGTTTGCACTTTGTGTAGATTGTTTTTTTATGCACATTAGAAACTTGGAACCCTGTGAACCTGATGGCGAGCTAACCCAGATTGCGGATACGGTGAGGCCAACCGTGGATCCAGATCAGAATTGATTTCGCATATCAAGAAGACAGGTAGAAAGGTTGTTGAGACACAGTATAATGACCCGGACCAGAACGACGCACACACACACTGAAATTAATTGAAGGACTATATCCTGGACTTTACACACACACTGAAAGAATCATCAGCATCAATTATAATTATCAAACTTTTATTTTTTTATTTTTCACTATTTCAATTGTTTTATGCTGTGTATACTATATTGTTGCCTTACAACGTTGTGAGGAAATAAACAATCAATTGTTCAACTGTTCTTTGTAGTAGGTCTACCTCTCCCTTGAACCTAGGCAGATATTTAGTGCTTTCATGACATTAGCCCCAGACAAGTGCTACATAAACTTGGCAAGCTAGCCAGGAGAGGTTTTCCTTATTTTTTTATTTAAAGGTTGAACTTTTGACTGTTTATCGCTTCCAACATACCTGTATATATTTGTATTTGTCATTTTGAAATACTTAGTGTTGGTAAAATAGCTTACAACATGGAAATAGTTGAGAAAGAAAACGTGAAAGTGCCTAACTCACTAGTGGTTTAACTGACAACGAAGTAATGGACTACTTAGACACATTTGGTTCAATTGAGAGAATAGTCAAAATAACTATTGATGATCCTCAGTTGAAAGACTCAGTTATAGCGGAGTTCACATCAGGTGAGTCCATTGAATTTATTAGTGCCTCCTTGCCTTGCCAAAGGCCTAGTAGTAACCCAGATGTAACCCAGCACATTCAACTTCTTTCTGAAGTGTATGTGGCAGACAAAAGCTCAAACTTAACTCACTCTTACTTAGCTGAACTTAAAGGCATTGCAAAACTTAGTGGAGCTGACTTTGAGATACTCTTATTAGATGAATTAGCTAAACTACAGAAGTCCACTAAAACCCATCCTGAACCGCTTGCCCCTTATACTCCAGTTCCAGCTAAAAGAGTCACTAACAGAGTCACTGACCTAGACCAACCCAGGCCACAGCCCTATCGATTAAGCCCTGAACACTTCAACCCTCCTGAAGTCCAAAAAGTAGTGGTAGAGCATGTGATCCAGAATAGTGCCCCGCCTTCATCATATCAAGGCCGTGTTAAGCTTAGGCCCTTCTCTGGAAAAGTCCCATGCCCTTGTTCAGAGTCTGACTATGACACCTGGTGCAGCAATGTAGAGTTCCTCCTCGCCGATGCCACTGTGTCTGACAAGCACACTGTCAGGGTGATAATGGAAAGTCTTCTGCCCCCTGCTGCCCACATTGTGAAACATCTAGGACCAAAAGCATCACCTCACAACTATCTCTGTCTTCCTGATTCAGCTTATGAAACTGTTGATGATGGAGATTAACTTTTTGCAAGGTTTTTAAACACCATTCAGAACTCAGGCGAGAAACCGTCCAGCTACTTGCAGGGACTGCAAACAGTCCTGAGTAAAGTTGTAAAGAGAGGTGGCGTTCGGGCTGTTGATTCAGAACTGCAGCTCCTTAAGCAGTTTTGCAGAGGCTGCTGGAATAATGCTTTAATTACCAGTCTGCAACTAGAGCAGAAGAAAAAGAGCCCACCATCGTTCTCTGAATTGCTTCTCTTGCTGCGTATTGAAGAAGACCACCACGCGGCTAAGTCGAATGAAGCAGCACTTAGGCTTCCCAAAAGCCAAAGCACAGACTTATGTCCATTCAGTGGAATTCCAAACACTGCAGATCAGGCATCCCCCAGCAACACTCGTAGATTTGAAAAACAGCTTGCAGAGTTACAGACTCAGATGGCTTCTCTTAAAGCAGCATTGATTGATGGCACACGCCAGACTCCTGTTAAATCCAGTAAGAAGCAAAAAGCCCAAACCAAGAACCCTGCTTGGGACAACACCTCAGTAGAATGGAGACTCACAAAGAAGCCACGCCCAGGCTACTGTTTCAAGTGTGGCGAGGATGGCCACATGGCCCCGTCTTGCAAAGAGGAGCAAAATCCTGAACTAGTTGAAGGGAAGCCGAGGGAATTCAAACGAAAATTACAAGCATGGGAAGAACAGAACGAACTACAGTTAACCCATTTAGGCCTAAAGCGCCTGGAAAAAATGCCTGTAAAACCTATAGGCGATTTCAGAAAAGCCCCCAAAACCTGAAGTTTTTCTAGAAATTCAGCAATTGTGTCAACGCCTACTACATTACTGATTTCTCAGCCCCTGTAACAGATAGGAACACAATTCAAAAAGTATTTGAGAGCTTACACCTGTGGCTTTCATGGGAATTTGAATTTGTATTTACAAATATTTACAATATTTACATACACCTTCTCAAAAGTAAACATAATATATAATAAGTGCAGGATCAGCACAAAACAGTAGAAACAAATGTAATAAGCTATATGACAAAGTATATAACAAAGTGAAATAAAGTATATAATTATAAATATATAATTCTTATAGGGAAAGTTTTAACTTTTGAGTTGTTTACTTGTTTTATTATGAGCAGAAGGGAATACGATTAACATCTATTTTGTTGTCCGTGTAGTTTTTACATACCAGGGATATTTAATGCTCATTTGGACACTATGGATGGAGAATGGACCTGACAGTGTCAACCTCTGAGTTGTTTACTTGTATTATGAGCAGAAGGGAATAAGATTTTGATCAACAATTATAACTATTTTGTTGTCCATGTAGTTTTTACATACCAGTGATATTTTTATAGCCTGGTGACACCAGCCTACGTATTTCCGCCTGAATTGATTTCAAGCTCATACTCAGTCTGGCCCAGCCCCATTGACAATCGTTTCCAGAACTCAAAATTTTGCCGGACCAATCAGCGAACAGTTCAGAGCTGTGACGCAAAACTCGCCTTGCCGAGTTGCATGTAGTCCAGCCGAGTTTGTAGCTTAACAGTATAGCAAAAATGGCTACGGAGGAAGAGACACGAAAAGCTATCGGAGAAGTTGTCTCAACTCTCGAGAACATCAGACAATTAAAAGGAGAACAAGAGGATTGTCTTGTAAGTTTTATGATGAGAAAGGACGTCGTAGCTCTTCTCCCAACTGGCTTTGGGAAGAGTTTAATCTACCGAATGCTTACTAAACGTTGCTGATTGGTTAAGGGAACTCCAATGATTTTAAACCTCAAGATAAGCACCCGCCCATCTCGGAAACCAAAATGCATTGGGTTGGCCCAGACTGACTGACGGAATGAAATGGAGTCACAGTCTGGTAACGGCCAGGCTAATATTTTTATGCTCATTTGGATACTATCACTGAGATACAGATGAACTAGTTTAGTGTCAAATATTCCATTCAAAGGGAAAAAACAGGAATAATTCAAATAAAAAACAAAACAAATTTCAAGTACATCTTATTTATCAACTGATAAATACTGTATGCTGGGCTGAAATGGAAGGCAACCAAAGCATTCACTATAATAAAGTCAAACGAGGATTCAGTAGCATTAACTGATTATAAACAACATTCTATAGGGACTGATTATTGTTTTGAAATACTAGAATATATAGTAATGCAAAGAATAGAGAGTTGTCGATATAATTCGCTCGTTCACACTCGCTCACTGGAGAAAGTTTTAACAACATAGCAAGCTAGCTTAGTGTTAATATAGCCCTCTATGATACCATATTCCCTTTCATTTACCTCGAGTAAACCTACATTTAAGCAAGTAACAATCGTTAACAACTACAGATAACCATATTCTGTAACTACCAGTTCTCACAACTCACTCCTTGCCTTATTTACTTTGAGCTATAATCCTGGCTGTCGCGGAGGAGACGTTACTTAGCAAAGCGAGAACGCCAACGATTTATTTTTAAAACTACTAATGGCAAAACATTTGAGGCACTATCACATGTCTATTCTGATGCATTTCATTGGCCCAGAGGCCGACACTTTGGGCAAAAACCCCCCTTATACAGAAAAAAACGACACAAACGCTTTCCCGGCCTTAAAGGTAGAATGACGCAACAGCGCTCCCGGCTTTAATGGTAGAACAGCGGTAATGCTTTCCCGGCTTAAATGGGTTAAACTAAAACCAGTCCTTGATGTGGGACTATCAAGGGCTGGAAGCCAAAGTCAATGTCCCAAAGCCAGAACTCCAACTAAAGCTTCCATTAAGTCACACTCAACAGAAATCCAATCCCCATTCCCCAGAGGTCTTATAGGCCAGAAATGCACAGCTACTGTCAAAGTGTCCGGAGTGAACTGCAACTGTCTTCTAGACACTGGGTCTCAGGTGACCACAATTTCAGCTTCATTCTATGAACATAATCTATCTGACTACACCATTTAACCACTATCAGGCCTGGATGTTGAAGGTGCTAATGGGCAGAGCGTTCCATACTTGGGCTACGTGCCTATCAGTCTGAAATTCCCCAAGAACTTTGTTGTAAATGAACCTGAAGTGTCGACTTTAGCACTTGTGATTCCAGATATACGCAGTAGCTGCGATGTTCCTCTTCTCATTGGAACGAATGCCCTCGACGTCTTGTATGATGAGCACTGTCACGGGCAGGAGCCCAATAACCTGTCTTCTGTCCAACACTCAAGCTCAGGAGAAATGCAAGTTCCACAGGGACGATTGGCTTAATGACTCTCAAAGGGAAAGTGCCACAAGTTATACCAGTTCAAGAAAGAGTGCTTCTAGAAAGTTTTGTCGAAGCTAACACCGCCAGTGAGTGTGCGATCATTGAACAGCCCACGACATCTCCCTCACAGCAAAAGGACACCGCAGTGGCTCCGAACTGTATCCGGTCCGCATCCGTGCATACCTCGCGGACCCGTCGTGGCACTGCACTGAATCCGATCGGCATCCGCGCTTAACACCTAATTACCTCCGCGGAGGTGGATGTATATTGTACATATTCTTTTGTTTAGTAGCCTAGCCTACATTCATTGTGAGATGTCAAAACCTATTCCTAGAGAACCCTGTAGCCTAATGTAGATAATGAAAGTAGGAATATTTGTTTATATTATACCCTCATCTTCAAACAGCATCGAAATAGCCTATATTTAGTGCTATATAGTAATAATAATAATAGTAATAATAATAATAGGCCTAGGACGTTGCAGACATCAAATAGCTTGCCTATTCAACTTCAATGAAATGCTGCGCCACAAACAGTCTAAGTTGTCTCCTTATTCTACTTTGCCCTGTTTCTACAATTTGCATTATATCTGTCCATAAGCACAGCTTAACTATCATAAAATGAATAACTGATGAATGACGAGAAGTGCAATAAAAAAGTTTATTCAACAGTTGATTTAGTCAGGCGATTCGATTTAATAGGCTATTCCGTGTGTGGGGACTCAAGTGCGGACGGCACGGCACGTCTTCTCGTGGCCCGATCCCCAGCCAGATTGAACCACCTTATAATGTGTCGCGTGACCTCGGCGTCCGTAGCGGACCGTGTCAGAGCGTTTTTTCTGACTGCACCTGTAATCAAACAGACAGATTGTATGTTTATGAAAACAAAAAAAGACGACTTACACATAAAACATTCCAAAATCAACACTACACTAAATAACTCACATGGTCATTTACAACACATTAGGCGGGTCCTGTCCCAAGTGTAACCGGTGGCTTGTTCACTCTGCGTTGTGTTGTGCTGGCAAGCGGACATACGACTCCGTTTTGAATATTTATTGTTCTGGAAGACAGCAGTTGACAAGGCACTGAGAATCCTACCCGCTTCCTCAGAATTAAGAGACAGGGCATACAACCACACAAGCCACGAACAGCAAATACAAACTTAACAGTCTGCCCTCAAAAAGTCCTTCACGAAAACTCGCGAACTTCCGTTACACAAGGATAGGGGAGTAGCCTAGCCCCACACCAAAACCATACCATAAATGCTAGCGAAACCTAGCATGATAAGCTAACTAAACAAATTGAGTGTACAAACAAATCGGAATATAAACGAAACAATGACACACCTGGAAGACAGCAGTTGACAAGGCACTGAGAATCCTACCCTACAATAAATAACAATAGCATACATAAATATCAATACATTACAATGCTAGTCATTACCACCCTCTTAGCCCCCAAGCTAACTAGTCACAGGCTTATCCTATACCATGTGACAATAGTAAACTAATATATAATATGCACAGAATTAAACAAGTCACCACCACGATAATTATGTATAAGTGTAGACCCTGGACCCTCCTGTGTGATCGGCCCCTAAGTAATCTGCTGTCCATCTCGCTTGAAAAACACGCAATGCGGGGCGCATTAAGTCGCCGCCAGATGCATCTAGATTATAATGCTAATTCCCTCGAGTGAATACGCGAAAGTTGTAGCCTAACTACTACCATAGCATACAAGTTCATTGACTAATATTTACCCTACTTTATTGACCGAAATACAAGTACCAGCGAAATTATCAGCTTGATGTATAGTTTGCATCGCAAACGTGAACATTAACACATTCACTAGCAATAACTTGCAAAATGTTGCAATCGCACCTAGCAGCATGCTAGCTAGGAGCTACATCCCGCTACCATAGGCTACATATGAGTAACTCATTAAAACAGACCAGACCAGACCTAATAACAATGTGTTTTTTTAATCACTCTACCATACCATATTCTGCCGAAATTGCTATCCCATTTTAAATCAAATAGCTTCAGCCTCACATGATCATCACATCAGCTAATAGTCTGATGCATAAATGGTATGATACAATATCAAACAATATTATTTACACAGCATTAATATACATGATGATTAAAAAAAAACACACAAAGGCAAATGTTTACTGTGAATGTCGCAATATATCAATAAATCAATACACTTACTTAAGAGGGCTCAGCTCAATGGTATACCTCAAACAAAATCTGGAAGCAATGAGAGGCGGCAAATACAAATTCCACTGACTTGGGCTCTGAGGTGTAGCCACGGCCGTTACAGCCGTTAAGGCGCGTCCGCGTTCGTGGATCCGATTTAGGTCCGGCCAGGATCGCTGTTTGACAGTAGAATTTACTCCGCCGCCCGGAGGCGGACCTGATCCTCTTGGCGGCGTCAAAACGGTCCTCTTGATGCACGTCAAAGGCGCGTCCGGCCCCCGGATCAGATGTGGGTCCGCTCGGGAGCTGCTGTTTGATAGAAGCATTTACTGCGCCGGCCGGAGGCGGCGCTGATCCGTCCTACGGCATCAAAACGAATGTGACAGTCACGCGGGTTTGGCGATTTGAATGCGGATCCGCGTTTGAGTCTCCTGCTGTGTGGGCTGCCCTTCCTGGAGGAATTCTTGTGGAGTGTTGCCTTGTCACTTTGCCCAAACAACACCCTAATAAGCTACATGTGTGGGTTAGAAATGAAGCTGAAAACGACATAACACTCCCCTCCTACTGTTTCATTGCAGAGTTATCTTCTCCTGATACGATCCACGAAAACTTGCCTGCCTCACACAAAGACACTGACAATGTGAAATCAACGCTGAGTCTGCCAGTGAACCCAAAGATTCTGATCTCACGTTTGACTTTGCTGATTCTTCTCTCACTCAAGAGTGGAAACACAGAGTCTTAAGGCTTATGCTGACGTCTTTTCCCAGGATGACCTGGACTTTGGTCACGCGTCCAAGGTGAGACATCATATAAACCTGAAAGACGAAACACCCTTCAAGCAAAAGTCAAGACCAATACACCCAAACAACTATGAAGCTGTGAGGAAACACTTGCAAACACTACTCAATGCAGGAGTTATCCGTGAATCCGAATCGCCCTACTCCTCTCCTATAGTAGTGGTCCGGAAAAAAATGGAGACGTACGTCTGTGCGTGGATTACAGGAAGTTAAATTCACTGACTATCTGAGATGCCTACGCACTTCCAAACCTTGAAGAAGCCTTTTCTGCCCTTGCTGGATCAAAATGGTTTTCAGTAATGGATCTCAAGTCTGGTTATTACCAGATTGAAATGGAAGAACATGACAAAACAAAGACTGCTTTTGTGTGTCCCTTGGGGTTTTACGAATTTAATCGCGTGCCTCAGGGAATAACGAATGCCCCCAGTACCTTCCAAAGGTTGATGGAGAGATGTATGGGCAACCTTAACCTGAAAGAAGCACTGGTATTTTTAGATGATGTCATAGTGTTTTCCAGCACACTTGAGGAGCACGAAGCCCGACTGCTAAAAGTCCTTCAGCAGTTACGAGAATATGGCCTCAAGCTCTCTCCATCTAAATCTCAAGCTCAGTTCGCTACTTGGGACACATTGTTTCAAGGAAAGGAGTTGAGACAGATCCTGAGAAGACCAGCGCTCTCAAAACCTGGCCAAGACCTCAAACTCTGAAGCAACTCAAGTCATTCTTAGGCTTTGCAGGCTACTATCGCCGTTTTGTCAAGGATTATTCAAAATCGTCAAGCCTCTGAATGACCTCACAAAGGGCTATCCACCGTACAAGAAGGGCAAAAATGGCAAGTCTTGCCCTGGAGTCTACTTCAACATCAAGGAACCCTTTGCACATCGGTGGACGCCTGCGTGCCAAAGAGCGTTTGAGACAGTCATTGAGAAACTCACATCTGCACCTCTGCTTGGATTTGCAGATCCGAAGACACCCTATGATCTCCATACGGATGCAAGCACTTATGGCTTAGGTGCAGCCCTGTACCTAGAACAAGAAGGTGAAATGCGAGTCATTACTTATGCAAGCAGATGTCTTTCACCTAGTGAGAAACGATATCCAGCCCACAAGTTGATATTCCTGGCATTTAAGTGGTCCATCGGTGAGAAGTTTCACGATTATTTATATGGAAACACCTTCACCGTCATAACAGACAACAAACCGTTGACGTACATACTGAAGTCTGCTAAACTTCATTCCAGCGCATCAGGCCTTCCAGAAGATACGCCTGGAAATGTGCATCACTGGCACTGGTTCCTGAAGGTTAAATAAACAAAGAAGCGTTTGTCACATTCATACAAGATATTCACTACATATTAGATGCTATGAACTACTGTATCTATAACATGTAATAGAAATATGTTTGTCATTACAACCAGACATTGAGGAAAACATAGGTATTAAACCAGTAACCCATATGCAATACCTGGAATGAATTTATTCAAGTGGAGGTGGAAGGACTCCAGGGAGGTAGAGCCACGGGCACACCTTTAGCAGTACAGCTCCACACCACCTTTCTTCAGGGTGCCTGTTTGAGTGTAGAGCGGGAAGTCCTCTGGGTCCTGGATACAGCGCACGTGTTTCTGCTGCTCCTGCCATATCTGCTGGATCCGTTCGTTGCCCAGCAGAGGAACGCCCAGAGTGTCCTTCCCACTTGCGCTGTCAAACAGACTGATCAATGACCCAATCAGTCTTGTGGTCTCCTCCAGCCCTCTGGTCCTCCTCCTGCAGTGCAGAGCCAACTCCCTCCGGGTGATGTGAGTGCTAAGCGCCTTCTCCGAGAGGTGGCCAAACCTCTCTGCTGCCAGCTCGCCCTCCTTGGCACGGCGAAGAGCAGCAACATACTCCGGATCCCACTCAAAAATGCACGTGGACAGGCGTGCCATGAAAATGCCGTACAGGGGATGAGCCTCTGTTGTGACGCCTGCAGCAAACCGGCGCATGAAATGCCATATGTCAAGGCACACCTGAAGCCTCTCCCACTCGGCAAACATGGCATTCACCCGACAAGGGCCACGCTGACCGCAGCAGTCGCTGTCCACGTATATTACTTTTGGTGGCGCCTCTCCAGCTCCCCTGTAGCGCTTCATTAGGCCAGCTGCCATAGCGTCCAGCGCTTGTCCCTCGCCGGCTGTCAGGACCGAGACAAGCACTTGACCGTGCTCGTTTCCCACATTGGTGCACCAGGCAGCTGTACCTGCGGCAGCACCAGCAAGTTTCTTGGTGACCTATTTAGAAAAGATAATAGTTTTAAAACTGTGTTCACTATGTATGTACTCAAAAAACTGGATATAAACAGGGCTGTGATACCTTTTTTGTGGAGTCCATCTTGAGGACAGAGCCAAAGGTTATTTTGGCCTTCACCTCATGCAGGCGTCCTAAAACATCCCTGGCATACACTGCTAACATCCACTTGGGTTTGGGAAGGGCAGGTAAGAGGACCTTGCGAATGGCTCACAAGCCGTCAGGTACTGCAGGACACGCTGCATCCATGCTTTGCTGTGTTGTTCATGCAGCTTTTTGAACAGTTGAGTCACACTGTTGCCCATTGTCCTCTCCCTCATCATCCTCAGCACCCGGATGTCACATGAGTATCTAAGGAAAGGAAAGAGAGTAATGTCTAAAAGATAACACAAATACAAGCTAGGGATGCAAATTATCGATTAATTCATTAATCATTAGTTGATAATCTTATCGATCGACTTTCGATTAATTGATAAGCGGCGTTTTTCACCTGAGTTTCAGTGCTTCAATAGGGCCTTTACAAATATCAGCTAAATAGTTGAGTTATTATATTACATTACATTATGATAATTATATTCTATTCTATTATACATTCCTCATGTAATTATGCATTAGGAAAAGAAAGCAGAAAAGTTTTTTTATGGTATAACAAAATACATTCTTTAATTTAAAACAAAGAAATAAATTATGGACTGGCTCAGTTCTTGCATTTGAAACGGTCATAAAAAAAAAAGAATAGAAGAAATTAAATAGAGAGCCAAACAGAATATTATTGAGCCTATAGATTATGAAGAAACTGCATCTAGGCTATTACAAGCTAAATAGCCAACACAACTCTCTGAAGTTTAACTCGCGCTCACGGTAGTGAGGGATAGAGTAGTTACATTCTTAATGGCAAGCCATCAGGCAAAGGTAAGCTAGCCCGCTAACGAGCTAGGTATATAATATCATTAAGCCTGAGTGAGCTAGTCCGCTATCAAGCTGCTCTCAACTCTTACTTACTTACTTACTAACTCTCATGAGCCAAACTCGCGGGCACACGTTAGCGCGGGAGTAGACAGATATATTCATATTCATAGCAATGTGAGCTAGCCCGCTAACAAGCTAGGTAGCTAACTCTATGAAGTCTCAGTGAGCTAGCCCGCTAACGAACTAATAGCTAACCTGAGTTTTAAGACTAGCCTTAACTCGCGGCAGTAAGCAAGAGAAGGTATAATACAGTGTAGCTGTGATTTTAGGTTGACCAGGTGAACTGGTGGTGCCATGCAGGACAGCAGCATGCACGGTGTTCAAATGATAACTGAGTGAGCTAGTGGAACTATTGTATTTCAATACCGCATTACACAGAGAACATTTGACTTCTTTGCCTGAATTAACAATGTTGAAGTGGTCCCACACCGCACTTCTTTTCGCTCGCTTCATTTTGTTTTCAACCGGTCTCTCGCGCTAGCGCCCTCTAGCGATTAATCGTGATTAATACATTTTGATCGAACAACCTCTTAATCGACAATTAATCTAAAGTCGATTAATCATTTGCATCCCTAATACAAGCACCTAATAATGATTGACATTAGGGATGCACGATATTATCGGCAAGACATCGGTATCGGCAGTTATCGGCTTAAAAACTTAATTATCGGTATCTGCAGATATGAAACATTTCTGCCGATGTACCTGGCCGATAAGGTGACGTGTAAATTATGCGCACGCAAAGCAAATGTTTATGAGCGTCGGCTGTGTGGCAGTATCCTACTTCACAGTATCAGAGGATGATGACAAAATGCCTATTTGTCAGAAAACTTTTCAGGAGAAGGAGGAGGAGATGCAGCTTGGCCATAATGTAGGTTGCATGCATAGATGCAGACCACCCGCATGTCACGCTTTACAACATTACCTGTCGCGCTAATTGACGTTAATAAGTCACGGAGTTAGTTAGACAACACTAGCTTGTTAGCTTGCATGCTACGTGACACCAGAGAAGTTGATGATACCTCATTTCACGGGATGTGAAACGTTATGTCTCAAGCCCACGCTATCTGTACATGGCTCACTTTTGCATTTATGGAATTTATACAGCTAACTTGGCAATAGCGTTACATAGCTTAGTCTAGAAATCCTAGAAGGGACGTTACTAAACTGTAAATCAGTTAACCAAGGTTAGCTTGCAAAGTTAGCCAAGCATGCTACGTGACACCAGAGAAGTTGATGATACCTCATTTCACAGGATGTGAAACGTTATGTCACAAGCCAACGCTATCTGTACATGGCTCACTTTTGCATTTATGGAATTTATACAGCTAACTTGGCAATAACATTACATAGATTAGTCTAGAAATCCTAGAATGGACATTGTTAAACTGTAAGTCAGTCAACCAAGGTTAGCTTGCAAAGTTAGCCAAGCATGCTACGTGACACCAGAGAAGTTGATGATGCCTCATTTGACCCGATGTGAAACGTTATGTCACGAGCCCACGCGATCTACATGGCTTACTTTTCCATATGTGGAATTTAAACAGCTAACTTGGCAATAACGTTACATAGATTAGTCTAGAAATCCTAGAAGGGACGTTATTAAACTGTAAGTCAGTTAACCAACGTTAGCTTGCCAAGTAAGCCAAGCTGCATTTCCAGAGTGTAGTTGTTCAAGTTCAGGGAGGTACTGTTCAAGTATGAAAATTGTGACGTGAAAATATAAATAAATCTGCCATATTTGAAACCATTTCAGTTTCATGAGTGAATGTCTATTTCTAAATTGATACACATCAAGTCTGTAATGTCCTGTATTTACAGCAATACCCTAGCATAATAACAGATTTATTCTAGTACAGGAGAGACTTTTCAATAATTAAAAAGCTGAGGTGTATATATCGGTATCGGCATCGGCAATCGGACAAAATGAGCTTGTAAATATCGGCATATCGGATATCGGCTAAAATTCAATATCGTGCATCCCTAATTGACATTCATGATGAATTACCTGTATGTAAGCAAAGCTGGAAAGTAGCTGCGGTGACCCATATCCACCTAAGATGTCCTCGGACCAGGCAGGATACTTTTTTGAGCAGCGTTTGCCCTTTGTACTCAGTGGCAAGGTCATACCACCCGTCAATATCCAACACCTTGCGGACTGTTTGGTTCAGCCTTGCTGCTGTAAGTCTGTGCTTGCCACAGGCAGGGCGAACACAGGCAAGAGGAAACTTCCACATCTTCTGGGGCATCCATAGGAACAATGGCCGACAGAAGAAGTGGTCGATGAGGCGGGAGGCTGGGTGTGAATGCGGACAGTCTGAGGAGGATGCCACCAAAGTTGCAGCGGGGCCACTAGCTCTGGCTTGCCGGTTCGTGGGTTGGCCTTAAACAGCGTGTGCCGAATCCACTCCTGATGGAAAGGCGGAAGCTGATCCTTACAGTGACTTGGAAGCTCAGCTGGTGGCTGATGATCTGGTATCGCTGCTGGAGGGGGATCGGCAGTGGTTGCAAGAGCTAATGAAAGACAAATGAAGCAGGGCAGAAAAACAATCTGGTTGACTTGTGTTTGATAGTATTATGCCATAAATGCAGTATATATACACACCAGAGGAGGTTCTTCCATTGAGGAAACGGAGGAAAAACCTCCCCAAACTTTTTGAGAAATGTATTTTTGTAATTGAACTGACTAAACTTCTTTAAAAATGCAGTTTGATATCAGTATTTAATACTATGCATATTATAATTTGTCACCCTTAAAGATTGTTGTAGAAAGATGGCAAATATAGAGGATGTGCAATGGAAAACGAAGATATTGTTCATGTTTTATTGAACAAACCGTTTCATTCATTGAGCTACAGAGAGAAGGTTAGTATCAAAACAACAGGGAAACCTGTTCCAAAAATCCAAGTCACTAAACCCAATGGTAAAACCGCTGCCGTTAATGCTAACTGGTATGCGAAATACTTATAGCTCACTGGTACCATAAAAAAACAATCAGCTGTACTGTTTTGTTTTTAAATCGTACATACGCCTATTGTTAGTCTGACTGTTCACGTTCAGCTGACATTCTGAATGGAAATTGTTAATGAATGTTTCAGAACGCGATGTGTTTCGTATCTATTCTAATTAGCCTACACATTGACCAACATTCTGAAGCATCCATTAACATCCACATTTGGCACAAACAATGTTAGGCTAACAGCACATGTAAATAGTTCTGAAAAAATGTTCTCTTACTTGTTGCCTTTGTAACTTGTTGTTTAATATTGTGGAAAGGATGTTAGTGAATGATTCAGAGCATTTTAAATGGCATCACTTTTGGTCTTGTGTCTTAATATTTCTTAAAACAATTGAAAATAAAATGTGTCAAATAATAACCAATAGCTTCAGTAATTGAGGGGGAAAATAGGGCAATGGTAGGCCCAAAATGTATAATGTAGTTTTTCAAATCAAGAGTAGGCCTGATTTGACTAATTGGCTTTGCATCCTTTCCTTCTGGCCTTGTCTAGTCCAAAGACATGCTGCCCACCAGCTTTTTAAGTACAATGGTGCCACACTGGTGGCTTTGTATCAATTGTATCCCTGCCTGCTATTTTGTAGTACTGTAGTCCACAAAAACACCCTGAAACAACTTGTATCTCACATACTTATGCCACCAACGGAATAAGCAGGCCAATGGCAACCAGGCGCACAGTCCTTCCTCCCTCACTTTAAAAACCACCAGCCGCCACTGATACAAACGTATACTAAAATAATAACATGCAAATATTGTGAGAATGTTTATTGACATTTGTGTCATATGCCACACCTGTATTTAGCTGTGCTTCGCATTGTGATGCAGCAGATATCAGTTCCTCATCATCATCATCCTCAAAGGTGCCTGGAGAACAAATGTTAACGCTATTAGCCTACTGTTAACAGTACACAAGACACAAATGTATGCAAGATGGTGCATACTTACCAGAAGGGAAAAGCTGCTGTTGTGTCAGGGGTTTCGAACGCGGAGGCAAGGTGCGCTGCGGTGCTGGAGCTGAAAAAAGTCAGGTAAAATAGTAAATCTATACATGTAGAACTGCTGAATTTAAAAAGGTCAGGTAAAATAGTAAAGCTGTACGTGTAGAACTGCTAGAATTCAAACTCCTACTCACAGGGTTTAACTGGTGACATGAGCTTTTTCGCCAGCTGTGAGGGAGACAAATGTTTGCCACGCGCCATCAGCGCTTTCACAATGGCGGGCTTCCGTGCACCAGTTGAAATTCCTGGAAGTGGCGGTGCAGAGGTGCTGGAGGCTGCAGAGGTTCTGGAGGCTGCAGAGGTGCTGGAGGCCGCAGATGGGAGTGCAGAGGTTCTGGAGGCTGCAGAGGTAAGTGCAGAGGTGCTGGAGGCCGCAGATGGGAGTGCAGAGGTTCTGGAGGCTGCAGAGGTAAGTGCAGAGGTACTGGAGGCTGCAGATGGGAGTGCAGAGGTTCTGGAGGCTGCAGATGGGAGTGCAGAAGTTCTGGAGGCTGCAGATGGGAGTGCAGAGGTGCTGGAGGCTGCAGATATTCGTCTCTTCAAGACATATGCCTTAAAAATGGCCATGTTGGTGTTGGGCCGGTCAGAAGCTGTAACCAGGTACTTGATGAGGACCTGGGCCGCCTTGCTCTGGTCCTCATAAACCTCCTTCATGGAGCGACCATGGAATTCTCCAAACTCCACCATCAGAAAGCCCTGGTCTCCAATTTCCTGTGCTTTAGCCTGCATTTCCTGCTTCTTACTAAACCTCTCCAGTTCCTGTGTAATCTCTCTGATGCGAGAAGTGTACTGCAGTAACAGCTGTTTATTCTCAGATAGAGGGGTTGCCTTTGCTCTTTCCTTTGAAATACTATGCACTAAATATAGTGCATAGCCAAGACTGTTCTCCAGGAGCCATCTAAATCTATGGCCCTGGTACATGCCAAACTGCAGCTTGCAGTGAGCCAGCACAAGAAACTCATCATCTGGGTCTCCATCATAGCCAGTGACAAATGTACTGGCCTCTTCCAGCACCTCCTCTTTGGGTTTAGCCCTTCCTGACCAGACATTTTCAAAGGTCTTTGCCTCCTCTGACGGTGCCATGAAGAGTCTTGTTGACCTGGGTGACTGAAAGACTGTTACCTCTAGTCATTTGAAAGATACCTGTATATATTCAAGTGTGTATATTCAACCAACTGTACCCAGCTTCTGAAGTCTTGTATGTATGTGTGAGTGTGTGTGTGTGTGTGTGTGTGTGTGTGCGTGTGTGTGTGTGTGTGTGTGTATAAGTGTGAGTGTGTGAAAGAGAGAGATGCAAGAGAGCAAGATGAGAGATGAGGTGGATCGGATACAGTGCTGAGCCACGGCGGGTCCGCGAGGTAAGCGCGGAGGCGGATCGGATACAATGCGGAGCCACGGCGGGTCCACGAGGTAAGCGCGGAGGCGGATCGGATACAATGCGGAGCCACTGCGGGTCCGCGACCCGTCTCCGTAGTGGATCAGTTAGACTGTGCAAGTGGACCCCGATACGGGTCCGTTTCGCGGGTCCGTTGCGGAACGCGCAATACAGGCATGAGAATCACTCACCTTTCAGCGAAATTCGCCGTTTTGAAAACAAAATAGGTGACCTACGTGAATCGTGTAGATTCGATGAGTTTTGTTTTTGGGGGGGGGGGGCGGCGGCGGCAAGGTGCTCAGTGTTGCCAGATTGTAAATGGCGTATCATATCAAAGGCTCAAAATGATCGTATTTGGAGTATAATGAATTATATCTGTCAACACTGGGAACGTTTGACTAATGACAGAGCTCGCGTAAGAAGGTTGAACGCAAGTGATACCCTTTCCAAAACGTGTTGAGACGTAATAACTCATTTGTGAAAGACCCAGAGAAACAATAATATTCGTCGAGGCAAAATCCCGGACAATTTTGGAATCCCTGCTGGACGCATTTTTGTTGTGTGACTGTAATGTTAGCATATAAAACGTTAAAGCATGTGTTCGGTAACTTAATGGGATGATTCATTTTAAGGGGTATAACCTTCAGATACAAGTATGAAAAAGTTAGCAAGCATATGATGTGATTAGCCTGGTTACGAGACGGCTACGGTGTGAATAACTGATGGAGTAAGATCATATAGCTACATTAACTCGAACGCCACGGAGACTCCCTGTTCTAACTTTGAATCGCTCTGTTGGGGCAAAGTGACCATTGCAAAGGTGTTTGACTACAGACTGTTAACGTAGCAAATAATTCCTACTATTGCAGCCAGTCAACCTACAAGCGTTGCAGGTATAAAACAAATCATGACGTCAGATGACCATTTTCAGTCTCGTTACCATAAACAAGACCCAATACAGAGTAACCCTGAGCACTGACATGATAAGCACTTTGGTGACAAGAAAGGTGAGCATGGCTGCAAAGGGGACTCTTGTCACATGGAAGGCTTCAGTGATGCTCTGCTCAAAAAGACCAAGTCGCCAAGCTATGAGGCAAAGCAGTCAAGAGCAAATGCCACTGGAATAGGAGCTTAACATATATTTAAATATATATATCCAGTTATTCAACATAATAAATCAGCGGCGAAAAAAACAATAGAAACATATTTTCCATACATGAAAAGAGATCCTTACATTTTCCATCATTTAGTACTTCTAAAGAATATATGATTGTATTGTTTTTTTCGCCGCTGATTTATTATGTTGAATAACTGATGATGCGAGTGCATGAAAATATTCACTCGAAGGGCCTTGCCAATAAAATGTATTGAAATCTGAATTATATAACATTGTATTGGCTGTCAATCCTGATGGAAGAGTAGACAAGTTAAGTTACGGCATCTCTCGTGGGGGCTATGCATTAAGCTATTTGTGGTGCCCTCACCACATTGTGCCTCATATACTGTAAATGATAGACCCAGTGACAGGCTGGCATGAAATGGCTTGCATAATACTAAGTAAGGAGGCCAAAATAATTTTTGACTCATGGCGGAAGCTAAGTTTCTCCAGCTCTCCCCAGGTTGGAAAAAAGCATCTCAAACTGCATCAGGTTGACGCTTTAAAATATGGAATATTTAAATTTTACTTACAGGGGGGGCACGCCCCCGGACCCCCCCTAGAGGGGTAATATCCTCCTCACCTTTTTCACCCCTGACCCGTTTTCATGCCTGGCAATACCTCCGCGGCGGATCCGCTGCTGTGTCCTTTTGCTGTGAGGGTGAGTATACAGTATTAACAAGAAAAACCCTGCCCTCACACTCAAATAGCTAGGCTAGACTATACTGAGGTATAGCTATCTTATAAACACATTGACAAAAAACGGACTGACAAGACTATTTAACGTCACAACATGAAAACTATAAATATTCTTTTACAAAATGATCATGTAAATGTATAATTTGACCTGTCATTTCACCACAAATCGTTAGTGTTGCTAGCCAATTGGTGACACACAGTTAGCGTCAGTACCACAGCTGACGATATATAATCATGTAATAACATGAAAACCCACACACAAAACCACAACTAATATGATGCCTGTCAGCTCTTGCAACCAAGCGAATTAGCAGCAAACTAATGTTATCTCAAAGCAGGCTATCCTTAGCACGTAATTATATTTTGTATTTACTTTAGCGACACCTTTTGCTCTTTATTTATCGTAGAAAATCGTACTGTTCACATTCAATGACAGAGAGTAAAACTCGACTAACCTCTTCTCTTTCTTCTTTTATGTTTTTTTTTTTGGCAGCTTGCAATCTCAGTGCATTCAACTTACATCAGCAGGGATGGGTGAAAAGCAGCGCGAGAACGGAGCGCCTGAAAGTCAGCCCACAGCTGAAGGAACGTGATTGGTCAAAAGTAAGCCACGGGGGAAATGTGATTGGCTAAGGTGGGCTAAAGGCCTCGATATACTTCTGCATCCCTCTCCGTCCTCGAAAAAAAAATGGGCGGGCGGGGGCAAGCGGTTGATTCAGAAAAATTTGAACGTACTGGTCGGCCACTTACTACTCCGAAGGCTATGCGTCCTGAAACCTATTCAACGCCGGACCGCTGGGTGGGGTACCGACTGTTTGTTGAGGCCGTAGCTACCCCCACTACCTCTTTGTTGGAAGTCACTGATTGTTTTTCCTCCCTCCTCCCATCTGTCTCTGACCTGACATGTATGCCACCTCGGACTTTTCGAGCAGGTGTCGTCTCATGGGCCTTGGAGACATGTAGCTTAGTTGTGATGAGCATGTCGAATGCTATATATTCACTTGAGAAGGCAAATGTATCCATCGTGGTGGTATTTTTGTGTGAAAAACATTGTAGCGTAAGCGATCTATAACAAAACGATATGCTTATCTTACATACAAGACATACATAGAACCTATAAAAAAAAAAACGGTTAAATAAAATGAATACATTAATTTTGGGGGGTATTTTTGTCAAATGCAGATTTGCAATGATTTCTGGGTAGCCCAGGTGTATTTTTAGCAGACCGCGACAAAAAAACGAAAAGTTGACTCCAAAGATCTCGAATTTAAGACAGAGTGGACTGACAAGTAGGCTATGCATTTGTGCTGCTTGTGGGCAGGACAAAACCGATGTGTTTAATCTGCAACGAGACGGTTGCCCTTGTCAAAAGTGTTAGCGTGAAACGTCACTATAAAGCATGCACACTTCGGACAGAAATACCTGTAGAACTCTGAAGTAAGGGGCAAAAAAATAAACCCACTGCAATCATCATACCAATCCACATGTAGTGTTATAGTTATATCAGAAACACAACAAGAGAATGCATACACATACATGCCAATTAACATGATTCTGATTCTGATTCTGATACCTCAACATACAGTTGTGAGACTGCCTTTTCAACCATGAATATGATGAAAAACACATACAGGAGCACACTCACTTATGATCCTCTGCCTGGACACCTTTAATGCCCAATTTTCAAGAAGACGTTCTTAGAGAAATCGCTGTGTGTGTGGTAGTCGTTTATTGTATACCTCCTCCCGGGAATCCTCACAACAGCGAATGATGGCAACTAACAGACAATGGTTGATGGTGGAGCTGGACTAGTTTGAGTTATAAGCAGAGGACGTGCTTGTAGCGATTTGAGCGACAACTACAACAACAACAGAACAGGAGACAGGTGGTACGTACGTTTACTAGATTTTCCGCTAAATCAAGCGTTAGCGTATTCACAATAACTCTCAAAAGTGTGCTGCTAATGTAGCTAGCCTCGCTGCTAATAAGTACAACGTTATCGTGCTGGTTATGCTCTCACACGCCACCCTCATTGAGGCAAAAGTAATGTTTGACTCAAATGTCTTTCACTGCCGTTTTATGTAAAGTCAGTCATTCTAAATAGGTTCTACACATACATGAAATACATTTCCTATAATGCTAGCATTACTCCGTAGCAAATTACGTTAGATGTCAGTTGAAGCTGGTTGGAGAAGGCACTTTCAACACCGAGCCACCAGCCAAGAGACCAACAGTGGTCGGGAGAAATGTACTTTTCGAGGGTTTATATAAAATACGGTAGCCGTAATGCTGCATGCTGTGCAGCTTTGCAGTTTACCAAAGTCGTACTAAAACATTTTGACAGAAAACAGGAAATGTGAGGTCCTGACATGTGTGATTCCGGAAATGATGTTGTTTGGAAATGATGCCGTAAGCTGGCCAATCACAGTCAAGGGGGTATCCGACTCTCTCCGACTCTTTAAGAAAAGTTAGAAAAAAGCGTTTGTCTCCGACCAGCTCTCCGACGGCTCGGATGGGCGTCAACACCTGGGTGAAGGTGTTACCAAGGCGTGCTAAGGCGTGCCAAAGTGTCCCTCTACGACCAAATCGGAGAGAATCGTAGTACTGTAAAAAGGCCTTTACTTTGGCAAAGTAAGCCACAGGGGGGAAACGTGATTGGCTAAGGTGGGCTTACTTTGGGCTCACTTTGGCGGAATTCACAGGAGACAGCAGAGCAAGTGTTTTTCGGTTTAATTCAAAGTCAAGTCCAGATTCTGACCCTGAGAAATGTGTTGATATGACATGCATGTCGCTCAACCTGTCAAACTCTCGTCTCTCTCTGCTGATGTCTAGTAGTCTTCAAACACTTTTATTTTACCATAGTTCAGGCATGAGCAATCTGTGAATGGAGCGTGAACCTGATCATATTTTTTAAATGTCTTACTGTTGTAAGGCTGACTAGTATGGTCCTGTTTGTAGAGTGAACATGCCGCATTATGTACTTCTCTTGTATCCTTGTCCAGAGGCAACCAAGGGAACAAATCTTGCTTGCTGAAATTTTAAAACAAAATTCTTCCTCATAGCAAACATCTCTCTAGTAAACACCACAACTTTAAAACTCTATGCACCTCTTAATGTCACCAAAGTATTCCAAAAACCCTCTTATGTACAAGATGATGATCAACTTATTTGGTACAAGGTAATGTCTTTAAAAGTTGCCTCGCTGTGCTTATTAACATGCAACCTGGAAGCCATTCATCCACATAAAGGCACAATGATTATAATCCATTCCATTTTTCGTCAATTTCAGAAAAAACTCACATTCCTCTAGCTGGCTATGTGTATACTTAGGTATTGGCACAGAGTCCTGGCTCTGTATGGGAAACAAAGTGTCTCGGACTGAGCCATACACTATATCTAATCAACACGTTGCTTCAGGAGCATGGAAGTGAGGGATGTCATTTGATTGGCTGTTGAGCTCAAATATCAACAACCTCAATCAACAACAGAAGGACTGCACTTTTAGCATATGACTTATTGACAGACAATACACAGCCCAAATCCATGCTTCAGTTACGAGTGAACTGCTATTTTTCGTTGTTGTAAGTGCATGGATGGTCACAAAATCACAGTTTAATATTTCTCTCCCAGAGCCACTGGAGCACGAGCACTTTTTTTCAGTTCCTTGAACTACCTTGACATTGTTAGAGACACGGAACTCAATGACCACTCACATTTGCCATACAGACTATACACAGCTCATTTTTAGTTTTTTTTTAGTTCCCTGCTCGTTCAAATTACATTCCATCCGCATCTATTTGATTAACCATGTTCACGCAAGGTACTGATTTTACACAGGATAATCAGAGTCTTATTTTTAACCTGTGACTTGTTGAATATATCCTGACTCATAATGAAGGAAGGGGTTTAATTTGTACTCAGCCGTGTGGCTGAGAGTAGGCCTGTAGATAGGGCAGACTGCAATGTCATTATTTGCACTACCTACCTAGGCGTTTCTCTGCTCGACAAACCAATTGAGGCTATGCAGTGTGAAGAGGAATTGAGTTTGTCCCTCTGGCTTACAAATGCAAAGATCTATCTCCACACATATAACTCAGGCAAACTGCAACAGTGTTCGATTTATTTGAACAGTATGGTGTAAACAAGTGCAATGAGCTGTGCAGATTGATACATTTTATTAGTAATCATTTCTATATAGTATATGCGTATATTGCTGTATAGTTATTATAATGATAGTTTTTAAAAGACTAATGCATCTACTTATTAACCCAGGCTAAAGGAGGAGGTGAATGAAGTCCTTGGGAAGCAACAGGAGATCAGCTATGAGGACCTAGGAAACCTTACCTACTTAGCCAAGGTAATTCACATTATCCTAAATCACTGTTATAATAATCAGCCTAATGAGAATACTGACCAGTGTCCCCCTCTTTTATTTATTTAGTTTGAAAGTATGATTGTGTAAGAGAAAGAGACACTTAGGTTATACCAAGGGCGTAGGATTGGTCTCAGCATTGGTAGGGACACTACCCGGCAGACCCCCCCCCACCCCCACCATAAATTAAAAAATGTAGTTGATGTTATATTTAACAGGTCAACTTTATTATTTGTCCTTTTTGGATATCCCAAACATGAGTAAGACCTCATCTCAAGCCCTGATGGTCCAGCTGCTTCTTCCTCAACCTGCACTACATCTGCACTGGTTTCCTGAATGCATTTCAAAATATTGCCTTAATGAACAAAATGACCTAATGATAAGTACATGCAGTGCATTTGTTTGTTCTGAAATTAATTTGTAATATGTAGGTAAATGGTTAAGGTTTTATGGAGCTGTAATAAGCCTACATCATCTGGATTGCAGTGCAATGAAATAATGTATTCATGAATTATATGCTGCATACATTTGGGCATCCCAATGTATTGCACCTTTACCTTCAAGTATAACATGTATTCTCAAAATAGCCAGTGTGATTGATTACATTCATGTGTAAAATTGTCTAAACATGGTAGGGTAGCTTATCCTTCTGGCTTCAACAAGACGAGATGTAATGCAAGCTAAAGTTACATTCCCTACACACTAACAACTTTCAAAACATGTTTCCATTGTACAATAGGTGGCGATTTAGGGTTAGCAGCTTCGCAATGTGGGTAGTTTTCCGACTAGCTAACTAACAGCGACCTGGGCTTTTTGATAGCTCTATGGGTGGAAAAAACTTCTGGCATCTCTTTTCTTTTTAGGTGGCTTTTCAGAGCACAAAAGGGTCAAAATATCAATGCTGAGACCAAACGAAATACTGTTATGAGGCGTTATTATTTCCTGGCGAATTTAGTAGCTTATTGTAGCCTACCAGACTACTAGCAGCAGCACTCTTTCAGGATTCACGTAGTGTTTCTGACTCTGACCCACTTCAGCCAATTAAATGACAGCATCTTGTCTCACAGGCTCGAGGGCGCATTGGAAAACTTAGAAATGTATTTCTAACTCTTCTGGGCGACGAACATTGTATTGATAATAATACGAATGAGTTTGCAAATATATTGTGCAAATTTTTTTTTCTCTCAAATTAACAAAATATTGGTAGGGACTTTTTTGTCTTTCCCAAACTTTGGTCGTGACTAGTCCCTACCAACCCTATGCAGACCTACGCCCTTGGGTTATACCCAACTGCTCCTGGTACCTCTCGCTGGCTGTCAAAGGAAACAGTCATTCATGGTATCAAGGTCCCTGCAGGCTGTGGCATTATGGTGAGTGTCAAGCCCTTATAGTAGGTCATCCTATACACTCTTAAGACCATCAGGACTAAGCACCGGACCTGGGGTGACAGGGCCTTCTCTGTTGCCGCACCCTCCCTCTGGAAAGCCCTCCCTCTCCCCATCCGTCAGGCTCCCAACATAGCACTTTTTAAACAAACCCTCAAAACTCACCTTTTCAACCTCGCCTTCACCTCCTAATCCCCTGCTCCCTCCCCGCCACTATAAGACTCATATGTTCAGCTTTTCTTTCTAAAATGTTCTGTCTGTTTGTTTTTGATCCTTTGTCTTTTATATTTTATTGTTGTCTTGTTTTGCCTGTTCTCACACCTGTAAAGCGACTTTGTATTTAGAAAAGCGCTATAAAAAATGAATCATTATTATTATTATTATCCTGAAAGCTGGTCCAATCCTGATCTGACATGGATCCATCAGACCCTTTGCCCAATCAGGGCCCGGTCTGTTAAAGAGTCAATCTGCAATCTGGGAGATTTTCTCACTGAAAGTCTCAATGAAGTCTCAGTAAAAGTCAGAGTAAAACACACATTCAAAGTCACTGAAATTGTGTTTCAAATTCAATCAGCCTGGCAATAAATGGCATGTATGTTTGCAGATGGAGGCAAAGCTGCAGAGATTTGACTTCAGCCTGATGCCAGGGCAGTCTTTTGACATCCTAGACATAGGGACACTGCGGCCGCAGAGCGGGGTGATATGCACGATCAAACAGCGCAGTAGTGCATGACCCTCAGAGCCCTTGACAAAGTTTCTTACAGTAAGACAGACTGGCTTTGAATCATAAAAATATATTATATATATTATATATTATTATATATTTATACAGTAACACTTCTGAATGCTTTTATCGTATTGCTTCACTTAAAAGACTAATCAAGCATTATTTTTTCTTTCGCAGTGTTTCTATGTATGAGGTATTATGTCTGTGAAAAAATACTTTTATCTATTCTGACAGTTTTTATGACATCTGATTCATTAGTGTTACTCTATCCAAACTGAGTAACCATTTTAGACTTTGCAGGCTTAGGAAGACTATCTCACTGAACTGCTGCAGAGGCTTGACAGGAGATGTGGCAGTTCTTTAATATCCGGGACACTGGGATGTTGCAATGGGAATGCTAATGTCCTGTTTCATTTCATGCACTGGGCACTATGTTTGTTAAAACATTAAAACATTGTGTTTTTGAATTTGTATGTCATCTATCAAATATACTGCTATATCATTAACTTTCCAGTTAAACTTGATAATACACCTATAATTGAATGTATACTGTCAAAAAATCAAAAATATGAAATACCTGTCTCTTTTTTATGTACCATTTACATTTAGTCATTTAGCAGACACTTTTGTCCAAAGCGACGTACAAGGGAGAGAACAGTAAAGCTAAGAGCAATAAAAACCTGGTGTAACAATAAATACTGCTTTAAAAAAAAAAATAGAAAACGACATAGAAAGAAATAGAAGTGTGGGACTGTCACTGCTTAAATGCAAGTTAAGCCAAGGTGCCAGTTAGGAAGGGAGGTGCACTATGAAGAGTTGGGTCTTCACGAGCTTCTTGAAGGTAGAGAGGAACGCCCCTGCTTTGGTAGTGCTAAGCAGGCCGTTCCACCAACGTGGAACTACAACTGAGAATAGTCTGGATTGCCATGCTTGCACAGGCGGCAGTGCCAGACGACGCTCACTGTATGAGTGCAGCGTCCTGTGTGTAACATTTGCCCTTACAAGAGCATTTAGGTAGGTGGGAGCAGAACCAGTAAGCACTCTGTAGGCAAGCATAAGTGACTTGAATTTAATGCGAGCAGCTACCGGCAGCCAGTGGAGCTCAATGAGTAGCGGGATGACATGTGCCCTCTTTGGTTGGTTGAACACCAGATGTGCCGCCGCGTTCTGGATCATCTGTAGTGGTTTCACCACGCAAGCCGGCAGGCCCGTTAGGAGGGCGTTGCAGTAGTCAAGGGGGCAACTCACCAAGGTTTGCACCAGCAGCTGTGAGGCATACTGGATTAGGTACGGCCTGATTCTGCGGATGTTGTATAGCGCAAAGCGGCAACAGTTTTTTTCCAGAACGTGCTTGTCCACGTTCGGGTACACAGTGACAAATATATACACAAATAACACTCAAGCTAAAACAACAACAGCAATAAAACATGAATGTATATAGAAGAATGGCCTATGTGTGAATGTGTGAGAGTTAGAGATCTTGTATGTACAACCAAATGTTTCATCCCACATTTTTCCTGCACGTTATGCACAATGCTTCTGAATGAATTCCGCCACTTACTATTTATGCACTACTTCATTGCATTATGTTTGTTCCTCACTACTTTTACTGTTGAAAAAACTGTCCCAATTGAGGCCCCAGCGAGGATCGAACTCGCGACCCCTGGTTTACAAGACCAGTGCTCTAACCACTGAGCTATGGAGCCAACCACTGCACCTAGTGGTAGGATTTGGAATTAAAACTGGTAATAATATTGCTAATTTCACATGTATTCAGTTATATGGACACGTACTGTTTTTCTTAAGGATACAGATTAATCTGGGCATCAGTAAAAGTCAGTGAATAGTTACTTGTAGGCTAATATTACTACTAAAAAAAAAATGAATGTGGTTCTTGGTAATCTAACAGTATCACGAGGGTCATTGTATACATATTAATGTATAAGTACAGCTACACTAATAATACAAAAGCAATATGGGTTCAATAGTAATATTTGCATTTGGCAGAAATGGTGTTAAAAGAACCGTCTTCAATTTCAAAGGGTCCATCCTTCAACACTGTAATTTGTGCTCGTGTCAACTAGATGGCGGTGTTCTCAAGAGGGTTATAAAAAAAGGACGAATTTGTAGCGTAATGAACTGCGCCTCAACAAACAATAAATACTAGGCAACCCTTTTCACTACTTTTCTGAGATGACGAACGTTATGCCGGAAACACTATAGGAGCTGCTAATGCCTTTCAGCAAATATGTAAACTGTGTAAACAAGGGAAACCACACTGTAAGCTAGCTAACCGACATGCCATACTTCTCCACACATGTTGAGTAAACTTAGACTATCTTTAATGGTAGACAGCAGAGGTAAAATTCAGTAAACCTTACCCCCGACACTTAAAGACAGCCTCGAACGTATTTGTCCCGTGGCCCAGTCATGTCATACACTGGGATTATAAGGCCTACACTTTTATTGGTAATGGACAGTTGAAGGAATCCAACTTCTTCGCGACCACTACGACTGTAATGTTTGATTACACCCTCAATTATCAAGTAGCCTATATCTCCTGATCGCACAAACCTTGTTTTTCAGCCTACTTCGGTCAGCGGTTCCATAATTAGGCTCCATCCAATGGTTCTGCAAGTTTTCCAGCGAGCACAGAAGAACCAGTCATAATTTGACTTTACTAAAGGTTAAAGACTGACGCCGGTCCGCTGTAGTAGATCTTCTAGTGACAGGTTTTAGCACTCTCAAATTATGGCCTCCATGCTTAGCACGCCGGGCTCCCATGCCACAGATTGCGAGGTCGAGTCCGCTGCGGAACTGAGCTTGTCTACACACAACACATGTTAGGTAGGCCTACTATGTACAGTGCTTTGCATAAGTATTCGTCCCTTGGATGTTTTACCCTTTTATTGCTTTTATAAATCAGTCATGGTCAATATAAGTTGGCTTTTGGGACAAAAACAATCACAAAAGATCCCTCTTTTATGTCAAAGTAAAACAATTCTACACAGTTATGTCAATTCAATACAAATATTTGTGTTGACATCTTACAGTTTTTTACAATCGGATACACACTAAAATCAAAAGTGTAACACATTTATCAAAGCCTTCACTCAAGGAGCAAAACAACGGCTCAGATCTGCACAACTATAACTACATTTAAACATCACACTTTTTGCGAAACCATACACACAAGTGATTTGCAAAGCACTAAACACACTTTTATGCTTTAGACACAGACGTATATCAAGAGGTCACTTCCTTGCAATTCCAAAACACTCTGTCAAGTCACCACACCTATGAGCCGGTCAAATAAACACAGCCATCAAGTGCCCAAACACATGATTGCTTAATTGTAGACACAACAAACAGGTTTAAGCACTATAGAAATGCAGCAGATGAGTAACTGTAATCTGTCTTCAACCAAAATGGAAGGAGTCAAAAGAAGAAGAGTGAGGGTGAGGGGGGAATCCACAGAGGAGGAGAAGGAGGAAGAGGCCATGCCATGCCATGAGGCTGAGGTCAAGGTGGAAGTAGAGGAAGAGGAAGACCTGTAGCAGGAGGAAAATGTGCTCAAAGAAGAAGAAGACCAAATGTATCAAATACAGTAAACTTGAAAGGAGGACAGGCCCATATTCATGCAAGAACAAGATATAGAGATCATAAACATGCCTTTGGCAAATACGTAATGCTATCAGGCTCAGAAAAATTCAAGCAAACATTATCGGTGACCATGCCATTTTCAATACAGTAATATCCATCAGGTCTCTCTCTGGCGACACTGACAAATCTGTACATTTTACTGTAAATGGAATTGTAACCTGTATTGGAAACATCTTTTCACCTTTGTCTGATATTTGCTGAGCTTACAGTGTTATGCACACTACTGAAGTAGCATGAAAACTGGGACATGTTTTGTTGTGATTCTCCATGTTGTCATGTTGACTGATTTGGGTATATGGAGAGAATTACGTAAATAATATTTTCATCAGCATTGGTCTTGGGTAGTGTTTTTACTGTATTGTGTATTTTCACTTTCTCTGTGTACTTCACTTACACTACTGTAATCACTGAGAAGTACACTGTAAAATGTTACCAGAGTTTTACAATATTTTACTGATATATTTCACAATAAATCATCGTAATGTTACTTTACAGGCTTTACCTGTAATAATCACAATGTCATGTTGTAATGTAGACTTTACTGTGAAATCAATGTAGACACAGTAAGTTACTGTGAAAAAAACGATACCGGGATTTCACAGCATTGTATAGGGTTATTTCACAGTAAAATACTCTATTCAAATCATCCTTTGAGATAACCCAATACATTACTGTAAATTTGAATTGCACTTGAACTACGCTGTATTGTGGGTTCAAGAAGAGACAGTTGGTTCCACGGTGACTACAGACGCAGGCAGCACATGATAGAAGAGCGCGAAGGTGGATACAGCACATGAGCTAGAAGATAAAGGTAAGGTTGACAGAGAGCTTGTCACAACTCTATAATAATAACGTTTTAATAACGCTCGTTGTCTGGGTTAGTAAATGAACGATCTTTTGGATCAAAGTCAGGTCACTTAATGAACCACTTTTTAAGAAATTCCAAAAGCTGTTTTCTCCGTGAAGCTTTGCCTCACAGAGAAGAAACTTATCTTTGTAAAATTCTAATTGTGAGTTTCCATTTAACCTTAATGGTCTCCACATGTCAATTTTAGTCATAGTGTGTTAGTTATTTGACGGAGAATACTCGAATTAGCGTGAAAGTTAAAGGAAGCTAACGTTAGCCTCCAGCTGCAGCAACCAGCTAAGTCATTTTTAACCATTTTTCCCCGCGAAGATTTTCCTCACAGACAAGTAATGTATAGTTGTTTTGGATGTGTAGTTGTTTTGGAAAGCTCAAATGATGTGTTCTCATTTAATGCTGTCCACATGTCCAGGTATAGAGTGTGTAATTCGACTGAGAATACACAAATAAGCGTGACAGTTATAGTAAGCTAACGTTAGCCTCCAGCTAAGTCATTTTAAAGCCATTTTCCCCGCCAAGATTTTCCTCACAGACAAGTAATGTATAGTTGTTTTGGAAAGCTCAAATGATGTTTTCTCAATGAATATTCTCCACGTGTGCAGGTATAGAGTGTGTTATTCGACTGAGAATACACAAATTAGCGTGAAAGTTAAAGTAAACGTTAGCCTCCAGATGCAGCAACTAGGCTATGTCATTTCAAAGGAGCTAATTTTAGCCTCCTGATTTGCGTTGCTTATATCAATCTTGCTTGGCTTTCAATACTAACTTATTTGGTGCATGTGCATGTGCCTTGGATAAACAATGCCATATTAAATCTGTAAAACTGAAAGTTGTCTTTGCTTATTGTTTACAGGTGCTTCTTGGGCATCAACCCAGAGCAAGGCTCGAAGAAGAGGCGTGGAGGGATAAATGCAAATGTCAGCACACTCCAGCGAAAGCTTGTCGACTTCGAGTGGTCATTGTACATTTGTAATTGTTTTTGCATTTTTTTTTTATAATTGCATTCAATTTTTGTTTATATTGTATATGTTCCGAAGTTTTGTTTATATTTTAAATGGTCTGAAGACAGACAGAGTTATTTAGGAGAGTCTACGTTCTGGAGTGTTGTGTGTAATTTGAGTGTTTTAAACTTTTTTCATTGTGTATTAGGATATTGATTAATGAATTTGACGTGTTTTTAACTTTTGCTATTTGTATTTGGGTTTTGAGTTATAGGGTTAGGGTATTGAGTAATGAATTTGACATGTTTCAAACCTTCAGTAATTGTTATGTAATTGGGTATTGATTTTTTGCGTGTTTTTAAACCTTTTTTATTGTAATGTATTTAGGTATTGAATAATAAATATGACGTGTTTTAAACCTTCATGAATTTGTATGTATTTGGGTATTGAGTAATTAATTAAAAAAGTTAAAATTAGTATTGTCTTTGTTCTTGCTTTGACTTTTAATTTAGCAAATCCTAAGCACATTTGTGTGATAAAATCACAGTTAACAAGTCAAATGTGCAGTACTTAAATTGTAAATGTACAGTATAATGTACTAGTTGCATAACTTAAGTTTTACAGTAAAAATACTGTAAATTATACAGCAAGACGATGTAATTCCACAGCTACATACTGCCAAATCACAGTAATCCAATGGCATTAAACTGTGAAATTACAATATACTGCTGTAGTTGCATTGCATTTTACTGTGAAATTTTTACAGTGCATTACTGTAAAACGTGCAGTAAATTACTGTGAAATATTTACAATAAATTACTGTAAAATTACCGTGAAATGAATGCAATTATTAGCCAGTAGTTTACTGTAAAATTACGGTGAAATATTTTACAGTGTAGTATTGATAAAAGTGTTTTAGGTTTATAACAGAAGTGTGTAAGTGGTACAAACAGAATTCAGTATATGCAATGTGTGTGTTTCATATGGTAACAAAATATGGTTTTGTTAAATGAGTGTATAGATTTTACAAGAGTGTTTCATTTTGCAATGGATATAATGTTTTTGCTCATTGGGTGTGTGGTTGTGCTTATTGTGTGAGGCGATTGAAAAGCAAAACAAAGCAGTCAAAATTGTGTGTATCCGATCGTAAAAAACTGTAATACCTAACTATTTAGAGAATAATGTAGAGATCAGTGCATTTATCTGCCAACAATCAATATTTTGCATGCCATACATTTGCTTTGAATAATATTAAAACCACGTCACGCCATCGGTTGAGTATCACACAGTAGGCTATTTGACTCTGCCTAAATGTTTTGGACTCAGGAAGCCAGCAGCACATTTTAAATGTTGTTTGCTAGTCTTTTGGCCCAGTCTTGCCTTCATACTTGCCTGAGCATGAAGCCATGCCCTTTCTAGACTCTAAATGAGGTATGTTTGTAATATGAGATTGATATTATATGAGACATCATACAAGGTAAATTGTATTTTTCCCCCTGTGTATAAAAGCGTTGAGGTAGCCTATAGACTGGGTAGGCCTACGCTCTTGACTCCTCCCCTGCATCCTATACATCAGGGTTATTAGCTACTCTGATTAAGCATGCAACTGTGCATTACTAATTAAGCATTATACTAATAATGTCAATAATTATTATTAAAAGTGAAAGGTATCGTTTAATATTTTTGCTATTTTTATACTAGTTGGGATATGACAACAAGTTTCAGTCTAGTCAATACACACTGTGTGGGCATTTTCCTCTGTTATTGAAACCATAACACTAAAACTCCTGTCCTGAAGCCAACCGCTTTTCAGGGAACACCACATCTCCCGTTTCTATGAACACTGTGAGGAAATGTATTTTGATAGATCATTCAGAAACTCAGTGAGGACGGGAAAGATCAGTTGTCAGTGCCATAACCCACAGGTTATCCCAGTCCCAGTAATAACACGTTAAAACATTCTTACAGTTGTTCAGTAGACATAATTGTTATGTAAGACCAGGGTGTAAAAAACTTGTGAGGTCTGGTTGGGGTGGGGGTGGTTTTTTACATACATACATAACACACATGTTGCTCTTTACCAGAAACTAATTGAATTTGTGTCACTAGTAAGGTATACTATCTGAACGGGATCATTATTGTTATTGAAACCGTCGCCTACATAAGTTATTTATTTTATCAATGTCAAAGTCAAAGTCAAAGTGTGTTTATTATTGCATGTACCAAATTGCTTCAGCACAGCAAAATTCTTATGACTTGGCAGCATCATTCATCTACGCAGTAGACGTCATACATATAACATATACCAACAAAATAACATTAAACTCTATAAACACTATGACAATAAAACATATAAAATGTAACATTAAGATACAACAATTTAAAGAACAACATATATTATAACAATATAACATATAACATTAACATTCAACAGTTACAGTACAGTAGAAGGGCTAGCAGCAGTTTAAGTGTGAATTGAGAATAAGTTAAAAAGAAATGTTAAGAATAAGTTAAAAGTTTTTAAAAATTGTGCAAATATATCTATGAAGTGAATTGTATGAGTGGGGGAGCAGGGAGTAGGTGGAGGTGGCAACTGTTCAGTGGTTCAGTGTTTCTGATTCAGAAGCCTTACAGCCAGGGGGGAAAAGCTATTTGTGAGTCTGGTAGTCCGTGTTCGGATGCTCCGGTAGCGTCTATCCGACGGCAGCAATGAGAACAGTCCATAGCCTGGGTGGCTGTTGTCCTTCAAAATCTTTTTTGCTTTCCTCAGGCATCTACTGTTGTAGGAGGGGAGATGGCTGCCGGTGATACGCTCCGCCGTCTTCACCACCCTCTGCAGGGCCTTGCGGTCGGCAGCGGAGCAGCTACCATACCAGGCAGTGATGCAGCCTGAGAGGATGCTCTCAATGGTGCATCTGTAAAAGTTTGTTAATGTTTTTGAAGACATGCCAAACTTCTTGAGTCTCCTCAAGAAGTATAGCCGCTTCTGTGCAGTTTTGACTGCTGAGCCTGCCTGCATGGACCAGGTTAGGTCATCCTTGATGTACACACCGAGGAATTTGAAGTTGGAGACTCTCTCCACTTCAGCTCCCTCGATGTGTATGGGGTCCTGACCCCCCCTCTGCAGCTTCCTGAAATCCACGATCATCTCCTTGGTTTTGCAGACGTTCAGAGACAGGTTGTTGTCTTGGCACCATTCTGCCAAGACCCTTACCTCATCTCTATAGGCAGTCTCATCGTTGTTGGCGTTATGTGAAACATTAGCTACTAAAATGAAAGAAATGTCCTGCTGCCAACATGCGTCTAATGAGGAAAGGCGCTCGCGCCCTCTCTTAACTCTCTCACACAGCGAACACTAAATAAGTATGCAGTCGACTCAGAGGAGAAGTTCTTCAACCGCTGACTTTTTTCATCCAGTTCTATTTTGCTAAAGATTTTATTTACATAAAAGAAACACATCACATCTGGTTACGGGTAGCCTATGTGTTAGCCGTAACCCATTACATGTGCCCTAATTGGTTAGGGAGCAGGTGCACTTTTCAGTCTTTGTTGCTCACTGTCCCTTTAAGAAGGCAGAGCCAAGCAAAATATAGGCTTGACCATACTTTTCATCTCAATACCTGCTCAGACTCTTTCCCTTCGTCTTGATTGGCCGTCTGGGTCGAAATCCTCTTGAATGATTTCAAACCAATCCTTTGGAAACGGGGGAGGACTGTGCTGCTAATTCCTAACCGAGAGAGGATTCAATCCCCCTACGTTTACCCTTTTCTGAGGAGAAAAAGTCTCAAGGCTGGTAGATTGAGCGTGTATAGTCTTCAGACCGTACGTTTTTTTTGCCTTTAAGCAACATGGAATTTCGAAAGTGATTTCATATTGGACATTTGTGAATTCCACTCGAATACTATTGCGTGAATGTTAAGGATTTTGTTTGGCTGTCTTTACGTCTTGTGAGCCCTGTTATTTTGCGTAACTCGCGTCCTAGAATTTTGTGCACATGCTACGGAGAATACATCTCCGCCACATTGTGACATTTGCTAACGTTAGTGCTCACGCAATGATGGAGCTAACGTTTTGACTCCAAAAACACATTCTTTATACGGTAAGATCTCAAGCGCTCAATATCTTTTGCACATTTGTTTTTATCTTTCGGTCGTAATATATAGTTAGGCCTATATAAACAAAAACACTGTTGAGTATTTTAATTACTTAACAAATACGAGGAACAATCGACACAGATTGGACGTGGGTGGGAGGGAACGGTTCATGTGAGTCGTCAGTCAAAATTCATAGATTTCGTTGTAACTTGGCTAGTGTGGTAGATGATTTTTACCGAAACTGTGCAACAGATTATTATGCATTTGCGTTCCATCACAATGGCTCAGTTAAGGCTCGGATAACTTTTAACGTGGACCGTGGAAATACATCTTATCCAAGGATATGGCGAAAAATTGCACTGACGGACTTAGGGATGACCTTAGTAAGGTTTCCGATGAGGAACTATTGAAATGCAGCAAGGAAGAGCTGGTAAAAAGACTGAGAAAGGTTGACAGCGAGAAAATGAACTTAATGATTGAACACGGGAACATGATGAAAGATGTCAACCGTCGGCTGCAGGTGCATCTGCACGAAATTCGAAATCTAAAAGATGTAAACCAGAAACTTCAGGATGACAACCAAGAGCTCCGGGAACTTTGCTGTTTCCTAGATGATGACAGGCAGAAGGGCAAGAAGCTGTCACGGGAGTGGCAGCGCTTCGGCAGGTACACAGCCAGTGCAATGTGGAAAGAGGTGAGCCTGTACCAGCAGAAGCTGAAGGAGCTTGAGGCCAACCAGGAGAGCGTAACGCGTGAAAATTCGGACCTGAAAGAAATCGTCCTCATGCTGGACGAGGAGAGGAATGGAGCAGGGTCAAGGAGCTCCATTGACAGCCAGTCGAGCTTGACCAACCTCAATGGGGGAACGAGTAACGTTCGAGACGTGGGGGACGGGAGCAGCACCTCCAGCACGGGAAGTGCAGGCAGTCCGGACCACCACCACAACCACGCACACAAAACTGTGGAGACCAAAGTGGGGACCACCATAAGGAGGTCTATGGATGACCTCTTGGCTCCAAATCACCACAGAAGTATTCCTAATGGTCTCAATGGTAAGTGGACACAGCAGATGCACCTGTAATCACCACTCTCACCTTGAGGTCAGTGTGATGCCTAGTAGACATTCTTCAGTTGACAGTCCTTAGCTATTGTCTCTTTCCTCCTTGAAATGGCCTCTCTCACCAAAGCCATGATGGGACATTTTAGCCAGGTTTGCCACACACTTGCCATACATTTGGGTGTCTTTTGCTTTGGTTCATACTTATCTATCAAGTTTCTTCAGTTCAGTGTCTGTTGAGTTCCAACCGCATTTCTGAATTCACAATTTGTCACTTGTACCATTAAATAACGTGATCATGTAGAAATGCGCTCAGAGATTTTCATCAAGAGGGTCACTATACATTAAACCGTTTGTGAGCAAACTGGTTCAATTGACCTGGTCATCTTGTTCCGCTTTAAAAATGTTAATTCAGTATTGACGCTTCTCAGACAGGTAAAGGGTAGATCACAGTAACAGTTAACACAGCAATATTGTCCTTATTCAGTTATTATTATATGCTGTTCCATTGTCAGCAAGGTGTCCAGTAGACCACTTTTGTTTAAATACAATTAGTTACAGTTCAGCTGTCATCTTCTGATTAGGATGATTATAAAGTACAAAAAATGTGCATACATTTGGACAACACATTAAACCCCTACAGGCCAATGCATGGGTTTAGGTCACTAAGTATCATGAAACATTAAAGAGGAGCTTATCTTAATTGTATTTTGAAGGGATTGTGCAAATAGTTTTTGTTGTTGCACTGATGCTCATTGCATTGTGTTCCCTGCCCATGCTGTGATTTATTGATAATAAGGGCACGCACAGTGCAGGTAGCAAACCATCTAGAAATCAACATCTCTGTTTGAGGACCTTGGTACCCGCCTGGTCAGAGAGTTTGCTCTTTTGCTGCTCTGGACTGCAACTACACAGCCGTCCAGTCCACCCATGATGGATAAAAAAAGAAATCTCTTTCGTGCAGCCTGCTCCAAAAATCCCCCTTTTTGCTGGAGCGTGGCATGCACATCCAAGAGAGGATATAAACGAACGCAATACTGATAAGATGGAGTTGAGTGAGGGAGGAGGCAACCCTTTGTCTTTCATCTGTCATTAGCCAAGATTCCATGAATCTCTGACATCTTAAACCCTTTCCCACCCTGCCCTTTTCACCTCAGACAGATATCTTTTAATCTGCTCAGAAACACATTACTGGTATATTATTACGTCATAGCACCAGCAGCCGGAACTTGGCAGCTGCCGGCCCAGGCCTCAAGCATCACGTAGCTGAGTGGTTGTGGCACGCTCTTCCCCGTCCTCCGACGGAGGATTGTGGGTCACCAAGGCCTGACTCTGGCTGTCTTAGAGCTGCTTTGATCCCTTTGTTTCTTCCCCACGGTCTGCCTCACATGTTTTGTCGGGAGCCCTGTGTACACTGGCCTGGAAACCTACTTTCCTTTCCAGTGATGGCTGGGAGTGCAACCCACAGCTAGACCGATCAATGAGAGGAAAAAAAAATCTTTAATGGACAGGTCTCTGTGTGTGTGTGAGGCCTGGATGTGATGTGTGGTCTGAGTGTGAAGTTGGATAACTTTTTACGGCCAGCGTGTGCAGATGTTGGAGGGCAGCTGGGTGGGACGTGGCTCTCCACTGGGTCCCTCAGCAGATACACAAGAGAAACAACAGTGAGACGCTAAGTGCGTAGAGGCAGCATGATACTGGTTTGGCGAAGTGCTGCCATGTTGGATAGAAAACCCACAAGCTGGTGGTGTGTAGAGGTGTGTAGTTATGAGAGCGAAAGAAAGTGGTGTGTGGGAAAATGCTGTTCTAGCTGTCTTGCTAGTATCCAGATGATGTGATTGGAATTATCGCAAAAAGATAACATATTTAATTATAGTTTCAGCATCACAATGAAAAACGACTTTTATAATATAAATGTCTGATATGCATTTATTAACGATGTATTAATGTTGGCTCTGATATTGCAGAGTCTTATCAGTGTGGTTGATGTGACATCTTTACTGTCTCAGTAGAGAAATGCAGAGGTCCTCAATTTACTTGGCAACCAACCTCTGAAACTACTAGCTTATGATTTCCTCTTCTGCTGTCTGTGTTTTTTGGACTGACAGCTCAGAAGGGTTTCCTGGGCAACACAGTGTATAAATTAAAGTTATGTAAGTCTACAGAAAAAACTGTCAGTCACTGTCAAAATCTATATATTCATATATTCAAAAGGTGCATCAGCCAAGTGGGGTTTAAGTGAGTTGACCAGGCTGCATAACAACTGCTGTACTGTCGTGTGATGAGAGACGAGAGGTTCAGACGCAGACAACGCCCATCCCACCCCACCTTCCTCATCCCACCCCTTACATCACCGCCAACTGCTCCTTCCCCCCAAAGCACACACACCCCTCTTCTTGCATCACCCCATTCTAGAAGTTCCCATCAGTAAAGAGAGGTGAATCAGAGACCCAAACAAAAGAGCTGAAAGGGGTCTTTTGGCTGCGGTTGAGTTTCCCGGGATGGGGGGGTGCGGCAGGGTGGGGGTCCGCGAGTGGGTCAGTCTGGGAAGAGGGACAAGGGCTGGAGGAGGGGAGTGATGGTGGGTAGCTAGGGGTGCGGGAGGGTGTGGGTGCAGCGGTGGGGGTTGGGGTTTGATGGAGCCAGAAGCAGCCTGCTGTCGGGGTAATTGGATTTCTTTGAGAAGGGAGGTTGGAGTCCGGTGCCGAGTCATCACTGAGGGATAATGTTGAGTTGGATAGCTGACTTGCTGGTTCTGTTACAAGTCTGGCACTCGTCTCGTGAGACGGGAAGTTGCCGGATTTTGGTATGATGTGATTCTGCAAAGGGTTCTTGTTGGGTTTATTCCTGAGGCATTCCAGTCTGGGTCCACTTACGTTTGTTCGGGAGTCGGATTTCACGGCAAAGTTTTGCTCTAATATAACACAGTCCTGCTTCCAACTCTGCAGGGAATCACTTAAACTGAAAGTGAGTTTTGCCTGGAGTTTTGAACTGTGCACATGTAGCTGCATACCAGAGACAAAGGGAGTTTCTTTTTTTCTGTTGACCAGACGCAGTACCTTTTACAAACCCATTCTCCAAATTAAATAGACTTCCTGACCTCACACAGGAAGTTTCCCATTGATCATCACTCTCCCTTTGCATGATGTGACGTGAATGAACGAGACATTTTCTTCCCTTTTTGCCTGGAATATTGATTCCATTATCCTTTCATCCTAGTTCACAGGCATACATCTTCCCCAAAGTAAACATTTGCCTTTTAGCGTGAGGCCCTGTGTGCTCGCTATGCGTGGAATAGATCATTATGCTTAAACTGTCCAGTGTCCACAGATATGCTAATTGGAGAGGGTGTTGCTCTCTTGGCAGCTGTGACCCTGGAAGGGGTTAATCCCACTCTCTGGGCGAGACTGACTTCTGTTGTGTTGTTTTAGTAGGGGGCCGCATGGAGATACAGTTGGTGGAATCTGGTGTTGGTGGGGGGATCAAGTGCAGAGCTGTGCACACCAATAACACATGCACACACGCACACGCACACGCACACACGCACATAAACATTCTTATACACATCTTCGTAAGGGATGTTTCAGAGTCTGGAGTAGAAGGACACGCGTCCAAAGAGGCAAGGACATGTGAGCAATAAACTGCTTATGTGTGTGTATGAGAATGTTTATATATACTGTGTGTGTGTGTGTGTGTGTGTGTGTGTGTGTGTGTGTGTGTGTGTGTGTGTGTGTGTGTGTGTGTGTATGTGCCTACGTGCATCATCCACACCAAGGCCTCATGTAACACCTATGTGTGTATGAGAGAGTGATTGTGTGTTTTGTGTGTGTGTATGTTTTGCCTCTGTGCATCAACCCTACCACACTGTCTGTGGGCTTCTCGCTATTCATTCCTCTGAGGATCTGCACTGAGATAGTGACCAGCCAGTCGGGTCAGAGTGAGATGGCCCAACCTGCTCTCCTGGTCCCGCACACAGTTGTCATTCCCTCACAGGTTGTGAGTCAGTGATTTACATTCCAAAGACTGAGTTTCAGCCCCTGTTCTACCCCCTGCCCTTTGTGAATGATAGGGCATGTGCATAGTTCCGGTACCTTACCTCATGACCTCACATTCTTCTCTGTCAGTGGGACAGGAATGTGCAACCGATACCAACATTTAAATGGTAAATGGACTACATTTATATAGTGCTTTTCTTCTCATAAAGCACTCAAAGCGCTTTACAGATGAATGCCTCAGACATCTACCCATTCGTACACCAATGGCAGGGGCTACCATCTAAATTGCCAACCTGCGCATATCATTCTTTACCTCTTCCTCAGTTTCCGTTGTCAAGCCATTTGGACCATGGGGCTTAGCCTAGTATGTAACATAAGTGGTGTGTGTCTCTTCTATCTCTGTTAGTAAGATGCTTTTCACTGTTTCCTTGCTGCTAAGTAGGTTCTTTGCAGATCAGTAGCTACCCATCATGTATCGCAGAATCGAATTGCAATACTTGTCGTAAAGAATCGCAATAATATTTTATTGTGACCCAAATATCTTCATAGTATCATGTGTATGTATATATATATATATATGTGTGTGTGTGTGTGTGTGTGTGTGTGTGTGTGTGTCTGTGTGTGTGTGTTTGTGTTTATAAAGCTCAGTTTCATCAGGGGAATTCCTACTTTGGGGAGAGTGTCAGTTAGCGTCCTCCCCAGGGAGCCTTGGATCTGATGAGCGGTTCTGGACGGAGGAAAACTGTCTGGTCTATGTCAGAGTGGTGGGAATCCCCAGGGTCCTAGCCCCTTTCCCTGCCTTTCAATAACCAATTCAATAATATCCCCATTTATCAATATAATACAATTCTGCAATAAAATTCGATTGTATTGGTATTTTAAATCCATTAAAAAGGTTAACCTTCAACAATAATGAAAACCAGATTTAATCAAAGATCTAAGAGCTCCATTACTACAGTGGAGAGCTCTCCTGTAGTTGCCTATTAGTCACTTGAACACCGACTGCACATGTATAATTCAGTGATATAAGACTGACTCTCAGCATCAGAAGCAATTCGAAACAATTCTGTTTCAAAGTGTTATGTTACATTACTGAATCACCCCCCCCCCCCCCCACACACACACAAACACACACTATCTTGTGTATTGTCAGAAAGCTTGCAGTTCAGGAATTCCCACATTCCGGGACAGCCCAGAGGAAGTGGAACTCATTCAGTATGAATAGTGAGAGAGAGAGAAAGAGACAGAGAAAGAAAGAGAGGGAGAGAGAGAGAAAGAGGGGGAGGGGCAGTTTTGACGGGAGTTTTTTGTCACTTTGAGACCTGCGGTCGGATCTATCGCCCAGTGCCATCAGAGAGGCTTCCTTCCGACAGAATGAGGTTAAAGTCCCCATCAGCTGAGAGAGCCACGGAGAGTACAGCACAGCGCAGCACAGCCCAGCACAGCCCAGCCTTACACAGGACATGGCTGACAGGCTGCTTTGAATTGATGTTAAGCATTGCCTGTGTGTGTGTGTCTCTGTGTGTGTTGCCATCCAAAATCTGAGAGGAACTTTTGGAATGGCTATACTCTGTAGTGAATGAGGTTTGGGGTGGATGAGGAGGGTGCGCGCACACGTGTGTATGTGTGTGTCTGAAGGGGGGGGGGGGGGGGGTCAGGCTAGTCGCCATGGCAACAGCAGCAATGAGCCCAGGCATTCTGGACTGCACTGGCTGACTGGCTTTGAAAATATCGAGCGAGAGGAGGCGGGGTCACGGGGAGGGTGCATTTGTGGGGAGGGGTGGTGAGAGTTGGAACAGGAGGTGAGGGTGGGGGGCGTGGGGGTGCTCGCAAGTGTTGCCCACTGAGCATGACATTACGTTAAAAGGGGTCGCTAGTTTGCCTGTGTCAGCTTCAGCCTATACCACATGCTGAGAGGGAAGGGGAGGGGACACCCACCCAACCCCTAGCCTACCCACCAGCGACCTCCATTCTGTGGCTCCCAGGCGCACAGAGAGTTTTAGATGGATGGGTGTGGTCACTGCAGCCCTGCTAGTACAGCGACATTTCCACTGATGCTCTTAATTATAGCAACTCCTAGAGCAGTTCCTCATTGCCTGCGTGCATGTGTGTTATTCAAGGATTAATGTGAAACTACAACACTGTCGCTTAGTCAGGTGCTTTTTTGTTAGGTATTTGTGAGTAACTGTGTATGTACTATATGTGAAGTCAAACTTTCAATGAAGTTAACAAGGTTTCATGAAACCAATCACTTTTTCGAACAAGTTTCCCTCTTTAACAGGGCAAGGAAGTATGTTTAAGTCCATGCGTGTATATTTGGCACAGATGTACAATTAAGTCAGAACGAGTCATAGCAGTCCCCTAATCCGTGGCTTGTTTCACTATTATACTTATTTGATGAGCTTCACAGAACGTTCCAGCGAAACATCATCGATTGTTGCCGTTCAATGCGTTGTGGTGGCACTATAGAGCTTTTGATGAGGTGGCCAAGGTGGTGGTACCCTGGCAGGGCTCTGGCCGTAGAAGCATACCACCCAGTCAGCAATCCAATTCTGTTTATGCAAACTGTAGGTCACCTTCAGGAGGCCAAAAAAAACCACACACAGCCAAAAGTCAGATGCGCTGTGTGTCCTCGATGCCCTCCCAGGCCAATAAAGATGCCACTCTGTTTGTGTCTGTCAGCAATTTTTTTTTTCTTCTTCTCGCTATCGAGACTTAAGCTGAAGTGCAAACACCTCATTTTCTCCCATGGGGCTCGAGGCAACTTATCCCTGTCAGGGGCTCTCCTCTGACCTTGCCTGAGTGTATGTTTCACGCTGTCCCCCATCTAAGCCACATGAGACACTTGGTCCATTGCTTGTGGGTTAAATATGTATATCAACTATTAAAGGTGCTGTTTTGCGAATGGTTGTAGATGTTTGAGCTCAACAGCCGACCATATAACACTCCAGGACTGCACCTTTAAAGCAAAAGTTGCTCATTACATGCTTCGTGAATGCTTTTAAAAGTTTCTCTGCGCATTACACAGCTGGATTCCCAGAGGTGGCTGAATTAGGCATATTTGAGCATGTTTTCCCCTCAGCCGTTGCGTGCCAGGACCCCCTGTGTGTTGATCTGCACGACACCTGGTACTTCAGATGGGACCGGGCCAAACTCATGTCATCAGATTCAGGTTCAGTGAGACACAAAATGGAGCGGCAAAAAAGAAAGCAGCCAGCGTTCCGCTCCAAAAGCTGCTCGCAAAAAAAAGTGAAACATTTTCAAAACAAATGTAAGTGGGTCAGTGGAGCCAGTCATCTGGCATTGATTGTCCCAAACCAAACGTGTTGCCTCACATTCAGGAAATGTTCTATTTTATTTATTTATTTAGTAGTTTTTTTTGGCGGGGTGGTCTGGTCACCTTAACAGGAATTTCCGCTCTTTCTCTCTTTTTCCCTCTGGGTGTGTTTTAGTTTTTCTTCACTTTTTGGGTGGTGTCATGAAAGAGGTGGGAGGTTGACCCTCAGTTATTGATAACACATTTGCTGGGAGTTGCTGCTCTTGTATTCATGTCCCCCATCTTGTGCTCTGTAAGGTCAGATTTCCTTGGCTAGTCCCTCTCTCTCTCTTTCTTCCTTTCTCTCTCTCCCTCTCTCTCTCTAGCTCTCTCTCACAGACACACAAAACTCTCCCCCCCTCTCTCTGTCTTGCTAGGTCTCTCTTTCTCTCTCTCTCTTTCAGTCTCACCCCAACCCGTCTGTGGGAGGACCTGGGGTGCATGCCACGCTCAGCCAGGGAACAGCAGGCCATCTGTCTGACACCATTGTTCCCCAGACAAAGCTAAGGAGGGCTCTTTAAAAAGCCCCAACCAAACGCTGTGAAAGGAGCCTCCATTGGCCCTAAACGCCAGGCCCCCCAAACTCAAACAACCAACCAACCAAGCCTGAGAACTGTGCAGGCCACACTGAAATAAGTAGGACTGATGACCAGAGGGAAAGAAAGAGAATTTAAAAAGGGTTATTGAGTTGTGTGGTGGTGGAAGGGGGTGGTGGGGGATAGTGATGGGGTGTGGTCAATCTCTACCATCTCACGCCCACAACAGGAGGCTGCTGACCTCCCCTGCCAGGGTTTGGAAAAAGATTATGGAATGACTAGCCACTGCCTTGCTGCAGAACTGCCTGTCCTCCTCCAATATATATCAATCCGCTATCTCTTCATCCGCCCCGCATTACAGTTTTACAGGCCATTTGGACCAAAGAGCGCTATGAGCTCCAGTAAGTCATAAAACACAAATGAGAGCCATGGGAATGTCGGATCAGAGCGTTAATCTTTGTGGTCGGGACTGAGTGTGTGTTTGTGTGTGTGCGTGCGTGTGTGTGTGCCCAGTCAAATTGTATCTTCACCGCGAAACAAACAACCTTTGTGCCAAAACATGGGAAGTAGCCCTACATAGCTAATGTGTTATCATAAAGTAATGCATGTTTTGTGGCTTTCGTTGTATACAGTACTGACACGTCTCTGCCAATGTGCTGTCAGTTAGCAGGTTTTACAGCCTTTAAATTCATGTTGAAAATAAAAAGGATAGAAGGATTTCCAGAAGGGAGTCTATTTAGTTTCACTTCTCACAGATAAAGCAGTTTAGTCTTCCTTACAGGTTTGATGCTAAAACAGTTTGCCGCACCTTCACATACCATAGGTTTGTCAAATGATTTATTGAAGTTATCAAAAACATCACCAGTGTGTGTGTGTGTGTGTGTGTGTGTGTGTGTGTGTGTGTGTGTGTGTGTGTGTACACATTTGTGTGTGAGTGGGGAGTGGAGGTTGCAACTATAGCTTCTGCATCTGATTGCATTACGTTGACATGGAAAGGAAGCTAAAAACCCACCCCCATCCTCCCCCTCCCGATCTCATCCTTTTTACTGTAGTTTCCATGAACATCATAAAGAGCTTTATCTAAAAGCCTGTGATAATATAAAATGCAGCACTCGTGGGGGGGGCAGTTCTGAATGATTACTACCTTAAGCTAGCTTATACAGGTTTCCCTCACAGTTAGCAGAGTTATCCTCTCACAAAGAGCCAGGGTATCCATCAATCCACAGCTGTATCTCACTGATGCATCTGCCTTGCCAACTGTTGCATGGCACAGTCATTTGCCAGTGTCAGTTCAGTTGGGGGTGGAGGGGTTGGAATATGATGGTTAAAATGTCAGCAAAGCGCATCGCGAATCCCGCTAGTTTCTGATCCTCTTTTGTCCGAAGAGGTTCGTTAAGGGTTTTTATGAGAAGTGCAGATCATTTATGGAAATGCTACGACTGACTGGCTGGCTGGCTGTCTGGCTGACTTGGCAACAAACCCATCATTTCGTCAGGGTTTTATCGGAAATTAGTTGAGAAGCACTATGTCATTTTGTGTCAAATTTCTAGTATCAGTGCCTGACAACTATCAAACCCAAAGTCACAGAAATATTTGAGCCTCGACAGTTTGTATGCAACACATATTTGCATTTGATCAGATAAAATCGGGATGTTCCCAGGTTAAATGGCCGACATTTCACTCAGTCAGTCATGGAGAGATAAAACAGTAGCAGGGCAGGAAGACAAAAATGTCCTGGCTCTGCCTAAGAGAATGAAACAAAAAAGGTACAATTGGATATTTCTCACTATTGTGTCTCATTACTGCCATAAACTATTTTCGTTGCCCCAGGCACGTCAGTGTGGACATATTACTGTATTTACTACATTGTTATAGAGTTCATGTAATGCCTCCATTTTAAATCATCTCTTTCATCCTTTTCATTAAGTCTGCACATTGAGAAAGGTGGCTTCAAATGTGGCTTTTGGTTCATTATAAATTAAGCCCTCATTTTATGTTGCACACATAAATATTCAGTATGCGGGTCTATATTTATGTGTTTGTTTCCAGGGCGGGCATGTTTACTTTTCAAGGTGAACAACATGTGACAAAGCTATTTTTGTTTGGTGCATATTATTTCATTATACACATCCCTAGCTTCGTGCTTTGGAATTAATGTTTACCAGGTGGTGGGCATCATTTTCCCCCTCAGTTCCTTTTTCTTCCTGCTCTACATCCTTTCTGTGTTTATGCTTTTCATACATTTAATAACACAAGACTGAAGAGCCATAGAAAAGATCACCCACTTCTGAGTCATTTTCCTCAGTTATGATGCTTAGCCAATCATTTTTGCCAGCTGTTGGTCTTTGATCGAGTTGGTCTTTCCCAGCGACTTTAGGCAAATTGATCTTCTGCCGCCACAAAATCTTCCGTGTTTCATCTTCTTTGTCCCGAAAGTTGATAGGCCCTGTTCTCCTGGTCTTTATGTTTCAAACCAAGCAGACAGATAAAGAAAAGAAGAAAAAAACAGGCACACACACACATACACACAACATGAGAAGAAAATGCATTTGGGCAGCATCGGTTAAGTAGCTTACAGATAACGAAAGGAGATTAAAAGTGTAATGTTCTAGCCTTTTTTCCAAATGATGTGGAACGCGGCTTTTGCTCTCAATGTGCACGATTTAGAACTCAGACCCTCCACTACTCTTTTCTTTTTCCTCCCTCCCGCTGATAAATGTAGTGCAGGATGTAGGCTAGCTGTATGGAGCAAATGGGAACTAGAAACGTAAGAGCACCATCAAAATAAATGGGTTAAAGGAGTCGTCCTACAGGGGGCAGAGTCTCCAGTGGCAGTGGCATGGTGGGCTACAGAGAAGGTAAGATGAAAGTCACCCTCGAGGGCTAAGAGTGCTCTTGGCAGGGGGCTCAAGGTTGAGAGTCTTAGAATGTGGATATTGCAGCAGAAAAAGGCTCTTCATCCGCTTGTTGCTAGGATACCCTCTCTTTTTTTTGTGCAACGTTGAGTAGTGTGCTCTGCCTCCTTGTTCACTTCCCCCCACTGTACGTTCCTTCTGTCACTTTCCTATTTGTTTAACTTCAAAGCAAGTTCAGTCTTGTTTGGAGGGGGGGATGCTAACATACTCAACTGCTGTAACTCGTGCTAGCAAACACAGTTGTTTTTGGAACATCCCTTTTGAAACTTAGAGTTATATCAGCTTTACTGCCATATTTTTTCCATTATTTTAAGTGACTGAAATACAAATAAAGTGACAGACAGAATGCCTTGTCTAATGGAAAATAAAAAGTTTTGCAACGCTGCCATTTACCAGGCTTTTATATCCTCCTCTTGAAAGCGCTTTTTAATGGGCTTTTTCCCCCCATGTCCACACAAAGCTTGCAGTGCAGTATACGAGTTTGAACAGGGACAAAGTGGGGAAAGGGATTATGTAAGGCACCCTCGTCTGGGCCTGGAAGAGAAAGTTGTGGGGAATCGTTGCAAGGCTCAGGTCATTGCTCACCACACAGCTGCGTCAGAGGAGGAGGGGAAAAAAAGAGTGAGAGGGAGAAAGAGCTTGAAGGGAGGGAGAGTTTGAAAACCAGTGTGCTGTTTCCATCTGTGGTGGAGAGGAGACAGTACCCCCATCATGAGTTAGCCTGGGGTCCCTGCACTGCAGTTCCAGCAGTGAAAATCCATCCAATCGTGGAAGCTGTGCAGACCTGGTTCTGCATAACCAAAGGATGAAGGGATGAATGTGCGGCTGTCACAGATGACGCAAGACAGTGGTCCTAGCTGAAGCTTTAAAGGCTCTTTTTTGCCCTGCAATGAGGCCAATGCATTCCTGAATGAATAGGTAAGAATACTAGCCTCGACTCAAGCAGGCCCAGCCAGACCCCGCCTTGAGGGTCATCGATATGAAAAGCTATTGTAGCATAAGTAATGGAGCGAGAGGAATGCAGCCATGCGTGAAACCCTTCACTTCCAGCATCTCATGAAGACACACATACATGCACACACACACACACACCCATGCAACTGCAGAGAGCTGACAGGCTCGTAACCATACATAAACACACACAACATGCGCGGCTGCATGTACAGACAAGCATGTACTCTCACACACCATTACACAGTGAGAGAAAGCTGTGTGAGGGCCTCCTATGCACAGTATAGTAGTTTAAGCCTCAGTGGAAAGTACTCACACAGGGAGGCAAGGACATGCCTGTGGTCTTGGATCATGTTTTTCCCCCCTTGTCAAAGTTACATAATATGATGAAGGGATAATGATGATGTGACCTGATCAGAATGAAATGTGAAGTCCTTCGAATGACCACATTGGCAAACAGTCAATTAAGATGAAATGGGAAAAAAAACTCTTTGGTTGTGTGTTTTTATTTGAGAAAAGCGGAATGGAATGTGCCCTGACTAATAAAGAGTTGGGTGATCACCCTGGCTCTTCTGCCCTCTGAACAGTTGCTTAGACTGGGGTGCTATAAACATCAGACACGTGCTCGCTTACCCGATGTGGTAATCGTTCATTAGTGAAATAATTTTAATAACAGCACCCGCAGTTAAATGATTCCGGGAACGTTCAGTACCGAGACGGTAACCTTGTGAGTGACGAGCCACTGCAAAGCAGCATTTGGATGACTGATCAATCAGTTGCGTAGTTAACATTCACAGTCACACACACACACACACAGATTGTAAAGGAAAAAAGATTGACTACTGAGTTTGGACAAAAAACATATGCCCCCCTTTAGGTAATCTACAGCTTTCAGCTGTAAGATGATTAAAGCTTGAATGGGTTGTATTAAAAACACAGAGGCCGATAAAATGGCTTAGTCTTATTCCAAGCCAGTTACTATCAACCGACTGGTCAAATTCCATGGCCTAATTCATTACTGGGTAGACAGTTTCCGCTCCATGCTGTTAATCATCTTTGTCTGAAATAATTTTGGGTTAGATGGCCTCTTGGTCTTATGGCATCACAACCAACAATGCCAATTCACTTTTCAGACATGCAGAGCATATCGGTAGTTTGCTATTATTCCAACCAGATTGTTAAGGCCTGCATCAGGCAGTGTTCCTTCACTTTGTTTCTTCACGTTCTTGAAGCATGAAGCATAATGTGTCCAATAAAAATGTCTCCACTTGTGCTCCCAGAATGCCTGTGCTGCAGTGGTTGAACAGCGTGCATCATGGAATGTTTGTGTGCTCTGTAAAAGTCGGAGCCATCCATCTTGTTTGCAGAAGGCTGGGATCGCTCTCTATACTTCCCCATGGATAAGAGATCAGGGGTGTAAATTAGGCGAACTGTAATGAGTAAAGGGATTGATGGGGCTTCATTAAGTTTTATGGGGCCCTTGGGTAGCATGGAGTGGGTCTACGTCAGATTGATATGGCTAAGGTTAACCATCTGGCCATAAAGCTCTCATCTCTGTCACTAATGGAATTTGTCCACCGATCTCCACTGTCCGAGGCTCGCTAATATGTTTAATGGCTTTCCGATGCGGAAGTTGAAGGCATCCACTTTATAAATGCAGTGTTCATAGACCATTTGTGAAATGACAGTGCAAGGGATGGACAACATCTGACTGGGTCACGTGTCTTTGAAGAGAAGGACGTGAAAGGACGTTCTGTACCATACAACAGTGGCAGTTCTATGTTATGAGATTAAAGAATATTAGTCTTGCATTTGTGGCTCTTTGTGTTACAAGTACGTATTCAGACAGTTCTTTAGCTTAGCATTAGCCTGGCAGGCGTAGCTGATGTGTTTTCTGTTTGTGTATGTCTTTGTCAAGCCTCTAGCAGCATGACCTACAAATCCAGCCAACACTCAGCCATCCTATTAAACTCACTAGGAGAAGAGTCAATAGCTCCAGCCATTTCGTGATCAAGTCTAACTAACATGGCTGTACACCCTGTCGTCATAGGGGTTTGAAGCAGTTTTTTAAGCACGGTGTTGCAGGTTTTACACGGGGAAACAGCAACCCTGCACTCATGTCAAAATTGCCACCCTTGCCCTCAGAGGTCTGTGCTGTTAATTGAATTGTAAAACAGCATTGGGCAGCTAGATGTGACTCAGCATGCTAAATCTGTATGAACGCGAAACCCACCCCAAGGACCGAGGCCGTCAGCCTCTGGAAGTGGCGGGGAGATGGCTTGACATGCAAAGCTTATTGGGGGGAGGGGGGTGGGTTTGTAGCGGCTTTGCTTGCTTGCTTAATTAATTATTTATTCATTTAAAGTTTCTGCTGTTTTATGCCAGACATCAACTTGAGAATTGACAGCGGCTTTTCCTGTCAGCGAGTTGTCTCTCCGTTGTCTGCTGTACTTGTGGCGTAGGCGTCTGTGGAAGCCGGATGAAACACGGGGAGAAAAAAAAAATGTCACCGCTTTAGAAGGCTTGAAATTAGCGTGCCGTCTCCTGCAGCAAAGATATTTGGTGTCTGTTCTGAAATAGACTTTATGCAGCTCTCAGCAGGTCCCTCCTTTCTCTCGACCTCAAACAAGCTGGAGGCAGGGAAGCAATTGCCATAACTGAACCAGAGCTACCTTTCATAATATGAAACATTCCAAGCCAGGGCAGGAGTTCCCACCGTCAGACATCTCACTCTCTCCCTCGTGCCATATCAGTGCATCATCAGTTAGCTGTCCAGAGAGTGGAATGATAATTTGCTTCAAGCAGGCTTAATATTGTGGCCCATTACTACAGTGTTCTTGTGATACTAATTGTTGGTCTGCCAGTAAAAATGATTGGATAGACCTATAATGCTCATATTATGTTCACAATGCTCAGTCTCTGTGGGATAGTTCTGTCACACCCTCACAGGGACTGTCAAGAAACAAGAGAAAAAGGGTTTGATTTAACATTATCAGAGAAACAGCTCTCAGCTGGTATTTTGTGAGAATTGTGGACATTTAAAGCCCTTTATATGAACACAAATTCACCCAACCCACTTCAGACCAGTCCACACCCATTTGGAATTTACTACGGAGATGAGGCCTCTCTCGACTTCATGGAAGTTGAACTATACACAGCAATGTATCCTCCACAAGCTGGCATGTCAAAGCAGACTGAGATCGGTTAACTTGGTTTGCCAAACTGAGAGAAAAGCACGGCGATCTGCGAGTCACTGCATTTTGAGGTTACTTTCTTGTCAGAGAGCAGAAGAGCTCTTACGTCTCCTCTTTGGTATTGTGTGTTTTTTTTTCTCCCCTCTTCCAGAGCTCGAGCTCTGTGGTTTTTTTAATGGAAGCGAACGTTGTACTTGTCCCCAGAATGCCATACATATTTAGCGTTTACTGCTTCCAGATAAACACATTTAGGTTTGTAGTTATATAAGCACAGCACTCTGCCAGCCGAGAGACAGACTCCCTCGCTGCTGGTATGTAGATGTATTCAAATTAAGTTGCCTCGAGGGGCTTGCATTGCATTGCAAAATACAAACACAGGAAGAGACCCGGGGTTAAACAGCCCCATGGGGGCGCTCCTGCCACCCACCTAACCCATCCGTCCTATGAAGCTCCTTGTGCATCCTTGCTGCCTGTCCTGGCATTCATGGCCAGCCAAGCTGGCTCTCCTCCCAGGGTGGCAAAGGTGGAGCTAAGCTCAGCTTAAAGCTGGGATTGAGGTTGAACAGTAGGGCTTCGACTCCTGAATGACTTGCCCTGGTGCTGGGAGAGCAGCGCCAGAGACGAGGCCCGGTTGCAGCACGCCCAACCTTACACAATCATCCCTCTTCCTGTCACAATGGATCACTGGCAGCAACAAGGGAAGAAGGGATTGGCACCTCAGGGTGACGTTCAGTGCACGGCTCGCCCTTAAGATCAGGTTTGGTCAGGGAGTGGTTTCTGGTGTGGCAAGAGTTGGACTTAACCTACTTGTTTCCTTCAAGAATATGAACATGCCTCTGCCTAAAAGATAGGTAACATCTTGTTATTGATATCTACAGAGATTAGCCGGAATGCTAACAGAGTCTAAGCTCTTTTCAAAATATCCTTTCGCCATACTTGAGAGCCTGCCACTGATAGTCAGTCAAGATTAGCCTTAGTGTATAGGTGTGGAAGTCGCCGTTCAAAGGACATGAAGACAGGCATGTGACTGCTAGGGCACTCATGTGCTGATAGGGTTGATGCCAAGGTGACACACCCTCAGGTCAGTGCCGCCATCCCTGCTCAAGACGTGATCTTTAAACGTACAGCGTCGCACAGAGGCAACTGTTGTCTGTGTCTGCAGTGAGTGTGCAAGAGCTTGGAGAGCTTGTGTGTCTGCACTGAAGTTATTTAACCGTTGTTGGTAAAACTGGTTGAAGAATCCCATGAGCATGCTGCCTTCAAAATGTGTCTTTACTCTTTTTGGAAGTAAGAACAAATATTTACAGTGATGTGGGAGAATCTCTCCACTGAGGCAGATTCAGTCGACATTTCTTTTGCAAGCTTGTTTGTTGTGAACCTGTTTTTTTTTTCTTTACTTTTTTTCTCTCCTCTCAAAGGCAGAGAAGCTCTTGTTCACAGTAGTATTTGTTTTTCGAACCGGGAGAGGATAAGAAGAGGTTGCAACACGGCCCCCTCTCTCTGTAAATGGCCCAACCCCGAGAGACTAAGCCCTGATACCTGTTCAAGTAGATGGACCACTCTCCTTTCACTGACACTACAGAGTGAATAGAACAGTCTTAGACGAGCGAGGAGGTTAGTTAAGCTTTGAACAGCACCGTGTCATGGATGTATTTACCACGCCGTGATCCTGAGGTCCAAGGTCGAATTTGGTGCCCCTCGCATTCGTAAAGCAAGTCAATGATTAAAAGCCAGAATGAGTGAGTGAGTGAGTGAGTGAGTGAGGGCGTGTGTGAGGCTTGTGTAAGAGTGTGTCGAAACGCCTGATTTTCTTTTTCTACAGACTGGAGCTGAGCTCTCTCAGGCAATCACACACACACACACACACACACACACACACACACACACGTACACAGAGCACACAGAGCACACTTGTCAGAGTGTATCAGGTTTTCACCACTTCCTCTGAGATTAATGAGTTCCTTGTTGGGAAGGTGGGAACAGGAAACTTGAGGGACTTGATTTCGTGTGCTGCCTGATCAATGGAAGTGGCAGGTGTCCAGCGCCGTTGCTGACGTTTGGGTTAATCGTGGCCACATTGATTGTGGAAGTATCACCTTTAATTGACCTGCGTGCCTATTGCAGGTTGAGACAGCCAATCGATACAGGCCCATCAACCCATGTTTGTGTGTGTGTGTGTGTGTGTTTGTGTGTGTGTGTGTGTGTGTGTGTGCATATACTATGTGTGTGTGTGTGTGTGTGTGTGTGTGTGTGTCCCTACATTGACAGGAGAGGCCCTCACCCTCTTGACTAAGCACATGCACATCACAGCCTCTCCCACAGTGCCAATCCCTGTCACATGGGGTTAGGTTGATGCCCTTGAGTATGCCAGTGGTGCCTTTGATGGCACGCCGATGCCAGGCCCACTGCTATTTGGCCTCCATGCCAACTCCGTCTCACTAATGTTTTGTTAATGCCCAGTTTGCTCGTTTCCCAGGGAGAGTCTGCCATGGCTGCCCCCACTGCCTGTGCCCGTACACCGGAGGACATTTCAGATGCTGCTGAAAGGCCCATCCTCTGTTGTCAGATGCACTCTTGAGTTTGAACCTGCTTTGTGCCAACATGTCAAACAATAACCTCTCTTCTTCTCTTTGGAAACCTCCCCCTCTTCTCTTTTTGTCTGTCTCTCTTTCACACAGTCTTTCTCTCCAACTTATATACACACACACACACACACAAACACAAATACACAAACACACTCACATACAGACACACACAGACTCACAGGCTCTACAGTCCTCTCCCTCCCTGTTCCACCTCTCTCTCTCATTTAGTCTCATTCTTATCTGTAGTGAAACTGGTATTTCTTCCCATTTTTTTCTGCAGCTGTATCTACCTTGCTTTGGTCTGACCTTGCGTTTACATTTTCAACTCACTGTCTCTATCTGAGTGTTTTCCTTTTTTCCCTTTGCTTTCTTCTTTCTTCCTTTAATGAAGAGCTCAATGTCTGATGGATGATATTTTTTTAAAGAATGAGGTCAGAGAGGATGGAATGTAATATTGTGGAGACTGTAGTAGTTTCTCTGCTTTCTTCCACATCTTGCAGTAATTGACCCAACTCCCATCTTGACTCACACATACTGTATACAGAGAGGCAAATACACACACACACACACACACACACACACTCCACCCTCCCGTACAGCCTACAGGATCACTCGCGCGCGCACACATAAACACTCACACTTATACATATACACACCCTCTTACTCACATGCACACTAGATGCATATACACAGCATAGTGTTACTTCACAGCCCTTAGTGCGGAGCTGAACATGCAATATTGCAAGACTCCCAGACAGTTCAAATAAGCAGCAGAACAACACCAGAGAATGGGCCTGGCAGGAAGGTAGATAATCCCATTTTAAAAGACACAGACGAGAAACTATGCGTTAGTAGTATGACCAGTTGTAGTTTGGTTTAACCAGCACCCCCACTGCATCTCCTGTGGGGGCCTGCCTCTCGTGGGGCGTGCCATTGGTGGGGGGGAGGGGGCTTGCAGACTTGGAGCTTAGTACATCTGAGTCCATCTGGCCTCTCCTGAAGGCTCCGGCAGAGCTGGTGACCCTGGTGGGGTGGGTAGATGTGGTGGAGGCCCAAGCCGCCCTGGAAGTGGGTCACGGCGAAGCTGACGGGATTGGAAGCGACAAACCGAGAGGGACAGACTCACGGACGCACTGCCTCAGTAACACTCCCACCCCCATCCCATCCCCGCCCCCCTCTGACACCAAACCACAGCCAACCGTGGCTCGCGGCCGCCCTTCTTAGGTCTCACTCGAGCCCGATGAAAACTCACTCAAAAGAAAGGGGGCCGGGAGTCCAGCACCTACGTACATGTAAACAGTACCCCCACCCCCCCCCCCCCCCCCCCCCCACTTCATGTAATCAGCCGAAGGTTCTCTTTCTTTTATTGTTATCCCCGAATCTTCCTTGGTGTGCATTTAATTGATAATTGTCAAGCTCCACGCTCAACAGACCTCGCTTTATGTAATTGTTTTGAACTTGCTGGTGTGGTGCCTCTTAAAAGGCACTGAGGTGAGAGTGGGAAACTGTTACCACACCTTTTTACTTTATGGGGTAAGCTACACCCACGCAGGTCTGTTTCCACTCCAGTACTGCTAATGTATGAAAGCGTCTCCCATGAATCCCAAGTCTCCAGCCTCAAGCTTTGTCTACTGCTGAACAGGCTTTGTGTGCATGCTTGTGTGTGTGTGTGTGTGTGTGTTTATGTTTTTTTTTCTACCACAGTGGACCAATCATATAGATCTGGCATCTTCTTCAGGATGTTTGCCTGTGTCGGGGTGTCTGGGTGTGGTTTGTTGGCGGTTGAATGTTTGGTTCGAGGCCTTTTTCAGAATGAAGTTTTGTTGTGTAGGCGTATGTGTGAGGTTTATTTTGGCTGAATTTTGGTCAGAAGTTTGGGCCGTGGTGGTGTGGGGTCCTGCTAGACCTGACCCAGCTGCAGGACCTGCTCCCTAATCGGCTTGAGCCACTAGCCCACAGGTCAGCCGACCAGATGAAGTTAGATTAGAGGGTCACAAGGGAGCAAAAGAGGATTATCAGTAGGCTAACATCTCCTTCTCTCCTTTTCTCTCTCCCCATCCACCTACAAAGATTTCCCCCTGTTCTGGTCAGGCGACAGTCGGCATACCTCAACAAAGTAGTGTTCATCTACTTCGGCACTTCGGCACTTTCAGCAAAAAGATCTTGTCACTCAAAGCCACCGCATCCAAGTATTCTGTAACAGCCATTTCACCGAGCAGCACCACCTGGTGGTAGCAGTGGATGGTTCAGTTGTGGTCTTATTCGGATGGCTGAGTTTTGAACAGAAAGGGGTAGCAAATAGAGCTGTAGGAGATGCAAGTGAACACTGTTCAGTGAAGCACCATGGAGTGACTAATGCCTTGTCTTGACCTCTAAATCCTTCTGGCCCCTTTCAGTGGCTCCCCCATTTTCCCCTCCGACTTACCGCCCTCCATCTCAGCATGGATGAGATGGCGTCCATTAACAGGAATTTCTCCACCACACCAAAAGAAGGTTTTGAATCAAGGGATATTCTAATATATGTGTGCCGTGGCCCATGGTTAGCCTAAGGAGTTCTGATTAAGTGACAGGGGGGCCCTGCTTCCAAGTGCTTTCCCCTTTGATGTTTTTTTTTCCATGTCACAGTTTAAAAATATGTGAGAAAGAGTGTGAGAAAGTCCTCATGTCCTTGTCATGAACCTGAATAAAGCCTTCAGAGAAATAAGAGGCCAATTTAAAGAGAACTTTGACATGTGCATTGCATGCTGGGTAGTGGTGTGGTGTGACTCACCTGAGGTTTTGCAAACAAAAGCTAATTTTAGATGGTAGTCACAGAAAGGCAGCAAATCACCACCGGGGGAAAATGAGCAATGCTTGGAAGAGAGAGGGAGGGTAGCCTCACTGCTGTTTCATAAGGACAGGAATATTTGTATCAGAGCTCTCCTGTTGTATCTCTCATGACATCTTTTTCATTGTATAAATGACTTCTGCACTATATATGAAATGGTTTCTAAGCCCTGATTTCTCTGTCCCTTTTTTGTCACCACAGAGTCGTCTTCAAATTACATTCGACAGCTGGAGACCAAGGTACGCATTCTCGAGGACGACAACAGCAAGCTCATCTCTCAGGTACAGTTGTTGTCCTGTTTTTTGTTTGTTTGTTTGTTTTTAATAAAGACATGGAAAATAAATCAATAAATGGCTGTACCATATATTAGAGTATTCTGTTGGATGTTTCCAGTGATGATTAATTCGTCCTGGAGGAGCCAAAGCTAGTACAACGGCATTCCCTTTTCCCAGAGGAAGCCCTAAGCAGTGCTGCTCAAGACGGCAACAGCGTTGGCGTCCTTTTGTTCGTGTGTCCTCGCCTTCACATCCACTAACCCCCCCCCCTTACCTCGTAGGGGTATGTGTACGGTCTTCAGGGCAAAATTTCCCCTGGTTCAGTGAGAGTTCACTGGTTACCTGCCAGATCGAGTGGGAAGATATCACGTGAATGCCTGAAACATGAATACGTCGAAACTGTCACAATCCCACTCGGATCCCCGAGTCCCATTTATCTTAAGAATGAGTCGGGTACAACACATTTAGTATTTAGTTTTAGATATTATAGATATATATTACTCAATAGATTTACATTATAATTAGTCTTTCATTTCATTGCCCACTAGCAATTTACCTAAGCCTCTTTTACTCTACCATAGTCTGCAATGAGGCCTTTATTATCAGAACCTGATGCTAAAGGTGAGATACAATTAGAGTCTCACTCAGAGGTAAAAAGCCACCCAAACTTACCTACACTCAAACACCCACAGTTATTAACACAAGTGAAGAAGAGAAAAGGCCAATTGTTGGCTGAAGGGACATCTTGGCTGCCAGACGTCAGTGCTCAAGCTTGTGTAGAATTAAGTATTAATCACCCATTGTGGTCTGTGAAACTGACTGAGACAATGTGTGGAGCATTGGCGAGCCTCTTTCTGTGAAAGACACCTCCTATGATCAGCACAGTAATTCCCCTGAATCACACTCACATTGTATTCATCAAGGCTGCTCTACGTTTTAATGCAGGGGTTCTCAGTAAGCGCGTAGGCGAACACGCCTCCACGTGAGCGACTGAATGTATATTCCTTTGAAATGAATAGGCCTCGAATTGGGTTTTTTTTTTGTCTCCAGAATATTTGGCAGAGGCGGCAGCTGTGCTGTCATATACATATCATATCCATAAGCGTTTCTATGGTTGGGAAGCTTTGTGACCACACATAGTAAGGCTCATTACTACCGTGCTGGACCCACGCATCTTAGAAAACCAGCCCCCTCCCGAGAAAAACCTGCATCCCCTTTGCATATGGCGGATTCAGATGAGGAGCCTTTCAATCTGAAGTGGAATCCTGACAGTATAAGACTTTTTCCACTGAGCTTTGCAAAGATGCCTTTGTCAGGATGTCCATGCTATAAGCTGTCAGAAACAACTCCCCTTGGATCGCCATTCATCCGAACTCCCAGTTGACAAAGGTTGTCTGATGCTGCACATGCATGCTCAGTGAACCAAGCACATGTATGGTACATGTGGCCTGCTATGTGAATCACATGTACTCCTCCTTATATCCTGATGTCTGGTATCTGTTTTTCTCCCTTCAGCCCTGTGGCCGATATAGCTTGTCAAAGATACAAACAAAGGTAAACAACGCCCAACACTATCTGACCGAGATGCTTTTGCAGGGGAAAGCAGGTTTAAAGGCAGATTGAAATAATTTCTTCTCTACCCACCCCCCCCCCCACCCCCCACCCGCCCTTCCTCCTGTTGCTGGTGGTGGTCCTTATACTTCCTTGTGTATTTCAGCTGCTTCGCCTTCTATGAACTCTTCATTCTTCCTGGCTGTGTATTTGGCCATGCAAAGGATCCTGTCTGCTTTTCAGGAATAGCATGCTAGGCTAAGCTGAACTTGTTTGCATGTTTCCACATGGGGATGGGTGGTGGTGTGGTGTGGTGTTGTGTGAGATACTATTTGCTGCGAAGGAGATGTCGCAGCATGACTTGGGTGCATGAGCCGAGATGCTTGTCCCTCTTTCTCGCAGGGACATCTGGATGGGCTGAATAATTGAGCACCTCGATGTAGGTAGATGGGAGGCTTCCATAATGCATGGCCCTTTAAATTGATGTGTGTAAGGAAGAAAATGAATGTCTTTAAATTTTTATGACCTGTGTCTTGCTTGTTGCGGTTGTCTGGGTGTATGTCTTTTCCGTATGAGGGCATTTCGAGGGCTGGGGGTGTTGTTAGATCTTTATAAATTGATGAAGTGGCTACTGGAGACTGTTTACTTATGAATGCAGATTTTGCAGACAAACTCAGTTCAACACCATATTGCATTACTTACACATGAATTACATACGAGTCATACGAGTCATCGAGTTGTAATGACTGGTACATATTGACTTTATAATAACATAATAACTTTGAGTCATCGAGTCATAAATGGTAATATCACAATGAGGTTTGTACTGGTTCAGCAAGTGTTTAAAGGGTCAGACTGTGATCTCACAAAATGAAACATAAGGAGCTGAAAGGTTCTTCTTTCAGCAAAGGTATTGCCCAACCTCAAGATTAAGGGCTTCAACTCAGGGTTTCTTACTGAAAGTAAATAGACTAACCTCCCCTTTGTTCTGTGGAAACAGTTTGACCAAAGGAAAGGAATGCTGACTCTCCAGGCCGGTTAGCTAGAGCTCTTCAAAAAGAACGATGTTAGTACACAAATCTGCCCCAAAAAAAGGGTGTGGGATTATTTACGCAGTCTGTAACCCATTGAATTGGTTGGATTAAGTCTATGGTCTGATGTGGTCATTATGGAATTGGCCTGTTTCCCCGCCTTCTTTTGCATATACAGGGATTTGCGAGACAATAGGGTTTGAGATTCACGGTATGTAAGTTGCATGGACCAAACTCTCCTTATTTAACAATAAAGTGTTCAATTCTATAGCACCTTTAACGAAGTGTGATGTGGTCATTAGGGTCAGTGGAAAAGCCTGTGAGACCCTTGATCAAGCTCCTCAGTACAATAACAGAGGAGTTTTTAGGCTAACTTTCTGGCATTATTAGGTAATACTAAACCCTCCCCAGCTCTTCATCTCTAGTAAACAAATATATAAGAAAAAAAAACAGTCTTGCTGTGTTTTTTTTCTAGATTGTGAACTTTAGATGACATAGAGCACCATAGCTGTAGTGGGTTGTTCCTGGTCAATAGCCGCAATCCATCCAAATGCCAAAACGGTGCCTCCAGACTAAGAGAAATTGATGTGAAAAAAGTTCTGACCTTGCGACCTGACAGGTTTCCCTGATTTGCTCCTGTGGAGGTTAGACAGGTATGTTGGGTTACTGTGGAGGTTAGATAGGTATGTTGTGTTACGAGAGGAACCCCCTGGCTGCGGCTATGACCCCTCTGGCCCCCTCGTCGCTCCAGACAGGAGATAAGGTGCGACGGCTGCAGGCCCTGTCACCTCTAGGAACATTGTGATGAATTAGGGTGAGCCGCTCAGACCAGTTCGTGTCTCAGGACCAGGCAAATGAAGAGAAATGGCCTGCTGTGTCAGGCCAACTGGACGTTTACGGCCATTTTGAGGACCGTTGATGCAGGTGAAGAAAGCACATGTCAACCCCAGGAGAAAAGGGTCCAAGAGTTCCTCATGTTGTTTATGTCCGGCATTAATGAACATATTAAGAACAGCTTATTTATCAGTGCCATCCAATTCACTCTAAAAATATGGTGGTTTCTAATAGAGGAAAAGTTTATATTGAAAAGATATAATGCTTATGGATGGGCTAAATCTCTGAGAAATGTAAGAATGCCTATAAAGGCCTGTCATCACGCTGTGTGAGACCCAACCATGAGCAATAAATGTGTTCACTCACTCTCAGCAAAGGTTACGAAACAAAGTATTTCAGTCTCCGTCGAGTGAAGGAAAATGGGACATGTGTCTTGACGCAGCCAGAGGATGCTGACGGTATTAAAGAGTACGCAGCGAGGGAGCGAGTCTCCCCGGAGCGCTCGACAGCACAGGAGCCACGCTAGGATGCGCTAGACGATGACCCGGCTATTTTTATCCCCCATCTCCCTCTCCGTCTCCCAGCAATCACGCGCTCCACTCCGCTCAGCCCATTGAAAAGAACACGAGTGCATGACTTTGGAAATGTCATTATGAGTGGAGAGGAGAAGAGGTTCCACCCCCCCCTCCCTGCAGATCCCTGGGTTGCTGCATTACACTTACTTCTGCCCATGGGAAGTGACTGAAGGTTGTTCGGCCCTTACTAATAGGAGGGAAGGTTGTCATTTGTCTGTGTGCGTGTGTGTGTGTGTGTGTGTGGGGGGGGGGGAAGACATCATAGAGAATCTAGCTCAGCTGGCTCGTGACTGTCTGGAATTCGGAGACGTACAAGCGGAGAGCCATGGGCTAAGGGAATATCACACAGTACACCAAGGGAGTCTCACACTAGCTTATCTCTGCAACACAGATGGGTAAAACACATTAAGCCCTAGCTTAACTCAATCATGGGGTCACAATGACTCTATACTCATAAGGGTACTCCGTACTCTGAAGGTGATGGTTGATAGGTTGTTGTGGTGATGCTGCGTGATGATGATCGTGATGTTTTTTTTTTCCGTTCTTGTCTTCGTCCAGCAGTGCAACCTGGGAGACCTGCGCGCCCTACGGAAAGGCATGACCCTCTACCACTCGGAGTCACAGCTGTCCTCACTTCCCCAGCGCCAGGAGGCCATGCTTAACGTGAGTACCCGCAGACGGACGACCGACTGGCCGACTGTACACACACACATGTGTTCAGTGCTGTGGCGTGGCTGACATTCAGACGTTCAGCCTCGTTACGTCTGAGTTTGCATGCACACACGTGACTGTCCCTTCTTCATTCTTCCATCAAGACACACACACACAGAGACCCCTTGAAATGTGTCCCACTGTCCTTTTTGTGGGGGCCCTGTCTGCAATTAGGTTACAATGAAATCTGAAACTAGATTATCAGCGTCCTCAAGGCCTTCAAGTGTTAAGAGGGTTCTCAGCTGTACATGGCTTTTATACAAATTATTTTTCATAATCAGGACCATGTATTCATGTGTATACATTGTGTCCTGGATTGTAGGCATGAAGAGATGATAGACAGTGTCCACATCATTACCCAGAATTGCACCTAAAGGCAACATTAAATTGTAACAGACTAACTGCCCATCTGCTATATAAAACGACCGCAGCTCCCACATAGCCCCCAAAAATGTATAGACATGTAGGCAAAAGACACATTTAGTCTGCGTCGTCCAGTTTACTTAGAGGCCCCAGGACCATGGAGCCGCCATGATGGAAACAATATGGAGTGGAATTATATGCATCACACAGAATGTTGTTTCTCACATTTGCTGACTTGTTCAACACCAGAGGAGCTCTGTTTACCTTTCATTAGCCTCCAATGAAACCTGAATGATCTGTAATAATGAGTTTCCCTGGCAACACAGGGCACTGCCAAACGATGCTGCCTGCACCTTCAACTGTAATCCTAAGTTTTGTTTACGAGTGCATTTTCATCAAACATTAATTAGCTCCCTTAGATCGATTTGACTTTTTTTTTTAACCTCCCTGTGGTGCTGTTTAGGGAGACAACAAAAGAGCTGTAATTGTTTTTTTTTTTTTTTGCTTCTGTCACTCTGCCAAAGGTACTTGTTCTGCTCCTCCTAAAAGCATTCGGCACCAAAAATCAATACAGAACCTAATATGAAGGCGTTCTGTCTGACTCACCCGCTCCCTAAGGAACTCTGGGGAGGGGGGTCACGAAGTTGCTGACACACCAAATCCCTCTCCTCCCTTCCACTTCTCCGCTTATGTGACCTTGTAACTTTTTTTTCTGAAGAGACGCATTAATGTTTTAGGCGGTCAAGGAGGCAGCTGTCTGTCTCGGCGGATGCTTCTGTAAAGACTGATTTATTCACATTCCTCCAGGCCTTTTGCATAAGGCCCCTTTGCCATTTAGACCTTGTTTGCCCAGCTGCAATGTCTGTGAACAGTTGTGCAGTTGTAGACGTGACACGCCCCAAGGTCAAACGGATTCATCTGTTGGATTGCCCCAGGCAAAAGTCACATGACTGCGTCAGCTGGAACATAATTGCCTAAGTAAATGGTCTCGGGGGACACCAACTTTACCGATAGGACAATAGAAGTGTATTGGAATGTCCTCTGCATGTCAACATGACCTGCAATGACAATAAAAGTGTCCACTTCTTCTCTGAAGGGTCCTGGAAAAGGATAATGTTTTGTTTTTTGCGCTTGATTCAGGCTAGCGGCCTTTCTCTCATTACCATCCTACCATAATAGACTTGAATAGAGAGTCTTATTCAAAAGAGCCTCGACCTTTCAATTGAAATTTTACAAGTGTCAAATTAGCAGAAACATCATTAGGGCACTGTTTTTTTATGAGAAGGAGTTAATTTCAGTGTAACAGGCTATAAATAAATATGGTGGGAGAGAGAGAGGATGATTCATAATAATGTCATTTACGGTCGAGAGAGGAGAAGGTAATTGTGTTATGTCATCAAATTACCCACCGATTGAACATAAAGACGAGCTCTCTCTCTAGTTCTTGCTCCAACTAGAGAGAGAGCTCGTCTTTATGTTCACGGCAAAGCTCGCCTCTATTAGGCTTATTATGCTGCGCTTCACTCTCTACATCTGCTCCGGGCCCGTCGTCATGGCATCTCCATGGCAACATCCTCATATGGGGGTGGGTGGGGGGCATGCAGATTGATTGATTGATTGTGCTTTGATGAGACCCTGCGTACTCATGCGTGAACGTGATGGAGTGAACGGGAGAGAAAGAACTAGAACAGGAGCAGGCAGACTCAGCTTTGCTGAATCTGGAACTTTGTGCACGCATTGCCCCCTGCTCTAGCACACACACACACACACACACACACACACACACACACACACACACACACACACCAAAGATGAATCGGATGACTCAGGCTTTGTTCAAATTACTTTTTCTTTTTACTTTAAGCCATTCAAATCTTCCCTTTACTTCAATCGGTCTGTCCCCCCAAACCAGAAACAGCTGCTCACTGGCCTTTGATTCAGCTCGCCCACTGTAGAAGGTCGCAGTGCAAGCTGCATAGAGAAGCCCGTGCCTGGAGCTCGATGCTCTCCGACAGTGTGTCACAGTGGTTATCCCGAGCGTTTAACAAGCTTGATTTGTGCACAGAGCCAACTCTGCCTCATGCCCACTGGATAAATAGTAATCATGGCTGCGGGCTATGGGTTTCAACTCTGCCATCCACCGCTATTTGAGGCTATGGAGCCCACTGTCAAAATCCACAAAAGTCAGACCTAGAACTGGTGTGGTATTTACATCTACCCTCCGCAAAAGCCCACCCCTAAACCCCTTGCTTAGATGACTATATATCGATTCTTAACATGGGGGCTCCTGTAGGCCTGCTCAGGAAAGGAAAGGCTGATGATTTTTTATTTTTTTTGCACTAACAAATGCCATGCTTCGATGAGGCTCTTTTTAATTAGCCCTGATTAATCACACTGGAGGACAATGGGGATCGTTCCCACCAAGCGCATCAGTTGGCAGATCCATCAGTTATGGCACGCTGTGACACTACCCGAGGTCACTCAGCTCTGCTCATCTCTCTTTCTCTCTCTCCCTCTCTCTCTCTCTGCAGGGCACTGGGCGGCTGCCCACCAGTGAGTCCTCCCCCTCAGCTGGTTTCTTGAGCTCTGTGCAGAAACCAGAGGCCGTGGTGCACGCTATGAAGGTACCTGGAAACACTACATCCTAGAAAATACCCATAGGACTTAAAATATAGTTTCCATGAGTTAGTTGGGTTTGGGTATGAGTAGTTTTTATCTGATAAATGTATTTTAGTCCATTTTGTTTCCTGAAACCATGCAGCAGCACTTAATGTAGATCATTGGCGCCCTTGATTTAGAAGTGAACTGTCCTGTGGTGGTTTTTGTGGTGCTTTTTAACGCTGCTACATCGCCTCCAGGTCCTTGAAGTTCATGAAAACCTGGACAAGCAGATTCCAGAGGACTGCGAAGAGGACCTCAGTGAGAAAGAGAAGGCTATTGTGCGGGAGATGTGTAACGTAAGTGAAGGCAATACAACATCACACAACACGCCATCCACTTACGGACTCAATACCTTACCCTCCATTTCGCTCTCTCTCCCTCCCTCATTTTCTCTCTTATTTACCTGTTTATTTCTCCCTTGCTAGCGTGCTCTTTGTTTATGTTGTTGTTTGACACAGCACAGGCAGTGATTCGCTGTGGCTCTCTCTCTCTCTCTCTCTCTCACTCTGTCTCTCTCGCTCTCTCAGTGGCACTCTAATTGGGAGGCCTTAATAAGACGCTTGCATCTCAGCTGTCAGAGCAATTAAAGGAGAGCAGCAGCAGAAAAGAGCATGAGGGAGAGAGAGGCCTGTTCCATATCCGAAACCTCTCATGCCTCCCTCTCTCTCTATCTCTCCCCTACTTACTTACTCTTCCACTGTCCTTCCCCTTCCTCAGTCTCTCTCTCCTGACTGCCCTCCATCTCTCCTTCTCTCTCTCTTTCACTCTTTCCCTAGCCTTTCCTTCCCCTCCCTCTCTCTCATTCCTCCCTTTCCCTCTCGCCTCCTCTTCACTGTCCAGCTCTGACACGCTCAGTCCTGTGATGAGGACGGTTCTGAGAGGGAGAGGTGAGAGGCCCCACTGTGGTATGCAGTAGGATGTGGAATGTAGGGGGGCCTGCTACCGTGTGCTACAGGGGGCCGTAACCCCACCTTACATTTTGGCTTTCAACTGGTCATGGAATCAGGCAGTGTGACAGGAGGGTGGAGGATGCTTTTGCACTTGTGCCTTTTTGAACATGTCCTTTCTCCTTTTTCTTTTGTTTCAAATTCCTGATTGATGTATTGAAGATGCCGAATATAACCCTCTTTCTCTCTCTTTCTCTATGTGTGTGTGTGTCCAGGTGGTATGGCGCAAGCTGGGTGATGCTGCCGGATCAAAGCCATCCATCCGACAACACCTCTCTGGGAATCAGTTCAAAGGACCCCTGTAGCTGCCTCCCTCTCTCTCTCCCTCTCTCTGTGGCATCCAGGGAATCATGCTCACCTTGAATCACCTACCCATAAGACACTGCAGCTTCGGGACACGGCAGCATACCCCAGAATGCTCCCCCTATAGACAAGAGAATGCTGCCCTTATCCGCCTCTCCTGGCCCTTCATAAACACACACTCACACACGCATACACACACACGCATACACACACACACACAGACCATGAACTTCCTGCATAAAACTCACGATGCAACTCACACTTCCATTCTGCCCCCCGTTTGATGACAGGCAGCTTGATCCGCCAACACACCAACCATCTTTCTCTTTCAGTGTTTACACAGTGCTTCATTAATGGATGGGCTAACACCTTTCTCCACAGAAGGGTGTCGGTGATGAGTTGCCCTCACGCAATGACTTTTCTACACTCTGTAGTGTTTGACTTTGCAGCACTCATGTGTATTTTACCACTAGTGAACCCACACGTGAGAACCAACCTCCAACTGTGTGACCAGTGCCCCTCCCTCCCTCCTGACCGAAGCGTACTGTTGATAGAAATATTTCTCAGTATGTGTAAGATAATGTACAATTAAAGCAAACTTAGCACTACTTTCTTGTCATCTCTTTGTCTTGCTGAACTCTCCTTTTTGTCTATGTGTAGTGGCCTTGTGCAGGCTTTGATTTGTGTTTAAAAAGCACAAACAATGAACAATACGCAAGTTTTTTAAAAAAAATTCAAAATGCTTTTCGATGTCATTTTCTTCTTCCTTTTGCTGGAACATAGGTTGTGCAGCTTTTCAGCCTGAAAATAGAAAAATACATGGAAATTATTTCTTCATCCGTTTGCCCATACCGGTCACCCGAATTTGTACTGTTTGGTGTACAATTTGTGAAATGGAAAATTCCAGTAGTGTGCTGTGCATGCTTGACAATCATATTCTCAGGTTTGGGATTTAAAAAAAGACTGCTGTAAACATTTAAATTGGTTTAATGAATAAACCTCTGAAGGTACCCTCCAACACTTAGGACTGTGCTTCCCCATTTGGTTGAGAAATTGATTGATAAACTATATATATAATTATATATATATATACACTGTGCAGATCTTTTGCGTACTCTTGACCATACTGGCCATCTGCACATTGTGATTACTGTGGTATTCGAGTGCTTTGGAGATCTCTGTATCCATCTAGTTTTTCTGTCTTAGTCACCAAAAGCACTCCTGGGGACTCAAGGGGGTCTCAGAGGTAATGACTGACTTACCCTAGATAGCAAGTGTGAGAAGTATGCATTTCAGCAGTTTCCGTGCATGTTCAAGGAAATGCTTTTCAGTTGGAAAGTGAGAAAGACGTCTTCCCTTTGTGGTGTTTCTGATCTGTTTTTTTTTTTTCTTCCTTTCTCTCCCAAGTCGATGTTGAAATCTTCAGCTGAGCAATTCAGTGTCTACTAAAAATAGGTTATTTAATGGTGTCAGTAGTCTGAAGAGTGAGCATGTAAGCAATGGCTGAAAGAACCCCATGTATAATGGAGTTGGTTTGAAGCTAGCAGAAAGCCTTTTCTTATCAATGGAAAAGGGATTTCAGACTGGTTTGAGGGGCAGAAAGCTTGTCAAAAGGTACGGTCACCTAAATATCTGTTCCAAATTAGAACACAAGTGACACTGTCCTAATAAGGTAGGTCTTTAATGCAAAACTTTTAAAAAAAAAAAAAAAAATCGCAATGTGGATTACAAAAAAAGTGTCCTTTTTAGGAGTTGAATTGAATATAAAGCCATGATTCGATTTTTGAAAACTTTTTTCTTGATGTAGTATTTGGAATGTCTCGCCTCACTTTTGCATGGGTTTTTGATTTGGACACACATGGTTTCTGATTCTGTTGTATTTCTCTCTGTAACACAATACAGTATCAAAACTGGATCCTACAGTCTACAGTGTTAAAGCCATACTGTAGTAGCTAGCATGACAAATGTAACTTTCAGTTTTTTTTTTTTTTTTTAAAGCCAACCACGAGTTGTATATTGGACATTTTTGTTGAAAGAGAAATTGTACTTTATGGAATAGCCCACTTTTAGATGATTTTAAATATTAAAGAAAGATGTTCCTTTCAAAATGTCTCTCTCGTTTACTATGCATGCTTTTGGATAGAAAAGCTTTCAGGTAAAAATGTGCACCCATTACAGGTATTTTGTTCCTATTCAATTTCCTCAGTCACTCCAAGGAAGCACCTTGAACTCACTTAAACTCTGGAAATAACTGAAAATTGACTGCTTTTAATGTGCTGGTATATTCAATTAGCAAGGCCACTCTAGAGATACCCATGATAATTGAATCCCATAAGATTAACTGCATAGTTGACAAACACAAAGCTTTTGCTGTAAAACACAAAAGAAAAATGCACTCTCAGGTTTTTACTACTCTACGTGTGTGTGTGTGTGTGTGTGGTGCCTCGTGGAGACCAGCTAAGCTGCTTGTTGTTGCGTCTAGAACGCCTGAACTTTCCCACACCTTTTTAATGAGCTTACCTGGTCGCCCAGACACAGGAAGAGCACCCGAGGAACAGGTAAACACCAAGCCAGACATTACAAAAGGAGGAAAACAAAACTGTCCTTTTTAATTATCCCAAGTGCCACAGAATCAGAAAAGCAGGACGTCCTGTGTGCAGGGGGTCAGAGGGTACTGCAGGCTGCCTACCTATCACATTACAGCCTATTCCTAAGGCACATATGGAAAATACCACTAGCTAATAAAAAGGGTGACTTTCAGTGACTATATTTACAAAAGAGAAAAAACAAACAAACAATTCATGACTAAGTGTTTTTTTTACACAGTGTTCCAACTGATGATGAAAATGAGAGACGACCAATGAGATTCTGAGCGCTAATCAAGCTACAGTACACTTTTGCTTCAGTACCCTGGATGCGTGAGTGAGAACAATAAAGCAAAGGGTTGGCGAAATGTTTAGGGAAAAGACAGTACTTTTTTTTGGTGATATGGTACTAAAAGAAGCACATAGAGAAAAGACTTCAGTTAGCAAACTAAGATGAAAAAGAAGGTCAGAAAGCACTATACACGTGTGGCCAACGTACTTCCTGCATCTTACATCACGTTGCATAAGAGTTACTTTTTTTCTTCTCTTTCTCCACACATCCCTAAAACATGGAATGTGATAACCTTTGATGGACACGTTGGCAATGTTGCATGGCAAAAAAAAAAAAAAAGACAGATTCAGCCTGCATCCAGTAACAGTGATGTGTCTTCCATGAAGCTCTGTGGTGTGTTCCATTCCGTTTTGACCCAGAGGCAGGCTTGCCAAGTGTGTCTGCCGTCCCAGTGCTCACTATTGGGCTTGGTTCTATAAGGTTCACCGTTTCCCCGTTTGTGGTTGGTCCATGGTCATGGTCTGTTGGTCCTGTGCAACTCTCTTTGAATAAACAGCATTTACACAGTTGGATGCGGGTTTGTTGCTCAGGTACTCAACCTCAACTCCTCTTTGAGCTGCTCTGCTCTGCTCCCCTCTCATCTCATCTCATCCAAGCCCCGCGGGTCATCCCAGGCACCGGAGGCATGCCAGGGGGTGGCAGGGGCACCTGGGCCTGGGGCACTGGAGGGGGTGGGTACCCAGTAGGAGGGAGGCCCATGCCCGGCGGTGGCACCGAGTGAGAGGGGGGCATCCGGGGTGGCGGTGGAGGGTAGCTGTGGTTGTACCCTGGTGGAGGGTAAGCAGGGGAGGGAGGGGGCAGATTAGGCGGGGGGTATGAGGAAGGGGGTGGTGGCCCCGGCGGAGGCTGATTGGGGGGCGGGTAGCCGTGCGGGTGGTAGGGCATCGGCGGGCCGTAGGCTGGGGGCATGGGAGCGTACGAGGGCCCCTCGGTCTTCATCATGGACTGCAGGCTCTGGAAGCCCTCGCCCGACATGTAGGAGCTGGAGGTGGACATGCCCATGATGTAGTTGGAGGGGGGCGGGGGTGGCGGGCGGTGCGGGAGAGGAGGCGGGGCCACATGAGGCGGAGGGGGGGGGCCCTTGGCCATGTCCCCGCAGTCACTCGAGACGGCCGGCTCAGCCTCCACCGGGGGCGCCGGCGCGGCAGGTGGGACCTTACGCTCTGCGAGAGCACGCACACAGACACACAGACACACAGACACGAGAAGGAATGTATTCAGTACATTAACTTTCACATTTGCTTGCCTCCTCAGGCTAAATCTTGATTAAAGCCAAACACTCCTGAAAAGGTTAAAAAAATAAAAAGTACTAATGCACAGGAATAATAACAAGGTGGGTTATTACTTTCGGCACAGTGCACATGGGAAATGCCATTTCATTCAATTCAATCACTATCGAAGGGAGGCGCTCTTCTTTGAGTGCTCACACCAGCACCACACAGCAGGCTAATTGACTATAATCAACTGAATGGAGTACTACGTCAGAGACCGGAAGATTGAGGCGGATAAAACACTTATTGTACAAACAGGTCATGTTCTACTGTTTCTTTATTGTATCTGGCATGATGGCTACGTTGAAAGTTCAGTTATTCAGTAATAGGCATACACAATTAACAATACGTGCGTGAGAATACAATGATTGATACACAGACTGTTTGGCCTACTTGCATCACCGTGAGTTCCTACTGGTGTCACCAATCTGCAAATGACAAAAATCATGCGTACGCCACGTCTCAACCATGCGCAGAAGTACACATGATTTTCCAGCAAGTATCTTTTCTCGTTGATATGTGTAGCCCCCCGTTTCATAAATACACCACAGCATGCGTCACGGCTCACAGGTGATGCTGACAATAAACAGGATTAGTTTTAAATTTAGCCTCAAAAGAGAGTCCACAAAGGCTAAGGGGGTGAATACATGAGGCTGGGCTAGCAATCATCTTGGAAAATCCACCGCTCACGTGGAGACCCACTTCTGCGAAAATGACGAGTGCTGGCCTGACGTCTTTGGCGAGCACTAGGTGTTCATGGATTAGAGACTTAATGTGGGAGGTCTACACACGTCTAACACACATCCATTCACACTCTGTGCTTCCCACGCCTTCAAAGTCTGAGCAGTGAAAACGCCACACCCTAGTTTTTGCTTCCTCGCAAAAGTGATAAGCTAGCCAGCTAGGTGTCTGCAGGTTGAATACATGGCGGCTAATACAATAATCAGATTGCTGAGTGGGGTCACCGAGTGGGGGCTATTCTGGCAAGAGGCAAGATCTCATGCTGGGAGTTTTTCAGAAGCTGGATTCTCTGTACTTACTCTCCCCATAGGAAGATGCAACAAAGCGCCTTTCCACAACAAAGCATTCACTTCCTCAGAAAAAGAGTGCACCTGCAGACATTTCTACAATGCAGATGTATGTACTATTGTGTGCTTCATGATTCATTTCTCCCCTTAAAAAGGTCCTGAACAAGGTCCTAGAGGATGGGTTCATGCAGTGGAAAAAGCGCACAAAGGTTCGAGGCCGTCCTAAATAGGCCTGCTAGTTCCTGCGGTGGGGAAAAACTCCTTTCCCTTATTAAGGAATATGCTACACATGCCTTTTCAGAGCAAAGCATAAACTTCCTCTTCTCTAAACATAGAGTGCACCTGCAGAACCATTTTAAATACAGCCGTATACTATTTTGGACACACACACCTGCAGAAGCTACATAATACCTCTGAATGTGGCACTGCTGTGCAAGAATGGGAAAGGCCATTTATAAGAACAATAAAAGTGCTCCAGCTCCCAAACACCTGAACTTAAGTATAAGAGAAAACAAGTTCAGAAACAAGCCTAAAAAAAGAGAAACGATGTATGTTTCTCATAACTTCTCACGACTTTAAAAGAACAAGACGACAGTGTTGGTCAAGATAGACAGCAGCATGTTTTTAATTTTTTTAAACATAACTACAGTAAAAAAGACTCAACACATTTCTAGGTTTTCTTTCTCACTTTTTAAGTTGCCATTGGTACCTGGGATTCAGGTTTGTTTAGTCACTCTGACTTTGGCTTTGAGAATGACGGTTATTTCTTCCCTATCTAGAACCACATGTGGTGAGAGGGCGCCCCCTACTGACTGAACAGATTATTGCTGAAAATCTTCAAATGTGCAGTACAGGCAGCCCAAGCAACATCTGCCTCTGATCACCAATAAGATATATTTCGTGTCTGAGGCAGTGACGTTAGTTTTGGAGGTAACAGAGGCTAGCAAGAGAATCTAAGCTAGGGCAACAACTAAATCTAGCATCTTCAACACTAACACTTAACACTATTAAACCAGCCAAAACCCAATAGATCAAAGGGGTACCTGAACAAGCAACATTGGCTCGAGCCGGACGTGAAAAGGAATGGTGCTCAACCAGACAACTGTCTACTGGTGTGACCACAAGTAAGAGGGATTCAATGTCACAGAGGTGAAAAGCAGCTAACTTGCCTGACACTCTACATAAGTTTACAACCCAATGCCACTGGCTGCAACCCTGTTCCAGCAGGTACTCACCAGGAGGGGGCTGAGGGGTTGGCAGGGGGGGCATGGGACTCTCCAGACGCGGAATTTTGTTGCCAACTTGCTCTGCAGGTTAAAAGGATTACTTACAAAGCTATTAGTGACTTCATCAACTTGTTAATAAATGTACCCGTGTTGTAGAAAAAGAACATTTTAGTTCTATTGTGTCTGGTTTGTGATCTGTGTTCAAACACAATCAATGGTTAAAAGTGGCAAAGGCCTGACCTGGAGGCTTTGGTTCTTCTTTAGGTGATATCTGTGAAAAGATAAAACAGACACAGTAAGGGCTCAACTCAAGTCAGAGGTAGAATGTCTGAGGAAGCTCTGGGGAACTAGTTTGCAACATCACAGTGCTGCACTCACGTGTGGGCGTTTGAGCTGGCGTGGCGGGCTGGCTTGGGGAGACGCCTTCTTAGGCGGGGGAGGCGCAGGCGGGTTGGAGATACTGGGCGCCTTGCTGGGCGGGGGACCCAGGGATGGCATGGGGACCTTTTCCTTCTCCGTGTCCGGGGGCGCCTGAGGGATGGGCTGCTTGCCCTGCGAGTACAGGTCCAGGATCTGGTGGCAGATGTCTGGGGGACGGGGGGGAAATCACAGGTGAGACTTGAATTTGTGACTATGTCAAAGGTAAAAAATAATAACGGTGTTAGTGTCACAGACTGATGTTTACGGATGGTTAGTTAAGGGTGTGCATTAGATTTCTTAATTCACATTATGTCATGACTGTACTATGCTGCAAATGGTAAATGCTAATAGTTTGTGTTGCTAAGAGAAACTGATAAAAATCCAATTGTAATGTTATTTTTTTTTTCTAAAACATCACTTCTCTGCTGGAAGAGGATTTTGACTGTCGCAATACATTCCTTTAAACTCAACAACAAAATAAACTGAAATACTAAATCTGAATCGCATCTCACTTCAGAGCCTACCAGGAGTAATTAACATTGGCCGATATCTCAAGATGTTGTGTTGGAACAGAACTTTTTACCAAACAAATAGCCATTGTGCTGCAATTTGTATCGACTTGTCAAGTTCAAACAAGATCTGCGGTGCAATGGGGCTCACTGGATATGAATGACTCAAAGGAAAGTGCTAACCAGGCTGTGCTCAAAGCCAGCGACAAATAGTTCAGGTCTGATGTCAGAAGAGACAGTCTTGTTTACCCCTCTTGCATCAGACAGAGAACTCTTCTTCAGCCTGCAGACACTGATAGACATCTGCTTGACATGTTTTGTGTCACACAAAGGACAGACGACCTGATTTACCCTTATCTTCACCCTCTCGCTACCTTGCCTGGAATATTTTTTACTCCAACTACCAGGGGAAAATGCAGATATGCCACATCCAACTTCCATGTTGGTGCAAGCATAGCTCTTGATCCAAATATATAAACTTAGTAGACAAATCTAACTTAGAAGACTTCTTCTGATAGACTATATGATGGTTGTCAAACATTCCCATAACTGATCTGAGGCGTACCTTCCAGTAGCTCCACGGGCACGTCCTGGACAAACTGCTCCCACCAGCGTCTGGAGGACTGCTTGGAGGTCCACTCCTGGATGTCAAACTTGCACAGCCGGCCCGCCAGGTACATGACAGCCACTGCAATGATTTCTGGCTCCCACTGGAGGGACAGCATGGTGCACAAGCTGGGCGGTGGAACAACACAGAGACATGTTATGAAAAGAAGGAATACATACACAAACTTTACATGGGTCTGCCGCAAATACTGTTAAACCTTTGGCAATTTGATAATTCTATACATCTATAAATCACTCAAGATCTTGGAAACGGTTTAGGTGTTGTTGTGCTAAATAGAACCATGTTTGGCTTCAAAACATGAAACCATTTGATGAGATGTTATACCAATAAAAATCACTGAAACTTAAAAACAGAGAGTGGCACTGATTTGTGTCCCTGAGTATGCGAGCATGTGGCTACAAGTCATCTCACCTGTCGTTTACAAATGTCCACGCCATCTGAACCAACTTCTGCACCTTATTTTTGTCACCTAATGAAACAAAGAGGAGCAAGTCAATTATTGTTACATAATAGTCGGTCTTGAAAATAACTAGCTTAATGTCAGGACCACATAAGCACAACGTGGTTCATACCTTTCAGTTGTTTGGCATAGCGTAGGAGAAATTGGTACGGGTGCTCCACTTGCAAGTCAAATTTAATAGTCTGAAGCAATATCCTCTCCAACACCATCACCTCCTCCTGTTGGTGAGATAGTGGTTAGACATGGCAAAACCTTCACAGAAATATCACACAAACCACATTCTAGCAAGGTGACCACCCTCAAATTTAAAGATCCCACAGAATTGCAAGATGTCTGTATAACTCATTTGAAATGGTGAAGCAAACATAAAACACTAAGAACAGCTTTAAAGTAACACTATACAACAATGACACTTTTTGAGTGATGGTTTTATTGGCAACTAGTTTTGGTACCATCCTCAAATTCATTTTAATAGCATATGGTCATGTGAAGGACAGATAAACACCTGAGTCTTTCCCACTAGCCATCCAGGATATGCACTATGTAGTTCTGTGTTTCCTGGCTGGAACACCTTGCAAAAATGGAAGAAAAGCTTTCACAGCATGACATTGCCAGCTATACTGGCAAAAGACACCAGTTAGTGTGTTGGCAAGCTTCTATCAGTGTCAACTGGGCTGTCGGTGGTGTTTGCATGGCTTTTAGGTAGTTAATGTGCTAGTTTTGGAACAGAACTCCTTATTGCTGCTTTACAGCTCCAAAATAACATTTGTAATTGGGAAGAAATATGTCCCTCGTCCTCAAATAATTATTTTACAGAGAAGAAGTCATGGTTACCACTCCAACTCAGTCTAACAAGGGATGAACAGTCATCGCATACAGCCAGACAGAAAATCATATGCATGCCATTATAACTATGCCAGAGAGTGGAGATCAAATGATATCCAGCACTCACCTTTGGATCATCTCCAAACTGAGCAAACTGCACATCGTTGAGCAGGCTGCGAGCCGTTTTGATGATGTCTTTGCACTTCTTCGGGGTCTCCTCCACCTTACCAGCCAAGAAGAGGCAGCAAGCACCAGTAACCTGGAGAGATCCAGTAAACACAATTTGGTTGAGGATTATTTTGGTGAGACAATGATCATAAATACACTTGGGCATATTTGAAAATGAACATGAGGCTTATTTAGAAGCATGTAGAACATCACTTACATATCTGGGAAACTGCTTGAAAGAGTGAAACATGTAGAAGCGGTGGAAGTATATGATACCTGTTGCCAGTGTATCATAGTGTCTGACAAAATGTTAAGGACATTGCCATGAAACATTTAAAAACTTAATTTCACTAACAGGTACTTGCATAAATAAAACAGCAAAGAGTATAGCGTTATTGAGAAAACCCAAACCATTTTTTTTTTTTTTTTTAAAGTGCAACGCACTACAAACACAGTTTACAAAATGAAAAGATACAAGCCCAGCCGAGTGCCCACGTCGAAAATAAACCTAGCTCCCTCTCTTCGGTACCGGGCCTCTGTGGCTGGGTCGAGGCCCTCGGACTGGGACGGGGTGTGGGCCAGGTCCTTTTTGTCCCAGTACCAGCATGGCTTTATGTGGTCCAGGCTTCCAGTAAAACTCCCCAGAGAAGAGTTCTCTTTGTTTTCCTTCATTTGGTGACAAGCAGTCACCGTGGGCGACTCTGTGACACTGCGATTCTGTGAGAAAAAGAGAAGACATATAGTGGATAAGGCCTATCTATCCCAAAAAACGTTTGTACTTATTATTTTCAAAATTAGTCTTTTGTGGCACTAAGGAAAGTGTTACTGAGAAAACGTCATCTGGATACATCTCATACGTTACTGTTACACCTTGCCAAAATAACACCTGGCACCAGTTGCCATTTGTTTGACATTTTTCATATTACAAAAAGGTTGCCATAACAGTTAAGCATAAGCCTCAAAATGATGTGATGACAATTCTCATAGATTAGCTTTGGTTAACCTAATTGTTATCTACTTATATTTCACAAACAGAAAGCTACGATTTACGGTAAAACATAACGACATTCACAAAACGTTAATTGACTGTTAGCTAGTATTACCTATTGGTCCACTCCTTTCACTGTGACCGAACAAGAAATATTTTTGTCGAAGGTCCCTTACCCCAACCATAGCGAAATAACTTCACCATAACTTGATGAATTGAGATCATCTCAGAAAGCTCACATGAAATGGCAACCAAACTACTACTGCTCAGTGGAAAAATGTTAACATCCTACAGTCCGGAAAGTTCGCTGGAGAGCTTCCATAGGAAGTTGATGTATAATTAAGCTCAAATAGTCGTTTCAAGCATCCGTTTCATATCAGGTTTTATGAGCTAACGAGCTACCTACACAGTGCAAATCCTGAAGTTATGAGGTTAGCATGGTGGCTAACGTTAGCTGTCCACCATGTTGGTTAACTTGCTACTCACCAGTAAAAAGTCGAATGACCTACATAAAAAAAAACACACGTAATTTCCCCCACTGATACCGACAAATTACAAATGGCAAAATATCTCCCAGTTAAAGACATCCACGAGGACATTTGTTTTTGCTAACATAGCTAGCTGACGTTACCCGGCTGGCTAGCGGCGCTGTGAAGGAAAATTACTAAGCACATTAGCTACGAAGCTTATTCAATTTTTTTAATCACCAGAATAATAATGTCTGAAAGTACTCACATCAAAAAAATGACAGGATTGTTATGATCGCTTTCAAAACTACTAGATCTTGATATCAGATTGAGTCATCTACTCATCCACATCGGTCCCTGTCGAAACAAGGAGGCCGCCATGTTAAATATACGTCACTGAACGTGCCGCGTGGGAGTCCATATAGCCTCTTTCTCTGGCCTGGCGCTGGGGAGCCTTCATCCCAGCGCTTCATCAAAAAAGCGCTCCCACTCTATAGAATGGAGGAAATAACATTTAACTTGAGGCACCAGAGAGATAGCCTACATTTGTGAAGAGATGGAGCCCTGCCTTGTTTACAATGTTTTGAGAGAGAGCAAGCCCCCCCACACCTCCTCTTGTTTTCCCACTGAATTTGTATTTATTTTAAAGAAACAAATGTTTGTCATTTCTGTCTATGTTTTTATTTTGTGTTATATGTTTGGGTATGTTTTCTGAGGAGTTTTCCATTTGCTGTGTATGTAATGGGTGTTAATGTAACAGTAACTCTTCTCTTTTGATTGTCTTGGATCAATAAACACCAAGGGCCCCAAGTAAAAGTTTGAACATGGACCCTACACCTGACCCCGAAGTGCACCAGTTCAAGCAAACCATATATTTTTAAAAGTACAGAATAAAGTGTACATTATCCTAGATGAAAGTACTGTCATGTTTGTATATGTATACATTGCGAGCATGACAAGAGGTGGAAAGTGAAAGAAGTGTTAAAAACAAATAATTGAATATTCATTGTAATAATTGTAAAAATGTATGTCTGTTGACACCTTAGTGAGTCAATTTCAGAGACATTCATCATACAGCAGAGGGAGACATATTACCATCTAATATGGAATGTGTGTGTGTGTGTGTGTGTGTGTGTGTGTGTGCGTGCGTGCGTGCGTGCGTGCGTGCGTGCGTGTGTGCGTGTGTGTTGTGTGTATGCACACATTGTCCAGGATAATATTTCCTGCCACATTAACATTGATTTAAAAAAACATAATCGTCTTCCCTATTCTCTTCCCTTTTTTTACACCAGGCTTTCCATTCAGACTCCATGTCCAAGATTCATAACCTTAAGATCCTTCATAAGATCCTTACAAGACTTATTTTGTATTTTGCCAGGTGACAGAGCTATTCAAACAACATGAAAATTGCAGAAACTTTTATTTAACTGTAATATTTTTGTTTGTTTAAAGTTGATCGTGTAGGCTTGATTGTTGCCAAATAAGCACTATAGGTGATGCCATATTTGTTCTCAGAGGAAATGTCTAGTGATTACGTACACCAACAGAGGGTGCTCGTGGCTTTCAACCAACGGGGAAACATAAGCTACCGACCTATCAACCTGCACAAAGGAAGGCTAGTGTCAAGAACACGGGTGTCAGGATAATAAAAACATTTAGTGAAGAACCCTTCGTAAATTAGGCCATAAAGGTACCATATTCATGAATGTCAGAAGCCTATGACTTTTTAGCCATTAGCCTATTACTATGAGTATATCAACAGGAGAACGAGCAGCGTGAACTTGGTGTCACAGAAGCAAATATTCAGACATGCCTGTAAACGTTGATAAACCGTTGATAATTTATCTTAAGGTAACATGTTCAACCAATTGCTATGTTTTAGCAATGACAATTATTCAAATGGCCGTTTAACCAGCGATTAACATATTATTTGTGAGGACTTTTACATACAAATGTGAGCACAACTCAGTGGCAGGCGACTCCGTAAACTTAATGACTGAATATCTGCGCTCCTTGTTTCGACGTGTCCATGCGGTCACGCCTTCCGTGATACAATTCAGGTGATCCAATGGCTGTGCGAACCGCCACTAGTCGCCCCCAGCGCTGCGGTAGTCCTTCACCGCTCTGTGATGTCTCTCTCATCGCCGACCCAACGTCACGTCCGCACTTGAACTTAAATTTCATCCCATTTTCAGAGGCAACCCCTGCCACACACGCGCAGGGTACTTCCAGAGAGACAGGACTCGTCACGCCTAATGCGAAGAACTAAAGAAATAGTGGACCTTGACAGAGTTGGAGAGGAGGTGGTGCCTTAATTGTCGCCGGTCTCTTGTCGGAGTCTGCACGAGCGAAGAGTTGCAAGTCTGCGCACTGATGCCAGAGCACATGGAGAGCAGTGCCAAAGGTTCCATCACTTGGCAATCCAACTGCGCAGAGGAATTTGGATTTTAGTTAACTATTTTAATACAGACTAATCAAAGACATTACAGACTCTATGCAGAGAGCAACTGGAAGATAAATAGTTGCAGTCTAGGCTACATGGTAGATTCAGGTTGGTCGGTCAGAGAATAGTGTACATAGAGCGTACCTTTTTCATCAGTTTTCCGTGGAGAAAATAGGGTGCAATTCTCTATTTGGAACATAACTGTCACGTTATTTCGCTGCCATATCGCCTAACCTGCGTTTCAGGAACATATCGCTCACCAGACTTTTACGCACCGTAATTTCAATCCAGGTGCTCATGCTGTTGGTCAACGCGTACGCGTCAACCCACGAGACTTACTTGGTGGACTCAAGTGGACAGCTCTTTCTTCCTAAACTGATTAACGACAACAGTGCGTATTGAAAACACCTCCACGCGTCACGAAAAGAAAACATTCGGACTGGGGAGCATTTCGGAAAAGTTACTGGAAATCGAAGGGGAGGAAACGGGAGCATCTGACTCGTTCAAGTCCAGGTCTCCGGGCGATGCGATTGTAAATGCCAGGGCAATGTCCCGTCGTAAGCAGGGGAACCCACAGCACTTATCCTTGTCGCAGAGGGAGACAATACGACGTGAGTATCATTCAGTATCTTATCAACCACAACCTACAAATCAGAGATGTGTGCACGAGAGAGAATATGAGAGATGTTTCACATCAAACTTCAAAAAGGATATCTCACTTTTACACCTCAAACGGTGGCTTGTAATGCTTGATAGCCTTTACGCGTCGTTCAAAGTTGTATTATATGCATTATATCCCAGTGCCTGAAAATACTACCCTAAACCTGACATAACCTAAACACACTGACAATTTAGACGCTACCAGATAAACCACCTTTAGCCTATTTAGCTATGTATACAAAAATACATTTTTGCGGGACCAAACTAGACAGTAGGCTATAACTTGTTCCTCCGTGACCAAAAAACAAAACAAAAAAACTAATCACACTGTGAATTCAGAGATTTTATCATTCTGAACAATATTCGTACTTATTATAAAGTTTTACTTACAAGTAGGCTACGCTATTTTAACGTTATGCGTCATTGTAATTTTGTTCGGCTTTTGTAGAAATTGGACGTATACATTAATCCATTGTAAACAAAGAGTGTAGTGCTTTGCATTAAACAACCTTTTCACATGTGGAGCAACATTAGACTGGGCACGTGTTTACAATCCTGATTTATTGATTGACTGACTTTTTTAAAGAATGCGAAGAGTCACTGGGGACTTTAAAAAAGTGCATTAGGGCTCCTTTAAAAATGTAAGTGTGCGTAAAGAAAATATGATAGTTAACTTTGTAGTTAGGCCGAAGTCCTCTAATACAGACGCATACACCTTTTCACATCTCTCTCTCTCTCTCTCTCTCTCTCTCTCTCTCTCTCACACACACACACACACACACACACACACACACACACCCTGTACGCACACACAGTCAATCTATGATCTAAAAGCATTTCTATAAAATAACACGCAATTATCCAATTTATATTTTACAGATGTTTAAAAGTCTTTTTCTAGATATTTTCATGAGCGTACATTTGGATAAATCTTGAAGATGTAGTATTCCTACTTGTCTATATTCACCTGCATTGTGGAATATAATTCTCACAAGTATCCGGGAATTGACACTGCGCACGGGAAATGACACTGGAGCACGAATGAAGGGATGTCGAATTAAGATTGTATGAATTTAAGTAGGGCTACTTTACATTATAAACGTCAATATTAATTTTACGGAGTGAATGAGTCGTTGACTTATAATGGCCAAACCAAATGATATACATAGCCAATTATGAAATGTGCCGGACAGACGCTATGATTGACAGCAACGACTTTATATCGCTAGAACTCGAAAATGTATTGATATGATATTTCAATGTAGCCCAGGCCATAGCGAAAAATGTCTTCATTCAATTATCAGGTAATATTCGTTGTAAGTATTCAATGTGTGACAATTTTGGTAGACGTCTGCACGTTTGTTATGTTTAGAGGCCCACAAACTTCGAATTCAAAATCAATTAGGGTGAAGCCTACTCCACTAGGATACTTTCCCAGCGATCTCTCGTGCTTAAATTCAATTTCATAGTGGCCTAATCCATCTAATTCATAACAGACCCATGATGTAATCCCTATCCAATCTGTTTCATGTTGAGCATGGTTAAGAACATTTTATATTGGCCTCCACCACTATCACTGAACATGCAGTGTAATCATTTACGCTGTGTGGCTTTTAACGGCAAACCCTTATGAACAGCTTTGCGTTTTTTACTCCAGCATCAAACATCTTAAAGTTAAACAATACAATAAATCGGAACGTAACTATTTAATTAGCGTCATTTAGCCTATTTCAATTTGCATTTAATTTTGACTTGTAAAATATGAATCAGTCAAAGGAGTTTTCAGCTGAAAATGTAGTCGATATGTCAAACGGAAAAAAAGTCACACAGATAGATAATCCCCCATCTGCGGAGAGATTTGTTGTCAACTAAATCGTCAAGAACTGTATTATAACGATGTCACGCCTGGGGTAGCCTAGGCCTGTAATAATACCCACGTTCTGAATCGGACGTTAAGTTAATGTCTCAATTAATAAATAGGCCTCATATTTAAACGTAAGTGCATTCAAACCAACTAGAGGCCTACAGCTCTAATAAGGTCACACTGTCAACGTATAACGCCGTACAACTAGGCTTAATGTTACATTGTGGGCCAAGGTTTGATAGCATAAATGGGTGGTCGTGTTATGTCTCATCGAGTGGTGGTTTGACGAAGTTGAAACGGCCTTTCATAACATACCTCTGTGGCCAGGACCTGACAGTGGCTGGGCAATCGAAAGTAGACTCCTCTTAGTATGAGTTCAAACGGTATATTTTGTAACGTCTGTTTTATGCATTCTTTCTTTCTTTCTCTCTCTCTCTCTCTCTCTCTCTCTCTCTCTCTCTCTCTGTGTGTGTGTGTGTGTTTGTTTGTCTGTATGACCGAGTTTAGCAGGGCACGCGTGTGTGTGTGTACATCCATGTACGTGCATGCATAGTTGTGTATGCACTTCTGACTATGTGTTTGTATGTGTGTGTGTGTGTGTGTGTGTGCGTGTACTGGTGTGTGTGTGTCTACATCCATGTAAGTGTTTGTCTGCATGAAGGCATAGATGTGAGTGCACTTCTAACTGTGTGTTTGTATGTTTGTGTGAGTGCAAACTGACATTTGATAGAACCCACAGTCTTGCACAAGCCCCCAGGTGAGCCCTGGTGGCTGTTCTCATATCTGTACACCATAGATCAAACCACACACAGGGCTGGAGGTCCGCAGGGAAACCCCAAAGTGCCCTCATTTGATTAAGTCAATGTTCTTTTTGCCTTTTATGTACTTTTTTTAATATTGTTTTTGGCAGAGTACATGTCTTGGCTGGCCTGCTTGTTCAACAGTGGCGCTCTTTTTTTTCCAACTACAGTGGAAGGACCTATAGGTCACGCTTTGTGAGCGTGAAAAGAGAACAGGAATATCTGCATATTTCATGGCTTCCCATAAATGTGCGACATGCCATGCTGTCAGTTCACACGCAATCACACAGGTGTGTACGTTCGCCCAAATAACCGAACCCTTCAGCAGAGCTGTCACCATGTCCAGTCAAAGAGTGTAAACTGGGTCGCCTGTGTCACCACCCTTTGTTTCAAAGGTGATTGGGGTAATTATGGGATGTAAAAAAAAGGCCTGCTTTGATGGATCAGTTTACAAAATGCAAAAGAGAGAGAGAGAGAGAGTGCGCGTGTTTGTGTGTGTGTGAGTGTGTGAGCATATGCCAGAGGAATGCTTTTGAATCATCTGCTTGTTGTCACTTTAGATTTAATCATGTTGGATTATTTTGTGATGCTTCACGTGTAGGGGCGCACACACACATACACACACAGATGCGCGCTTAAAAACTCTCATTAATGTCGGAGTGTAAAACCATTTGCTTTGCCTTTGCCATGTGCTCATAATTATGTACACATGTATCTTTTTTAATTAATCCATGTATATGGAGCCATTAACAATAAAACCTAATTTTCTTCTATTATGATATCCTCCTCCACAAATACCCAAATTAATGTCCACAGTTACGGCATAGGAACCAAAGACTGGAAGACAGATACACCTTCCCTTTCACTTTTTTTCATTTTATGTTTATGAATCTTGAAGAACATCATTTTAATTTTGTATTGTATTAAGTGACATAAATATATATGATATTATATAAATATAGATATTGATATTAAGAGGCCCTCTGCTGACCACATGGTGCAGGCCAGGAGATGAATCACACTACAATAATGTAAGTGTATGAGAGGCCCTTCCATAGCTCTACTATGCATATCTGCCATTTTTTTTTTATCTGGTCAAACCAGCGCTGTCCATACCTTCTGACCTCCCTGCAACTACTGTACTTACAGATGGGCCTCAGTTCACGCAGAGAGAGCTGAAACAGAAGCTGGTGTCATTTTGTAACGAAGCAGTGACACCGTTGTTCGTTTTGCTCTGCATTGTTTCTGCCTTGCACTGGGAAGGTGCTCTGCACAAGCACAAGCTGATAGGGGGTGCTATTAGTCTGAGTCTTGCCTGCCTGCATGGCAAAGGGCTGCCAACCATTGCCCTCAAATATATATATGGTGTATGCAAGTGCAAATGTGTGTAAGTGAGTGTGTGTGTGTGTAAGTGAGTGTGTGTGTGTATGTGCATGCTTGTGTGTGTGTGCATAAGAGGGAGAGTGTTTCCAAGTGTGCGCTTTTGTCTGTATATGTATTCTTGTGTTTGTGTGTGTGTGTGTGTGTGTGTGTGTGTGTGTGAGTGTGTGTATGTTACGTGCATAAGAGGGAGAGAGAAAGGGAAAGAGAGAGGGAGGTAGGGAGAGTGTTCACAAGTGTGTATGAGTATGTGAGTGATTGAGGGTGTGTGCCTTTGTGTGTGTGTGTATGTGTATGCTTGTGTGTGTGTGTGTGTGTGTGTGTGTGTGTGCGTGCTTGTGTGTATGCATAAGAGAGGGAAGAAGGGAGAGAGAGAGAGAGAGAGGGAGACTGTTGAGAGGCCCTCAGGTGTTTCTGACACTCTCACCCTCAACATTTGATACAGGGATTAGTGCAAACCTGGCACGTCTCGAAGCCATCTCTGACCTCCATTTTGTCTTTGCCGTACCTTGATGCGGCGTAATCCTTTTACGCCGAGGATGTTTGGTGCTACAGCGGTTGACACGATGGCCAAGTTCGTCATCCAGTTTCAAGGCCTCTCGCCGTAACGAGGACGAATACACGTTGTTGCCGAGCCGCACCGGGCCGAGAGAACATTCTTAAGCAACGAGGTGAAAATTGGCAGGCGGATAGTTAGAGGAGTTGTGGACTCGGTTGTTTATTTAGCTCTGGAAGGATGTGCTTCTAGCTTGATGCATAAGTGTGAAATGAAAAACACATGAGGCGTTAACAAAATTGCATGGATACACATATTTGAGTGCAGGGGGTGGGGGGGGGGGCAGCAGGTTCCATGTAGCTTCTCTGAAGGGCTTTGCAGGAGTGTGCAGTACTCTGCTCAGGATCACCCATATCACTAGGAAATATGACAAACACACTTAACATTAACTTACTAAAAAACGTCTGTGACAATTTGTGAGTGATCTGTACAGTCACCATGGCTATCTTTCATGAAACACAAGGCGTTTTTTTTCTTCCTTCTTCTTCTTCTTGGGAAAGTCTCCTGGGAGTGTACAGAAACCTGGGGGGTTTGAGAGGGTCTAATAAGCTGCTCGGAGCTGACATTCCTGTGGCGTTGAGTCGAAGCCAAAGCCCGGGTTATTTATGTTTGCCCTCTGGCGTCGTTACTCAAGCCTCATGTGAACAAACATGCTTATTCCTCTGTCACCAGCAAGTGAAAGTGAACTTTGGATGGCCAGGTGTCTGTTGATGGCCCGGACTCGTTGACGTACAAATAATCAGATATTGCCTCCTCATCAGGGTTTTGTGTGTGTGTGTGTGTGTGTGTGTGTGTGTGTGTGTGTAAAAGTGGATCAGTGAGGCTCTGTTGAACCCCATCCAGCCAGTTTTATTGGCATATTGTATGAATTCAGAGCGTGTGTGTGTGTGTGGCAATCGCTTCACTCTGTCTCTCTGTGTCTGTCAGAGGCTGTCTCTTCGCTCTGTGATGGAGAGTCATATAAAATATTTTGATTTAGGATCTGGGAGGAGAGAAAAAAAACAATGAGCCAGTCAGCCAGATGCATTTCTGCAAAGGCCCTGTGTGGGAATCAGTAACAAGATATAGAGTTTGGCATAATGGCAGTTGACAGAAGCACATTTTATATGGTGGGGACACATGAGGAAAAGATGTTCTGATGTTCTCAGGCCTTGGTAATGTCAGTGTGCGGCCCTGGGTCAGATCGGGTCAGAGGCGGGATGTTGTTGCTGCGTAAGAACGAAAGCAGGACCGAGGACCAAAACAGGCACAGCGGTGTGGCTCAGCACAGCACAGTGTCGCAGCTGAGGGGAGAGAGAGAGAGCTGACAGTTGTGGTGGACGAGGGCGGCTTTTTTCTTTGCTTTTTCACAAGTGCTCCAGGAAATGGTTACGAATATCATGTGTGAAATGTGTCTTGTTGTCTGAATAGACCCACAGTGCACCTGTGTACTGTTTTTTTTTTTGTGCACGATGTCGGGGGCCGGGCGTTTTTCAGGAGACCGTTTAATGGGAGGTGAGCCTCTGCGGCTTTGGCTAGCGCTCATAGGAGGTGTTGAGCTCGACACCAGCCTGCAACCCAAGCGATGAGCGGCGCTTACATGCTGGCACACCCGCACGGTGCAGAGAAGTAGACCGGATATGCAGATACCACAGCCAGATAGCCTTGCACCCTCTGTTCCATCCCGTGACCCAAAACCTGCAGGCAACTCTGCACTCAGGTGTCTGCTTGTGGTCTGCGCCAAAGTAAGTGAAACAGGTGCAAGAGGGAGCGAGGCACTTTTCACTCAATCCAAATGAATGACATTTGTCCCCTAACTACAATCACTACAGACAGGACATATCATGATGATCTCACCTGACTATTTCATTGCATTGGCAAAGTTGCTGTAGGAGCAATGGTTTGCCAAGGTCATAATGTAGCATTTCGGCAGCCTATATTTGACCTTGAAGACCTTTAGTACTTATTGACAGCATCAGAAATGTATGACAGATTATATGAAATGACTATGTGTGTGTGAAGTTCAGGAAATGTTAAGAAATGTCTCTTAGCCTGTCTTCTCTTCCCTGTCATCAGCAGAGACCAATCATGAGGTTGAGGCGGGCCAGCGCTCTCCGGCAGTCTATGTGCCCAGCCTGGTGGGCGGGGTCAGCGAGCACGACCTGCTGACCTGCGGTCAGTGCCAGACAAACTTCCCGTTGGGCGACATCCTGCAGTTCATCGAGCACAAGCGGCGGATGTGCCGCAGCAGTGGTGGCGGCGTGCCGGACTGCTATGACAAACCAGGCAACCGTGGCAGCCCT
>NC_137921.1:20402821-20460321 GCF_963457725.1 Sprattus sprattus | reverse complement strand
CTGTGACCTGCATGATGAGTGAGACTGGGGGAGCTGAGGGTTATGGAGGCGTGTCTATTCCCACACAGGTGTGCTGGTGCGTCAGGCTCAGTTTCACGTCCTCGTTTGCAGAGGGACACGTGCCATTTATCATCTCATGTGACTGGAGCAACAAACTGTTTGCGCTCTTATGGTTGTATGGGATGTTTTTTGTTTGTGTGCTTGTGTGTGGTGGTCAGTGTGTGTATGTGTGTGTGTAGAAAATATTTTTTCATATTTGTACATATGGGGCTTGTGAGTTTATGGTATGTCTGGTGTGTATGTGTGTTTGTCTGGTGCATATGTGAGTGTTTGTCTACCTGCTGTATGTGTGTGTGCGTGTAAGTGAGTGTGTGTGTGTGTGTGTAGGTGAGTTTGTGTGTGTGTGTGTATATGCAAGTATGCGTGTGAATGTATGGTGCATACGTGTGTGTGTATGCAAGTGTGTGTGTGAATGTATGGTGCATACATGTGTGTGTTTGTGTTTATGTGTGGATGGTGTTCTGTTTGCATACGGAGCAGAGGGACTGAGCTGTCTCTTTATAGAGTCTGTCTGTCACGTCGCTCATCAGCTCTCCCTCTCCCCCTTGTTCTCCCCTCAGATACAGACAGATTGGAGTGGTTACTGCTGAGGCCTGGTTTGAGTTACACTGGAGCCAGTCACACTGTGCCTCTGTTTGTGTCTGTGTGTGTGTGTATGTGTGGGTGCATCTGTGAGAGAGAGAGTGTGTGTGTGTGTGAGAGAGAATTTGTGTGTATATATTTGCGTGTGTTCTTAAAAGTGTGTGTGTGTGTGTGTGTGCTCTTTGCCCCTTGCTACTGTCGCCCCTTACCGCTATTCTCTGACACATTTTTTCCACTGTCACTCCATCTCAGCACTGATACACTCTCAGGCAATGTTCACTTTTCCGTTATCAGCCACGGCCACCAGATTGTTTCAAATGACATTTTTGTAAAAAAAAAAAAAAACACAGCCTGGCAGACCTAACGATGAGCTATGCATCTCTCCTCACTTAATTATCACGTTTGGCCCTCTTATGCCTTCCCCCTGTTAGAACTGCATGCCCATGCTGTGAGAAAGACCCATTCAGGCTCCGCACAGCTTATCTGGCCCGGCTCACTTTCCATTTGCCCACTTGGCCTGTCTAATAAAGCTGTTGGGATCCATTCAACAGGCCTGTAGTAAAAGCGCAGCTTTGGCAGCGCCTTCATTCACATTTTCTCACACATGTTGCTCTGACTCGCTCGCTCACTCACTCACAGGGGCCATTCACAGAATATGTGGCGTGTTGGTGAGAAATGGCCAGCACCCACTTTTTTTTGTCAGGCCAGTTTTGGTCTGCACAAAACGATGCCAGGTGTTTCGGCGTGTTAGAAGAGTCACTGGGAGAGGAGCAGGACTGTTTGTGTGTGTGTGTGTGTGTGTGTGTGTGTGTGTGTGTTTCTATGGGTGTGGTTGTTGTCTAAATATGAGGCCAGGAACTATTTGTGAGACTGCACACCAACAACACGTCTGGTTGTAGTTTGCACCCCAGGTCCCCCAAGGTCTCTCCCCATCTAAACCCCATCTTTTTTTATTGGGTGAGGGCTTTTCTTCTCCCTCTGCCGGCGACCCAACCAAGGTCCTAGCCTACTGTGACAGTGACAGCAGCGAGTCAGTGCACCCCCCCCCCCCCCCCCCTGCCTCTTCCCCCCTTGCAGCTTGCATCAGGCTGATTTGCATGGGAACCTGGCCACTGATTAGCCGAGATCATCACAAACAAGACATCAGTGATTCGGGGCGAGGCCCCCAGGCCCCCGGGGGGCACCCAGATCACAGGCATGCTAATGAGGCCCCAAGTTAGCGGCACGTAAGGTGGCAGGCAGGCCTGTGACAGGTGCACAGAGAGAGACAGAGAGGAGTTGGGAAGGGGGTAGAGGGAGGTGTGTGTCTGTGTGTGTGTCGTGAAAGGGGGGTGGCTGGTGGCATGGGTGAGGGGGGTGGGGGGACAGAGTAGTCCCCGTGGCTTCGGTTCCCCTCCTGCCTTTGTTCTCTATGTAAATGGCTCAGCCTGGCATTTATTCTTTGGAATGTGCAGCTTGTGCATTGTGGCACCCCTCCACTACACACACACACACACACATGCACGCGCGCACACACACCAGTACACACGCACACAGCGACGAACACAAACAAACACACGTGCTGCTCTGGCAGCTGAGGCCTGTCTTTGGCTGGTCGTGGGCACCTCTGCTCTGATGTCCTCTGTTGCGTCTCTGTTGTCTTACTCAGTGTCTAAGAATCCAGCCTGAATACAACCACCCCTCCACCCACCTCACACCTCCACCCCACTACGGTGTAGCTGAAAGCAGGTGTAACAGTGAGAGTACATGTCCCACCATAGAGCGTGGGAGCCTGCAAAGTCGCCCTGTTATCCCCCCTTCCTCCCGTGCGTTTTTAACACGGGATAATTAAATATCACCATCCGTCTCCGCTGCACCACTTCGCCCATGCTCTTAAAGGCAAATTATTATCGCTTGCGAGAATCACTGAAATCTTAAACGAGAGCTTAACTCAGATCTGGGGAGTACGATTCTGGGGAGGGCGTGGGCTTGTTCAATAAGTAGTGGTGGTGGAGGGTTTCCCTGAAGATTCGCTAATTGGCCGTGCGTTTTTTTGTAATGCTAAAACCCAAGAGGGCGGGGAACTTTAGCGCCGGACCACCTTCATGCTACGCACCATTAATCACACTCCTGTCAGCCTGCCGGTCCCTCCCCCGGCAATTCATTTAACACTACCCCCTCCCCCCACAACCGTCGCTAGCACTAGCTGCTAGCACTACCAATCAGGCTCAAATTCGCTATTTAACCTGTTTTTCCAGCCATATTTATTGAAGTGCGAAAAGGAGGGGTGGTGGAGGTTGGGGGTGCTTAAGGTGGGAAAATGAGGAATAAAATTAGGCCATTAGGCTTCACCAAAGAATACATAGAGGCGGAAAAAAAAAGAAAACGTACTCTGCGCTAACTGCTAGTTGACCTGTGCAGCCCCCGCGGTGAGCGTCTTGAGTGCGGACCGGCGGTAATTACTGCAAATTGAATCACAGAGAGAGCCGGAATGATTCCTTAATGAGTGTCTTTATTGGCCAGACGAGCGCCTCACCGTCACACAGCCCTCGCAGGCCTTAGGGGCTACCGAATGGCATGGTGTGGTGCGGCTGATGCCGAGTTTAGCCAGATTAAATGGAGCGTTTTGTGTTTCCAGAAGGGGTTGATGGGTGATTTCACACTGACACATCACCACACCAATCACCATTGCACATCTTTCTGATAGATTATTAGCGTGCGCTCTCTTATTCAGGATCATTCCTCCCCTCTCCTCCCCTCTCTCCGTCTCTCTATCTCTTTCTTTTGCCCTCACTCTTTCTCCCTTCTTCTTTCCTGCTCCCCCCCCCCCCATACACGTTGGAAAGTTGATGAAATTGGACCTTGGCCATCGTTACCTCTGCCCGTCTATTAGCTGACACGCTTCTGGAGCAGCATATGGCAGTTTTTTTTTTTTGTAAAATGTGATAAGACACAGAATTGCCTGAGGTTAGGCACACACCCATTGCCATTTAACTCGCACGCATGCATGTACACACATACGCACACACACACACACACACACACACACACACAGAGACACAAGCACACACACACGCAGACACACTTACACACGCAGACACACACACTCACTCTCACACACATACAAACACACACACACACACACACAGACACAATGACCCACACACACACAAGCATACACACACAGACATACACACGCGGACACACACACACACACACACACACACAAATGTGCTGGCAAACATCTCTGATGGCACTGCCGTTAAGCAGCTTCTTTAGCCATTCTGGCAATGGCTGCTATAGACATGGCTCATTTAGAGGTATTTGTGTCTCTGGAGGCCAGGGCTGGACACAAATTAAGTGCTCTCTCTCTCTCTGTCTGTCTCTCTCTCTCTCTCTCTCTATCTCTCTATGTAACTCTCTCTCTCTTTTTCAGAACACACTTCTGTGTCGGGCCAAATGTAGTCCCCTAAATAGGAAATAAACAGACTGTGTGTGTTTTGGTATGTCATCCTCCCCCTCCACCCTCACCCCCATTTCCACCGACCCCTCTCTTTATGACTCGGCCCCCCCACATTCACACACTCCCCCTGCTGCCTCATCCTCTTCAGTGTCGCTCGTATTACTCTCTCTCTCTCGCTCGCACTCTTTCGCACGCGCTTTCTTTCTCTTTCTTTTCCCCTGTATGCTGTCCAAGCCCTGTCCTGCTGCCAACCGCTCGTGTGAAGTCTTGGCCAAACCAAACACAGGCAGCCATCCTGTCCTCCTCCACGGCACGCTCTTTCCCTCCCTCCTTCTATATCTCTCTCTCTGGCTCTCCCTCCCCACATTTCTATCCCATACTATTCTCTCTCAGCCCCCCTCCCTTCCTCTCTCTATCTCTTGCTCTCTCTCTTTCTGTGTGCTCCAGAGATGAGGCAGCAGGAGGTCTCGCCACGCCAGATAAACCCCTAGTGTGCCAGCCCCCCCTCCACACACACACACCGCATTCATGAAAATACAAGGCTTCCCGGCCGCACAAAAAAACAAGACAATATCTGCAAAGGAGCTGCTCATTAACGCACAGAAACCTCCCGCCTCCTGTGGCCTCCATGCAGGCACATCAGAGACACACAGACACAGACACACACAAACTCATACACACACACATGCGTGCATTCACATACACAGACACATACACACATTACACACATATGTTACTCATACACATGCTAACACATACATACACATACTCACATACAGTATGTACCCAGACTAACGCACACACAGAGACACACACACAGACAAACACACACACACACACACACACACACACACACGCCTTTTCTTCAGTCTCTGTAGATTTTCTCAGGAGGGGGGATTTGTTCCACTAAAATCCCTTTAAAAAAATCTAAAAAAGGAGTCACCATCTTATGAAGTCCTTCTCTCCCTCTTGTTCTGATCATGAAATGGTGCTAGAGGCACATGCCCTGCCTTATTGACATCAGCAAGTGCGCTGCCAAGCCTACAAATCAAAATAGTGACAGTAGATTGGAACACACACTCACTCACATACCACACATACACACACACGCACGCACGCACGCACGCACACACACACACACACACACACACACACACACACACACACACACACACACACACACACACACACACACACACACACACACACACACACACACACACACATATAGTACGTGGAGGACCAACGTGAAAAACACCAGAGCACCCCTTTAACCTGAAGCAAATTAAACCGCCAAATCTACATTTTATGAGCCACAGATGGCAATACTGCATAGACTGACAGAAGCCTATTTTTGTTTCATGCTTCCACATCAGGATTTCACACAAATGATAACGTTGACCACATATGACATAAGCTGACCCAAGTGGACTATTAAATAATGCGCTTTGGAAATGAGAGAGAGAGGGGGCAGCTGGTGTGTGACAAGATACATAACCAGAAGTTTGTTTCAGTCCTCAACTATACAAAGTATTCTTTCTGTCGTGTCTCTCTTTGTCTCTCTCTCTTTCTTGCAAATCTATATCTGTATCCTAAGGAGTACTGGTGCATTGTATGAATATGTATGTGTTTGTGGTATAAAAGTCTGTATGTGGGTGGTAAGGCGTTTGTTGTGTTTTAAAGAGGTTCATATCTTCGCAGCATCTCATTCTCCTAAAGTAGTCTCTCTTCCCTTTCTCTCTCTCTCTCTCTCTCTCTCTCTCTCCATCTTCTCCTCCTACTACTTACTGTATCTCCATATGGAAATAGGCAATAGTGTGGCGTGCAGGGAACGGAGCTGTATATTAAAGCTCGTCTGACATTAGCATTAGCATAATGTGTTCTTGCCTTGGGGTTGTACCTGCCATCTGCATCAGGCACGAGCCCTCTGGGAGGCTAACCACTCTATAACCTCCCACGTGAGCCTGTTTCTGGGGAAGTCGTGTAGCTACCACCCCCCCCACCCCCCCAACCCCTTCCACCATCACACATAGCCCCTCTTTCCCTCCACTCCAATCTGCTCCTCCATCCTCTCTTCCCCTCTCCCCTCCTACCCTTCCCCCTGCCAGGGCACGAATGAGAACTGTGTGGCGCGTTGATGCCCGCTTACCCTGAGAGAGCACCAGCAAGCTTTCATGTGATTTTCTGGCCCACTACGTCAAAATGGCTGTCTGTCTCTGAGCCGCAGCCGCAGCCGCAGCCTCAGCGGCCGCCGTAAAGGCAATTTGCGCTGCTTGTTTCATTTTTGTTCTTTCTTTCTTTTCTTTTCTTTTTCTTCTTGGGCAATGATCTGTGTTCTTTGTCACTTAGACTCACAAGAGCATTGTTGACTAATGGTCAGGTGTGACACTGACTTTGACATGGTCCTGTGGAATGAAAACCGCTGTGCACTGTCCTAACCACATGTAAAGGGAAGAAAGAGTTGAGTTAATATTTATTCATGGATTGCGTGTGTGTGTGTTCCTCTGTATTTCACAGGTAAAGATGAGCCCTCCAGCTATATCTGCACTACATGCAAGCAGACCTTCACCAGCGCCTGGTTCCTGCTCCAGCATGCCCAGAACACACACGGCATACGCATCTACCTGGACACGCAGCTCACCGGGGGCTCACTGACGGCGCGCATGGGGCTGCAGTCGCCACTGGGCGCCGACTCACTGCCACGCTCGCCGCTGGCCAGCTTCCTGGGCGATGCTGGCAACCCCATCCACCTGCTGCGCATGGCCGCGCCGCTTCTACGCGAACCCCCACCTCCGCTGCCTCCCCCGCCGGGCTACATGGAGACACGGCTGTCAACCCCGCCCTTCATGAGTCCCCCGCCCCCACCGCGCCACCACCCGCATCACCACCCCCACCAACACTCCCACCCCCATCCCCACTCCCACCCCCACCCTCACCCCCACCCCCACCCTCACCCTCACCCTCACCCTCATCCTCACCACCCGCTTGAGCGCCTGGGCCCAGAGGAGATGGGCATGTTGTCGCAGCACCCGAGCGCCTTTGAGCGTGTCATGCGTCTCGCCCCTATGGTCATGGAGCCACCACCCTCCATGGACTTCTCGCGCCGGCTGCGCGAGCTGGCCGGCAACAGCAATGGCAATGGCAACGGGAGTGCCGCGGGCGGAGGGCCCACGCCACCTGTCTCGCCCAACCGCATGCCACCCATGCACCGGCTTCTCAGCCCCACCCTTTTTCAGCCTGGTGCTGGCAAGACACCACCTTCCTTCCTAGGCGGGCCGCCTTCGCAGACCACTATGCTGACCCAGCAGCAGCAGCAGATTCGGGGAGGCGGTGCCTCTTCGCCCCTGGGCCTGAGTAACAAGTCAAAATCGTGCGAGTTCTGTGGCAAGACCTTCAAGTTCCAGAGCAACCTGATTGTGCACCGGCGCAGCCACACTGGGGAGCGTCCCTACAAGTGCCACCTATGCGACCACGCCTGCTCCCAGGCCAGCAAGCTCAAGCGCCACATGAAGACCCACATGCACAAGACGGGCTCCATGAGCAGCTCGCCTGAGCACGGTGGCAAGGACGCGTCCAGCGAGCAGCGCAAGAGCCGGGACAGCATGGCTGGAGGGGACAGTGCTGGACAGGAGAATGAGGAGGAGGAGGAGGAGGAAGAGGAGGAAGAGGAGGAGGAGGAAGAGGAGGAGGAGCCACAGCAGAACGGCGGCCGGCCCGAGTCCAACCTCAGCATGGATTCGGAGTTCAACCGCAACCGGGAGAATGGGCTGCGGACATTGCCTGAAGACAAGGCCGCCATGGCGGCAGAGAGGATGACGCATGGCCCCTACAACAACAACCTCGACAATCAGCTGAGGCTGCCTCTCCATGGGCGGTCTCAACGAGACAGGGCTTCTGAGGAAGATGAGGAAGAGGAGGAGGAGGAAGAAGAGGACCCAGCTGCGAGGGAGAGGAGACGCCCAGAGGAGCAGCACCCTGCCATCAACGGGCGTGACTGCCGCTCGGAAGACTCCCTCCCGGGCATTCTGTTCCGTCGCAAGCCCACGCCCATCTCCAGCCCTGGCTTGTCAGCGTCCAAACGCATCAAGGTGGAGAAGGAACTGGAGCTGCCGCCCATGCCACTCATCTCTTCAGAGAACGTGTACTCGCAGCTGCTGGCCGGCTATGCCGCCTCCCGCCACTTCATCCGCGAGCCCTTCCTGGGCTTTGCCGACTCGCGCCAGTCCCCCTTCGGCACCTCATCCGAGCACTCCTCCTCAGAGACGGGCAGCCTGCGCTTCTCCACGCCGCCTGGGGCCGACATGCTGGATGCTGGCGCCCTGTCAGGCCGCAGTGGCGGCAGTGGCAGCAGCACACCTCACCTGCACATGCGTGGCCCCGGCCCTGGCCGGCCACCCAGCTCCAAGGACCGGCGCAACGACACGTGTGAATTCTGCGGCAAGATTTTCAAAAACTGCAGCAACCTGACGGTGCACCGGAGGAGCCACACGGGCGAGAGGCCGTACAAGTGCGACCTGTGCAGCTACGCCTGCGCCCAGAGCAGCAAGCTCACGCGCCACATGAAGACACACGGCCAGTTCGGCAAGGAGGTGTACCGCTGCGACATATGCCACATGCCCTTCAGCGTCTACAGCACCCTGGAGAAGCACATGAAGAAGTGGCACGGCGAACACTTGATGGCCAGTGATGTCAAACTAGAGGAAGCCGAGAGGGTGTAGTAGTGGGGATTCACCCCCACCCTAGACACACACCCTACACACCATCACAGGCAAACAGCTCCTTCACCAGACTTTGTTACGGGGCTAACCGGATCTTTTTTTGTTTGTTTGTTTTGGTTTTTGTTGTTTCCTGACTTTAGACTTTTGGAATGACGTTTTCTTCTTTGTTTGTTTGGTTGGTTTGGTTCTTGTTTCAGAAAAAAAATGCCAACTGAGAAAAAAAAATAGGAACTGGAAGTGTCCTGTTTTAAAGTCTTCAAAAACAAGAGTGAGAGAAAAAAAGACATAAAGCCCTGTTTGGCGTCTCCCAACAGCAAAGGATTTTAGTTGTGTAGAAATCCATGGAGCCTTTCTACTGTGCAATAATATCCGTATTTATTGGGTTTTTGTAATGAAACAAGGCATGTGCAGGTACATTATTGAGGCGTATTAATACTTTCTCATGGAGATAGTTTTGAAATATGCTGGACTTCTTTGAAAAAAACTAAAACCCAGGCTACAATAGCGAGACATATACTGAGATGTTGGCGTAGGGTCACTTTGCTTTTTAACTCACCAGTTGTATTTGTTTTGGGGGGCCAATGGATTGGTTATGTTCCCAGTAGAATCATTTCCTAGGAAGAGATCAACTTCTAAAAAAAAAAAAATCCCCGTTTTGTTTTTACATACACAAGGATATAAGCTTACTACAATCCCTTTTTATTATTATTTCATCAGGTAAAAGGCACTGAATGTCAGCTTGACAATAAAGAGAAACTAACAAAATGAGAGGATTTTGAAAAAATCCCTCAGCATCGAAGGCAGCTGAAAGGTAGTTAGACTGCCCTGTGATTAGAAATAAAAACAATGACCCCTCTAACCCAATCATTCACACAAACATGAGCATATGCAGTAGATGATGATCTCTGAATATAGCTAGAACCTCTGGAATACCAAGAAGAGCTCATTTGTTTTGTGAAGAAAAAAAATCAGCAAGATCCCCTTTCTTTGGGGGGTGGGGAGGGGGAGGGGGGTGGCTACAGAGAGATTTGGACGAAATTGACGTAGATCCTCTTGATGCAATTTTAAGATTATCAAAATGTTTACGTTGGCATCCTGTCATCCCTCTTATCGTCGTTTGTTTGTTTACTTGATTCACCCTTATCGAGCTTTTTAGCACTGTGGAAGCGAAACACCACCACATTGAACGTGTTACATTCCAAAATCTGTTAGACATTAACACTGATCTCACAGACATCCCTCTGGCTGTCCAGGCTTTTCCCAGCCACCGTCCGCCTGCTCATTCGCTTGCACACAAACTATGTTGTGTTTCGAGACACCAAGCCATGCACTAGCCATCGTGAAACACAGCCTGATTGGTTACACTTCACACTCAAAATGCTACACTGTGCTCCCGTCATGGGAGCACCCCTCACAGCAGTCTAGGGGGAATTGTGTGTGTGTGTGTGTGTGTGTGTGTGTGTGTGTGTGTGTGTGTGTGTGTGTGTGTGTGTGTGTGTGTGTGTGTGTGTGTGTGTGTGTGTGTGTGTGTGTGTGTGTGTGTGTGTGTGTGTGTGTGTGTGTGTGTGTGTGTGCACGTCCTGGCCGTGCTTCATCCACCAAGGACCCCGGGAACAAAAATGATTTTCTCATTAACGCCTCTCTCTCTCCCCTCTTTTCTCTCTCCCTTATCCTCTGCAGGTCTCAATCTCACTCATCTTACTCTCTCTCTCTCTCTCTCTCTCTCTCTCTCTCTCTCTAACACACAAACACACAGATCCCAGTGGCTCTGAGTCTCCCCATCCACCTGCAGCCTTTCACTGCTCATCAAATCAGCTTCATGCATCTGAGAGTGCAGAGCGTGGAGCGAGGGCCTATTCATTCCAAGAGTGCCCGCTCTCGCTCTTCCTATTGGCTTCCCTTATGTTTTACAAGGTCTAATTTTAGACACCCCCCCCCCTACACACACACACACACACACACACACACAAACACACACAAACACACATACATACATTGAATTTACATCTGATCTGAAATTGCACACTAACAGAAATGAAATAGAGGAAATAAAAGGCCAACACAACGCATTCATTTCAGAGATGCAGATGACAAGAGAGCGCATCGGGGAAAAGCATTTGAAAAAATCTGATTTATTTCAATGCAGCAAATAAACTTGGTTTCTGTTCACCATACAACATTAGAGCACATCGAAACAACGACAGGAAACTTAAGCGCTTAAATGTCAATGATTTGTTTGAATTTGAAAAAGATATCTTAGTAGTGTGAAAGGGCTTCGGTCAGATGTTTGTTTTTGATATTCAAGTGCCCAATGCTGCCACGCCTCCACATGGTTATCACCCTCTTCAGTTTGTCACGGAAGGGCCTTAGAGGGAAACGTATGCCTACTACAGCTTAGTCCAGAAATTCAATTGTATCTACTGAGTCCCTCCCTACGTAAGCTCCTTGTTTCAGGTTATTGAATTACATTTTAGAAAAAGGAAATCATTGGTAGCCAATCAAATTATAGAGAGACAATAATTTATAGGATAAATATTTATGAATTTGGTGTGTTTGTGTTTATGATTTTTTTTTTCTTATAGAAGTATGATGCAACATGCTCGATAAATTGATTTTATTTTTTATTTTTAGTCTATTGCCAACAGTGAATGGAAGAAAACTGGATCAAAATAGGAAAAACAGTATGAATGACACTCTCACGTCTTACAATATGTTTACAGTACAGTGTTGAATAACAAGGGTAAGGAACTCCTGTGTATATGTGTTTCAAATGAGAAAGTATTATTTTCTCCAATGTTTTTCTATCACTTTTCTGAATGCCATAGGAGCTTTTTTTGGTTGGTGCAGGGGAGTAAATGTTAATGGATATACATATACGTTTTGTTCACTGTTAAATACGCAATGTATTTGTAATTTTAAAAATTCCAGTGGCATTTTATGAAATTGATGCAAAAAAAATCCTTTATATTTTGCAGTCCATTATGAAATTGTGAGTCTATTCAAATGTTTTTTGTCACTATATCTGTTACAATTTTGGTAAATCTATCCTGAATGGGATGTTCAAAAAATAAAAAATAAAAAACAGTGAAAATGCACGGGATGTGTCAGGTGGTTTTCTGCTAAAACATCATGCAATCATTCATGCAATCACATTTACAGTTATATCTGCTGTATTTCTTCATGTTGATGAATACTTTTTACTAAAAACTAACCCTTGTTCAAGTCTGTTGCTAACTCATTGTGAGACCTAAGCAATGTCTAAGGTGTTGTAGTGCTAATTCATATACTATTCATAACTAATCACTCCCTAGTCTAGTCCATCATCAGACCCTACTTTGTGCGAGATCCTTTGACCATCAGACCTGGCTAATAGGAGACCTTTTTCCCCCCAGCTGCACCTGCTCTTCCTCCTCCACTGTGTGTGCCGTGTCTCCGCTGAACTCTCTTGACCCCTCTTGTGGCATCCTGTCCCCCCTGAAAAACGCCACTTCCCTTTTGTGTTGCAGGTGGGCTTTTTCAAGGAGGAACAATGTCTCTGGTCGAGACCGGGGGGGGGGGGGGGGGGGGGGGGTTATGGGTGGGAGAACAAGGGTGGGGAGACACGCTCAACCAAAGTGCCATCCTCCATTCAATGCTGGCCAATCACCGCCTTTTTCCTCCTCCTGAATGCTGCTTTATGGTTAGAAGGACTCTTAGCCCTAAATGCGAGGGGAGGGAACGGGTAACTTGACACAACTTGGGCTGACAAACAAGCCAGGGCCCCTGCACTTTTAGTTTATCCATGTTTAAATTGCTATCTTATTAGTGTGGCGTGAACAATTAGCATGCTTTGAATGTTTGGCACAATTGCAGGGTTATGGTTAGCATGGACAGAGACATCTGGTACGCATCTTGGTCCTTATTGGGAACCCAGACAGAGCAGGGCTCTGACAGCTGATTAAAAGACAGAAGGGGTTCCCAGCGTCCTCTTCAAGGCACCAGTCTTCCCCTCCTCAAGGTTACACAATATTCAGGCTCTCATTACCAGGCACCGCAAGGATGAGTTACAGGGCAGTTTGGGCCACTTTCTCAAACAAGCTTGTGTCACAGTTCACATGTGACATGCCATTAAAGGTTTCCTTCAAAGTCATGTAATGGTAGGTCCTGCTCTTTTTTGTGTGTGTGTGTGTGTGTGTATGGGTGGGGGATGGGGGGGGGGTATTGGGTGGCAGGGAGGGAAGACTGTCCTTGTATCGGGTGGCCTGGGAAAAGAATGTCCCATCTTCAGCGGTGAGATAGCCACTCATTTTGTCCTGCCAGAAGATTGGGTGTCACACACTCTTGCACACACACACACACACACGCAGGAGGGCCGGGCAAAAATGACAGGTTGGCTTAAACCACGCTCCTCAACGAAACAGGGGGTATCAGTAGTGCTTGCGGTCCAGGCATTTGCTGCTCCGCGGGGGCCACAGCTCTCAGGCTTCTCTGAGATCACAAGAGGGGGCCGTGCCGCCTCCTCACCCAGTCACTCATCTCCGTCTCATCTGACCAGTGCCCAATCAAGCGCCCCCCACCCCTCTTGGCGGTCAGAGAGCCAGAGCCCTACAGGGGCGGAGGAGAGAGGGAGAGAGAACGAGCGCGCCCGGAGAAAATTTGCACCAGCTGCCCCATTCCTGGGAAAGCTGGGAGGGTACTGGGAAGCCATTTCAGAAGGCGGTCAGGAGACGGCAGAGGAGTGCGGTCGCAAGCGTGGTCACTCAACAGCTGCCTCTTCAGAGGAGCAGTGCCTCGGGGGAGCTCTGACCCGCAGCAACAAAGGCGGCCTGTGGCGGCCAAGTGCCCATAAGTAGAACACAGGAAATACACACTTCCTGACCAGAGCGGCCCGACCGACTGGTTTTTTTCACTCTTCACTGTGTGCTATCTGAGACACATGTCATCTTGCATTAGACACTATGTGTTTCAGAGGAGCAACGATGAGCGGTGCTGCCCACGAAAAAAAGCCCTGCATTGTTCAGCTGACCCTCTAACTTAGGACACATTTACATTTCAAAGACATTAAATGGTAGTCTTATTTCAGAACGTCGCTGGGTATTTTGGACCAGTTTTCTGTGTTTAAATGTTGACTTATGCTAATGTTTGCCTCACACACATCTCATAAATCTGTCACCATGTGGGGTTCTTCATTGATAAATGAGTCCACCTTTGATGCCACAGATGCGGCTCCTTCTCCAGCCTAATTCTGCTTTGTCTCCGTAAGTATACCCCTGGCTATATAGATGAAATATGAGTTGGGTCATGCTGATACAGATCTGCAGATACTGGCTGATGCACTGGAATGAAGGCACACGAAGGCATAGCCTTTATATGATGACACCACACCCACCACCTGAATAATTATGCCTGCGCTCACTGAGCTGCCGCCTCTGGGATTCCTTGTGGCAGACCTCCCCGGTACACCAAACACAGGTGAATCAAGGCACCGTGTCAGCTAGCGCCACACCCAGAGTACCTCAGGGGGGTCAGCATAATTGTTGACTTTGGCCCGACGCTCGTTACAGAGAAATATTAAATCTTCTCATTTGATTTGGACTATAATTATGTCGTTAATAAAACAAACAAAAAAAATGGGCAGGGAGGCTGTGAGGCCGTGGCCCGATGGCTGAATCGCGTTCATCGAGTGCAGACTGGCTTAATTACAGGCTTGGTGATCACTCATCTCTCGCGCCGTGTAGCCTCCTGTGTAGTTTTTGTTTTTTAGAGCTGGGCGCATTCCTTCATTTGGTGCTAATCACAAGGCAATTGTGCTGTTTGCAGTGACTGTGGAGGGAAGCTTGACATTAGTCCTTGCAGACAGTGAACGGGAGAAGACAAGAGAGAGAAAAAAGAGAGTGATTGCTCATCCCTCTGGAATTTCAAGGCTAGTTAAATGCAGATCCCTCTTTTGGGTGTTCTTAATGATAAGGTATTCATCGCTACGGTAGCAGGCAGACCTACATGGAGGATGAGTCAAAGGGCGATTGGGCCTCAGTTTTAACCGTTGCCCATGCAGAATGCAATGCTCTTGTTCAGCCATCATCGGAACACTCGTCTCTCCTTTGGATGTCATGACTGATCTGACTGGATCCCATTATGTCAACATCTTTTAAGCTGAATTGGCTGTTATTAGCATGATGCTGATTAACCTGTGATGTCTGTTTGTAGAGGTATCTGTATCCCACCTCAAGATATAGCACCAATTAGTCCTAGTAGATACATACAACAAAATATCAAGTATGCTGAAAAATCCAAGCTTTATACATTCAGTCTCGTCTCCTGCATCTGATGAATTAATTGGCCAGTAATCACACACTGCTATGAAGCTGACAGTTACATCAGTAGCAAGACATAAGAAAAGGACATAAGAAAGTATGTGGTCACTACAATAGAAGACAAACTCCTAATCATTTTCACCTATTACTCTGCTTTAAGATATTCACATCCGCAGTGGATGGTGGGAAAGATAAAAACACATTCACTAAACATGAATTGTGCCTTTCTGTGAATCTTTTGTTTTCATACTGCAGATGCTGACCATCTGGTTAATTGGTTGGTGCAAGACAGGAACCATGCCACAGTATGGAGAAGAATGAGGAGGATCATACTTTTTCTGGATAATGGGCACTTAAAAAACACTAAGAAAACTAAGAAAGCTCCTGATAGCAGCATTCACGTCTGGTAATTAAAATCTATAACAGTGCCTGGACAGTGCCAAGAAAACCACAAGCGATAAGCAACATGGTCAGGGAACACTCCAAAAGGACTTGAGGGTGCTGAGCAGTAGCACAGGGGAGAAGGGTTCTTCGCCGTCTGGATACCGACCCCCTCATGTCTCAAGTGCAGGTTTGGGAAAAAAGGGAGAGACGCCTCTGGGTCTCGGGGTCACCGAAAGAGAGTCTGCTTGGTACGACTGTCTTTGTGTACATACACAGAGGTCTTTTATGATGTTTCCACATATGTTTTGGCAGGTGGCTGGAATTGAAACTGCACCAGCATAATTAACCCTCTTTTGACCAATGGGGATAATTGTTTGTTGTTAGATCAGGTCCCAGTCTACTAAGGGCAAGGGGCTACAGGGACCATAAGAAATACAGAAAGTGCACAAGGATGAAAAAGGCAAGCTGATAGGAAAAGAGAGCCACATCAGAAGATAGTGGAAGAGAATAAGAAAAGGGGAAAATGTGTCAATGTCGTACATTTAATGAAAACAAATGTAAAAACTGAAAATATGGTTCCAGTGTACAACCAAGGTGTAAATCCAGTCCTTTACTGTAACTATTTGCCAGTATGCAATGGCTGAGACTTAGTCACTTGTCTGGCCCAAAAAAAGCTTCCCTTGAGCTAGCGAGAAAATCATAAAGGAGATTAAGTGAGGTTGCTAATTAGAGATCAATGGGGCCTCTTTTTAAAGTGATTTGTGACATGAGTTAATGGCCAGTCTGCTCTCTAATGACATAAAGCAATGTCCAAGTGACAGATGGCTTATTGATTTGCACCGTTGCTGTCTTAAAAAGACAGTAAAACACCATTACACACAAAATGCGTACTTTGGTGGTCCTGACAGACACACACACACACATACACAGACACATCTCTTCTCAGTCTGATGTCAGTTAAAAGAGTGATTAGTCTGTTATCAATGCATATCTGTTACTGTAAAAGCTCAGTGAATTATATCAGCCAATAATTGTTACATAAATATCACTGAGCTTGGTTTTAGAGTAGAGAAAATACATTCAATTAGCATTAGTCTTCTGAATATACACCTTCCATCATGACCAAGTAGATGTTAAGAGCATGGCCAAGAACATTTCTGAGGCATAGCTCAATATTAGCAAATAACTTCAAGGGGCCAAAACAACATCACTGCTATGATTCCTGATTTTAAACATGCTGAGGTGGTCTATGGTTGGTTTATGGCCATAGCTAAGCTTACTAGTTTCTGTGATATATATCACAGAATCAACTATCAATGCTAATCCTGAATGGTTTAATTCTAAGTAATTCAGTCCACTGTTGTTGTTCTATTTACAGCTCAAAACCTTTTAAATATTCTATTGTAACCACTGTAGTCACATCACAATTGTCAGCTCATTAGATTGCTCCATACAAGTATTGTCCCCTAAGGTTGAAGTGATACCGTTATGTTTTCCTGAGGCCATTTTACAATGCAAGGCAAGGGAGCTGAAAAGACATTTCTTCCATTTTTTTTAATTAATTAATTTACCATAGAAACCATAGTTTAAGTCTTAAAAATGCGTCTGGGGTCCAGCAGTGTCCACCACTTGTGTTCAGATAATTTGTACTGCCTACAGCCTTGTTAGGGATGCATCAGGATCCATTAGCATTTACAGTTACACTACAAAATACATGTGGTCAAATGAATCCCAGACCACCTCGGCAAGTGGTTCAAGTGATTAGATCACAACGCTTCTCGGTGGTCATTTAGTATGGTATTGGTGGTATTTAGTGCTGTCCACTTCGTCAACCTTGAAGGATCAACGCATTCCAACGCGTACTATGACGCGTACTATGACTCCACGCGAACTGTGGGAAGCCTCCAGCTAATCTTCATTAGTCTAACTCAGATTTGGTTGGATGGTGAGGTACTGTATCTCCTCAGCACTCTTTAGAGACAGTAATGCATTGCAACTGTTGGCTGCATTGAGATCTGTTTTACCTGTGCACCAGCGGCACAATGGCAGTTGGGGTGGTGTCAAGGTAAGGAAGCATATGGCAATTTCCTTATCTTATGGTCTATGAAGATAAATTGAAAATAGTTGTCGTAATTAATAATTGTATCATTAATCATTGTAGACTTTTCCTACTCTCTGCAATGAGTTGGTACAGCTGTGTTAACCCAATTAACAGTAAAACCTTACAGTGTTTATTGTAGATCTCTTTAGAAAATGCACATTTAACTGAAGTCAAATGTATTGTTTTCCCTGTCACTTTAAGGTCACTACAGGACTTCACCACCGGAGGTTCCTTAATTTGTTGTGTATACTTTTCCTACATGGTGGATAAAGGAGCAGTTTGCTTGAGAAGCAAAGGGTGCCCGTTCACCCAATCAGCTGTTCCCCTTCGACGTTGAACAGCCTGTGCTTCCTGAGTCTCAACCACCGGAGCAGACTGGCTCAGATGATTCTCTCTGGTCACTTTAATTGAACTCTCTCTTTCTCCTAGCAAAGCAAATGTGTTTGAGTCACAGTTGAGGCCTGATGCTGTAGGTGAAGGAAGCCCAACTGAGCCCAATTCTGACATTGTTCCTGACCCAAAAAAATGGGTGGATTGGACTTATCCTAGTGCTGGAATGATTCATCCCAAACAGGCACCAGTCTACAAACCAGGTAAAGTCATTCACCTTGTGTCTACCGAAAAGCATGGCATGAGGAATCTGAGTTCCATGATTCTGGAGACCTGCTGCCTCCCCCTCCTCCTCTCCCAGCCGTCTCTAAAAAGGGTATCCCAGAGACCAGTAGTCGTGTTGGTCAACCCCAGGAAGAATATGATGACCAGGAGGGATATGATTCAGTACAGTAAAAAAGGATTTTGTCGTCAAAAAATAATCCTTCAAACAGCTGTCAATATCAAGAAAACACAACATATTTAATTTGAACTGTCATTAATCACTGCACATTTATTACAAGCCACAAACATCAGAGACGAACCAATTAAAAGTAGTTGCTAACAATTGCATCACTTATTGCATGTCCAGACAGTCTCTCATTCTGAAACAATGCCGGATGTTGGTCTGGGTCTTCAACAGGCTCAGGTGCATCATCAGCGTCATCCACAGAGAGGGGGGATCTAGGTTTGGTAATCTTGAAAAGTTTCTATCTGGATCAGAGTGATCCAGTCCAATGCTGCATTACAAAATGGGCACAAAAGTAAGATGAATCACCTTATCTGGGATAGCAAAACACAGGATTTCCATTAAGCTTTTTAAACTAGGTCTTGGCTTTACTAATTTCCAAACTGGATATTACCATCACATGACTGGTGGTGGTGTTGAGAATACTGCCTAGAGGAAAGCCTAACGGAAATGTTCATTATTGGCTAGTTTTTTTTCCCACCTGATCTTAATTAATCAATAAAGTCTTTGATTGGCTGATGTCTACAGGGTTTCCTCTATATATTCTCCACCACAACTAGGGTCAGTTAAACTGGTATTTCTTTTCTGTTTTGGGACTAAGGTGGTTGGAATCATGGACATTGACTTGATGTTGAGGTAGTCTTAACCTTTTTTCTAAGAAGCACTTTAAATGATTTTTTTTTATCTATTGGCATGGTTGTTAAGGTTTTTGCAGTTGCTAATGCTGATTTTAAAACACTTTTTATGTGTGACTGGCTTTACAAAACTATTTATTCAGCTCCTTTGCTTGTAAATCTCTATTCTGAATCTAAGCTTGTTTACAATTTTCAGGGCTTTTCTTCTGTCTGCCATGATGTGTAGTGTCTATAGCTTTCCAGCTAAAGGTAAACATTGAACTATTCTAGTTTTTTTTTTTTTCTGAAGTGGATAATCCATTGCAATTTGCTTCTGTATTATGTTAACCTGTTGCAATCTGAAAAGTCCTTTTGTAGACTTTCTAATACTTCATTCCATTTTCATACAACATTCCTTCATTTAAGGGTATAATGGCCAACTGCAGCCCAGTCAAGATGTGTCTCGGATGACCCCCACCGCTGGAGTCAAGGGCTCCATGCCTCAAACTAGTTCTGGATATGAAGAATTTGAGGCTGCCCCTGTAGCTATTGAAGCACTTGAAGGCCAGTTTTATTCCCCTGCACCTGTTCAAGGAGTTCCTCAAGCAAGTCCAATGGAACATTTGCCTGGTCCTGGTGAGGCTTATCCATATACACCGTGGGTGTCTGAGCCTAAACAGCCCAGTCCTGAGATTCTAGTTGTAGCAGGTCCACCACCTCCACCTGAGCCCTTCTACAAAGCTGGGAAACTCGTTCAGAAGGTTTATACTTATGAACATGGCAATGAAGAATCTGAGTTCCATGATTCTGGAGACCTGCTGCCTCCCCCTCCTCCTCTCCCAGCCGTCTCTAAAGAGGGTATCCCAGAGACCAGTAGTCGTGTGAGTCCACCCCAGGAGGAATATGATGACCAGTTCTTTCAAATGTTCATCACTGGCCAGCTTCCACCTGGTACAGTAACTCACTTCAGTTCTACCTACGAGCATGGCAACAATGCATGGACCGACATTGGCTTTGAGAGGATTCCTCCTGCCCCTGTCAGGAAGGCACCAGTTGGCTTGAGCAAAGTGCAGAATGTTTCAAAGACCAACACCAAGGTTCCTCAAGGCTTTTCACAGTCCCCTCAGAAACAACAGAAGTTTACTGCAGAGCACCCTTAAAGCGAGCCTGGTGAGGTGACGTCCAGAAATACCAGGTAAGGCACATGATCTTCATGCAGTATCACTTCTGTACAGTTCTTGAAAAAGGTTCTAATGTTTCCCTTTTTTCAATAGGGGCCACCTCATGGATCTCCATATTTTGCTAATTGAATTCAATAAAAAGATGTTAAATTCCAAGTTCAACTTGTGTCTTTCTTTGAGGGAGTGGGTTCAATTGGTTCCCTAAATATCACCAAAACTGGTTGTGTTTTGGCATTGAAGAAACCCAAACCCTTGTATTTTGCTTTTGGACTTTTTCTAAAGAAACTGTTTTATTGGCCATGCCTTTCATCTTTGGGGTGGGGGGTAGTTTAGACTGTGCCATTTCCTTAAAAAATGAATCTGATGCTTCTGTGGATTAGATGGAGCCAAGTTATTTTCTCTAGGAGTTATTTGGGTCTAGCAAATGTAAAATTGCAGTTCTTTCCACAGTTGCGTACCAATTAGTTGGCCATGGATGTATGCTGTTCTGGACCAGAACAATACTTGGTTTATCCTAAACAAAGGGGTTGTGCTGTAATTGCAACTTGAACATTTTAAAGTGATCCAGGCCTGACCTTGTAATGGGTACTTTATTGGTCTATTGAGTACATCTCTCTTTAGTAAAAATCCAGAAATGCATACGTTTGCAGAGGGCAATCAAGTATTGGATTTCTGAAGTACAACAGCAGTGTGTTTCAATCACCCCTGATCTGAGGTCAAAGTGTGGTGAGGCTGAAGGGCCTGAAGGTGGATGATCCTTGCATAGGGTTTGTTTAGAGGCAACCAGGGAATTCTATAATAAAAGGGCCGCCCTTGTACTCAGGATCCCAAACCCTTTTTGTGTGATCTCTCTGGCATGCCTGTTTGAACTTTGTAAAAGCTATTTTACACGTCATAATCGTTCATTCAATTAAAGAGTAGAGAAGCCATTTTAACATGTATTCATGAATATTAATTTACAAGTACAAGACATGTTGCATGGAACACTGCACCAGGAAAAAGACAAATCCACACTTGTACATGTCTGTTAGAGTTTTTTAACGTTTTAGATGACTGATTCGTAAGTTTTGCGCCATAAAATTATCCCCAGTTGTATTGATCAATTTGGATCACCTAGGCCAAATTGTTCAGAAGTAATCTGATTGGATTTCAGATAACAGATTTGATCATTCTGTTTTTCAAAAGAATAGGATTCTGAAGTCATATTAGATCACATGATCCAGTTTTGTTTTTGATCTAGATCAAGCCACTGATATGAGTTGTTTAAAAGGTTTTAGGACAATTGGGATACCTTATATCCCCCTGGTATATATACTCCTGATCCCATCAGAAGGGTGGATTCAGGATGGATTTCAGGAAAAAAAATGTAATAAAACTTTGAAATTGGTCAAACAATAAAACGTTCATATCATGTAGTATATATGAATATGTTACTATTTTGCACTTGATGTATTTAATCATTCCAGTGATGAAGTAATAAGGTAGACACTTGGCTACCCATTAAGCCATTCAGTACAGTAAAAAAAGGATTTTGTCGACAAAAAATAATCCTTCAAACAGCTGTTAATATCAAGAAAACACAACATATTTAATTTGAACTGTCATTAATTACTGCACATTTATTACAAGCCACAAACATCAGAGACGAACCAATTAAAAGTAGTTGCTAACAATTGCATCACTTATTGCATGTCCAGACAGTCTCTCATTCTGAAACAATGCTGGATGTTGGTCAGCGTCATCCACAGAGAGGGGGGATCTAGGTTTGGTAATCTTGAAAAGTTTCTATCTGGATCAGAGTGATCCAGTCCAATGTTGCATTACAAAATGGGCACAAAATTAAGATGACTCACCTCATCTGGGATAGCAAAACACAGGATTTCCATTAAGCTTTTTAAACTAGGTCTTGGCTTTACTAATTTCCAAACTGGATATTAACCATCACATGACTGGTGGTGGTGTTGAGAAAACTGCCTATAGGAAAGCCTAACGGAAATATTCATTATTGGCTAGTTTTTTCCCCCACCTGATCTTAATTAATCAATAAAGTCTTTGATTGGCTGATGTCTACAGGGTTCCCTCTATATATTCTCTACCACAACTAGGGTCAGTTATACTGGTATTTCTTTTCTGTTTTGGGACTAAGGTGGTTGGAATCATGGACATTGACTTGATGTTGAGGTAGTCTTAACCTTTTTTCTAAGAATCACTTTAAATGATTTTGGTTGGTCTTAATTTGATCTATTGGCATGGTTGTTAAGGTTTTTGCAGTTGCTAATGCTGATTTTTAAAACACTTCTTACGTGTGACTGGCTTTACAAAGCTATTTATTCAGCTCCTTTGCTTGTAAATCTATATTCTGAATCGAAGCTTGTTTTCAATTTTCAGGGCTTTTCTTCTGTCTGCCACTATGAGTAGTGTCTATAGCTTTCCAGCTAAAGGTAAACATTTAATTATTCTAGTTTTTTTTTTCTGAAGTGGATAATCCATTGCAATTTGCTTCTGTCGTATGTTAACCTGTTGCAATCTAAAAATTCCTTTTGTAGACTAATACTTAATTTTCATACAACATTCCTTCATTTAAGGGTATAATGGCCAACTGCAGCCCAGTCAAGATGTATCTCAGATGACTCCCACCGCTGGAGTCAAGGGCTCCATGCCTCACACTAGTTCTCAATTTGGCAAACCAAAACAATCTCCACCAAATCAAAATGGAATGATTCCTGAGTTCATGCCATTGTATAGCTGGAGTTTACAACAGCATTTTAACCAAGGTTGGCCAAATTCTCCAAGCTCCACTGATGTTCAGCAGAAGGATCCACCTGGACTACATGCACCGTCCGGCCAAGATGTGTCTCAGATGACTACCTACGCTGAAGTCAAGGGCTCCATGCCTCAAACTAGTTCTGGATATGAAGAGTTTGAGGCTGGCCCTGTAGCTATTGAAGCACTTGAAGGCCAGTTTTATTCCCCTGCAACTGTTAAAGGAGTTCCTCAAGCAAGTCCAATGGAACATTTGCCTGGTCGTGGTGAGGGTTATCCGTATACACAGTGGGTGTCTGAGCCTGAACAACCCAGTCAAGATGTGTCTCGGATGACCCCCACCAATGCATCAAAGGGCCCTATGCCTCAAACTAGTTCCAGATATGAAGAATTTGAGGCTGCTCCTGTAGCTACTGAAGCACTTGAAGGTGGTGAGGCTTATCCGTATACACCGTGGGTGTCTGAGCCTAAACAGCCCAGTCCTGAGATTTTAGTTGTAGCAGGTCCACCACCTCCACCTGAGCCCTTCTACAAAGCTGGGAAACTCATTAAGAGGGTTGATACTTATGAACATGGCAATGAAGAATCTGAGTTCCATGATTCTGGAGACCTGTTTCGCCCTCCTCCTCTCCCAGCCGTCTCTAAAGAGGGTATCCCAGAGACCAGTAGTCGTGTGAGTCCACCCCAGGAGGAATATGATGACCAGTTCTTTCAAATGTTCATCACTGGCCAACTTCCACCTGGTACAGTAACTCACTTCAGTTCTACCTACGAGCATGGCAACAATGCCTGGACCGACATTGGCTTTGAGAGGATTCCTCCTGCCCCTGTCAGGAAGGCTCCAGTTGGCTTGAGCAAAGTGCAGAATGTTTCAAAGACCAACACTAAAGTTCCTCAAGGCTTTTCACAGCCCCCTCGGAAACAACAGAAGTTTACTGCAGAAGCACCCTTAAAGCGAGCCTGGTGAGGTGAATCCTCTATCAGGGGTGACGACCAGAAATACCAGGTAAGGCATATGATCTTCATACAGTATCTCTTCTTTAGGGTTTTTAAACGGTTCTAATGTTTCCCTTTTTTCAATAGGGGCCACCTCATGGATCTTCATATTTTGGTAATTCAATAAAAAATATTAAATTCCAAGTTGAACTTGTGTCTTTCTTTGAGAGGGGGGGGGGGGGGGGGGGGGGTAGTTTAGCATGTGCCTTCTGCTTCAATAGCGAGATGTGGGTTTCCATGGATCTGATGGAGCTTAGTCATTTTCTGTAAGAGTTATTTTGTTATTTTTATCTAGGCCTATTTCACTGTCAGTCACACAATCATGTTCCTGCACAGAAGAAGCCAAATGACTTGTGTCATCATTGTCAGGTGTTTTTGTGGTTAAATTGATGGTGATGCAAGAGTCTTAGGACACAGCTCGGTGATATTTTTGAATGTACAAGGCCTAAACTGCTCATTAAGTGATTGGTAACATCAGGGTTTTGTCACTGAGGCCACACCACCAAATGCTATAGATTCAAAGCCTCTAGAAGCAGTCTCGAAGCACATGTTGCTCTTTGAACATGGCTAAGGTGAAGAAGGAGCTAACGAGTGAGCAACGGGTTCGAATAAAGTTTTTTTGTTTTATGCTTGCTGGAGTTACTGCCGCATAGCCAAGGACTTGAGATGCAGTCCCAGCACTGTAAAGTACACTTTAGACCGCCATGGCACCAGAACCGGGAGAAGGGGAGAGGTTTCTTTTTTCATCTCTCAGACACACAAGTGAAGCATTTCAAAATTCTCAGTCTTCAGGACCGAAGAAAGAGTTACAAGAACTGTGTGACGAGATCAACATCACAATGACTAATGGTGCAACAGTGTCTTCAAGAACTGTTTGTCGGAAACTGGGAGAAGAAGGACTTTTTTTGGCAGAATAGCAGCAAAGAAACATTACTGAAAGAGAACAATTGAGTGTAAGGCCTGAAATTTGCAAAAGAACACAAGAAATGGACAAAGAAATATTGGTTTAAGTGTTGTGTACTGATGAATCCAGGTTTGAACAGTTTGGCAACAAGCAAAGCGTGTATGTTCCACGAAGTGAGGGGGAGAGATATAAAAATGTGTGTCTCTTGCCAACAGTTAAACAAGGAGGGGGTAATATTATAGTGTGGGGTGCAATTTAAGCCTCATGAACAGGTGACTTTGGCTAAATTGACGGCATCATGGATACAAAAGTATACCACAACATTCTGGTGAGGCACAAAGTTCCTTCTTGGAGACGTCTTATTGGGCCTGGATTTATTTTCCAAGAGGACAATGACCCTAAACATTGTTTTAACTATTGCCGAAACTACCGGCGACAAGGAATCTGCTAAAACATTGAAAATGATGGACCGGCCCTCTCAAAGTCCCGTCTTCAAACCCATCAAGCAAATTCGGGGCAAGTTGGAAAATAAACTTGACAGATCTATTGTACATTCCAAGGAAAGCCTTTGGCTTGACCTGCAGAAGGCATGGGATAACATAACTGTTGAAGTTCTCAAGAAATACATTGACTCTATGCCAGAGAGATGTGCTGCTGTAATTGCTGCAAAAGGTGGACGTACAACATATTAAAGTTAAAAGTGGATAAAAACAGTAGGACTCACTTCATCTTATATATGTTGTGCTCAGAACAACCATCTGCATGTTTCATGAACATTATGAATTTAAATCATGTTTTGGAGGCAAAAAAAGGTCATTATTCTCAGATCTCTTGAACCAAAGCGGACTGGAGGGTCTCCTAGTTCGTCTTCTCTGATGAGTCCAATTTTCAGCTTTGCCCAACACATGGTCGTCTGATGGTTAGACGGAGACCTGGAGAGGCCTACAAGCCACAGAGTCTTGCACCTACTGTGAAATTGGACTCATCAGAGAAGACGAACTAGGAGACCCTCCAGTCGGCTTTGGTTCAATCCTTATGGTCTTTTACAAACCTCAGCCAGGCAAAGTACAACGTTGTCCCGGAAGAAAAACTTGCTTCCTTTTGCTCTGACAATGTTCCCCAACTCTGAGAAGTGTTTTTTCCAGCAGGGCAATGCTCCATGCCACACAGCCAGGCCAGTAAAGGTGTGGATGGAGTATCACCAGATCAGGACCCTGTCATGGCCAGCCCAATTTCGAGACCTGAATCCCATAAAAAAAACTCTGAAATGTGATCAAGAGGAAGATGGATGGTCACAAGCCATGAAAAGAAGCCGAGCTGCTTGAATTCTTGCGCCAGGAGTAGCATAAAGTCACCCAACGGCAATGTGAAAGACTGGTGGAGAGCATGCCAAGACACATGAAAGTTGTGATTTTAAATCAAGGTTATTCCACCAAATATTGATTTCTGAACTCTTCCTAAGTCAAAGCATTAGTATTGTGTAGTTTAAAAATGAATATGAGCTTGTTTTCTTTGCATTATTCGAGATCTGAAGACACTGCATCTTTTTTGCTATTTTGACAAATTGTCATTTTTCTGCAAATAAATGATCTAAATGACAATATTTTTATTTGAAATTTGGTAGGAATGTTGCCAGTAGGTTATAGAATAAAACAAAAATGTACATTTTACTTTAACACATACCAATAAATAGTAAAACCAGAGAAACTGATAATTTTGAAGTGGTCTCTTAATTTTTTCCGCGGCTGTATATGCTGTTCTGGGCCAGAAATTTTGACTTGGTAAATCCTAACCTAAGGACTTCTGCTGTGATTGCAAACTAGTGAACATTAAGTGGCCCAGGCCTGACACTGTAATGGGTACCTTTTATTGAGTACATCAATGGTCTCTAGGAATGTCGCAGATACACATGGTGTGCTTCGTGTTTTCAGAAGTTTCAAGTCTTGGATTTTTTTTTTAAAAGTACAGCAGCAGTGTGTTTGAATGACCCCTGATCTGGGGTCAAAGTGTGGTGAGGCTGAAGGGCCTGAAGGTGGATGAACACTTTGCTGTGATTACCATACCTATTTTAACTTTGGTTAAAATACAATTGCTATGAGTAAAATGTATCTCCATCTAATCAAGAGTAGATACAAGCAACATAACATGTATTTGTAACTTGTTAAGAGTTCACAAATACTAGAAATATTGGTGTTTTACAATTGGCATTAAATTGTGTTTCTGGTCATCGGGTTGCAATCGGATAGTGCCTGACCACGTCCCAAGTACTGGTGTAAATTCACTCGACACATTGGGGGTGGATTGTGATCCGATTGGCAAAACAATCCCCGGAGCTGGTCAGGGATGCAGTGTGAGTGACCACATTGAACACCAGTGTAAATGCCATTGTGTTGACCTGGATTTGCCAGGTGTCCCAGAGACCAGCAGTCATGTCCAGCCAGAGACCAGAGTCCACCCCAGGAGGAATATGATCAGTTCTTTCAAATGTTCATCGCTGGCAAACTTTAACCTGGTACAGTAACTTACTTCATTCCAACTACAAGCATGGCCGCAATGCCTGGACCGACATTGGCTTTGAGAGGATTCCTTCCCCCAGCTATATTGGCTTATACCTGAAAACCTGCAGTAATATTTGGTGCTTAGATCATGACTACTTTAAAGTCTTTAAAATCTATAAGTGATGCTGAAGCTTCTGAAAATGCCCTTTGCCTGTCTTGAATTAATGTGTGTGAAGTTGACAATTTTGTGGTTAATTCGATGTGTGTTTAAGATGGATTTCACCAACTACCTTTTAAATTCCTACTTGATGGTCCAAGTCAACTTCTGAATTAATAGGTTCTGAAGATGGTTGCATGACTAGCAGGTAGTACTAACACAGGCTTTTTTAGATAAAACACAAGGCTTTGGACAGCCATAGTTTTCTAATATTGCAACATGGTATAAGCGATATTGCCACCATGGTTCTACACACTTATTTTGCCCCCCCCCCCCCCCCCCCCCAATTCGCCCAATAAAATCAATTAAACTATTAGAATAATTCACACGAATGAAATTCACGTCTAATAGGTATTCTGTTTTAATTTCACAAGTGTAAAACATTTTGCTCAATATATAGCCTATAAAAAGTCTATTAGTGGCTTAGTTTTCAGTAGGAGATATGGCTGCATTGGCGTTGTTAGAGGATATTGCCAATATATTGCCATAAGGAGAGAAAGGGTTTTTTCGTGATCGCGCAGATTTTTTGACAAAGGATGATATATGGCTGATAAGCAGGTACCGCTTGCGGAGAACGGCCCTGCCCGATGCTCTTCGCAGTATTATCCCTCTATACGTCCGCAATTTATTAGATTTCCATATAGTGCCCAGGAACAGCAAAATGTGAAAGGGGATTTCCTGCGTAAAACAGGGTTCCCAATGTATTCTCATCCAGATTGCGCCCACTCAGACAGCCTAGGAAGCCCACTTCGATACAGCACATGCCCGTGCGCGGTCGGTAGTTTAGCACACCAAAAGCATGCTGAAGGGAAGGTGACGATGGCCGGCGAGGCCCCGATGCTGGAGCAGCAGGTGCGGCTTCTAAAAAGTGAAAGTGACTCTATAGCAGAGGTGGTGTAGACACACACACTCTGAATTCCACCTCTGCATTTGACCCATCCAGGGTAGTGACACACACAGCACCCAGTGAACACACATAGTGAAGTGAAGATACACTAACCCGGAGCAGTGAGGTGCCTTTGGCGGCGCCCAGGGAGCAGTGATCAGGGTTAGGTGCCTTGCTCAAGGGCTATTCAGCCGTGGATGCATGGGAGAGCAGAACGTCGATGTCAGCCACACTATAATTCTTCTGTTTACATGTTTCTTTCTAGCTTGCCATTGTCACAAGGAGTTTGTGCATTGAGGATGCGCTCTGTTTGTGCATTGAGAATATGCTAAGTAGTTTAAATAGGGGCGTTTTGAGGGCGGAGATTCAGTTGCGCACAATTCCACGATCATTTGTGATTAATAACTGAAGGATTGGCGCACACGTGTTTTTTGAGTGTATGTTCGTTTTCTGTGGATCTCACTTACGATCTGTTCAGAAAATGTCTTAGACAAAATGTAGGATGGTTTTTACGCAACGTTTTATAAATGAGGCCCCTTGTCTTAAGTTAAGTTAAGAAAACTTTGCTTTCCTTACAAATCGTTTCACCATAACCTTCTCTTTTAATAAATAAATAAAAACTATTTAATCACTAAAAGCCATGTGAAATTGTATTGATGTGTTCGCCTTGGAACTATTAATAGGATATGCACCATCTTGACAAATCTCTGTGTTGTATTTCGAGCATGATATCTCTATTTTGTTAGATGTGTTTAAAAAAAAATGTTTTTTATAATTTTCCATCTCTGCCAATTTAGACCTCACCCCCGGGGGGGAAAAAATCCTGTCAGTTTCTACTATGTTTGGTGCTCTGGTGACTGCATTGGGGACAATTTCCGACACTTGAGGTATATTTCCTGACTGGCTCATTAGCATAGCATTATGGGAGCTCAATGATTTTCTTTTGTGCAGCCTTCATCTGTGACTGCTGTGTATCGGGTTGTGGACCACCAGCTGGAAGCACTTATTTTTCTCCAGTTCAGATTCCTCGCATCCACGGTTATATCTGGATCATTCATTTGGTTGGGCTCTAGGGAGGGGGACTGTTTTCTGGAATGACACTCAATTGTTGTTTATGTGGGTCATCTGCATGCAAGGTGAATTGACCCAGCCTTGTCCATTATGTTTCCAGTTACCATCCTCCTTTTGCCATTATCTGCATATGTGTGAATCTTGGCAAACTTTCATTCCATTAGGAATGAGGCAATTTAAAGAACTTTCGCCCAGGCTTGGGGGAAGGTACCCAGAGATAAACACAAGCATACCCACATGCATGCATGCACACACTCACACTCACACACTCTCACACACACACACACACACACACACACACACACACACACACACACACACACACACACACACACACACACACACACAAACACACACGACAAGACCAAAAGCCGACACTAGAAATTTGCATGGTGCTCAGTAATACATTAGTGAACATCACTTGGCAATCTGTTCATACCAGCTTAATTGGATTTTAATACCGCCTCTGATCTTGTTTTCTAATTAACGGCGGTGGCTGGCAACGAAGCAGAACCGTGCACCCAACAACACCTTTGATCCTGGCCATATGGAGCTCGTCCAAGCGTGGCGTGGACGGAAAAATCAGTCACCTCAATGCGGGGGACAAAGGTACAAAAGGGGAGGATGTGTGTGTGTAGTGGGGTGTGGGGTGGGGGGTGAGGAGAGAACCCTGGTAAAGAACACCCCTCCCGGTGGCATCCCTATTGATTAATTTCTCTCACGATCGGTTGTGATCACGGATACATAAAACATGAGCCCATGAACCGATGCAAATAAGCCTGTGCATGCTTTAGGGAAATGTCAATTGCTTTTCTAATCTGTTTATTTCTCCCCTCGTGGCTTTTCCACTGTTTTTTATGAAGGGCCGCTAAAATGTATTCCTTTTTTCCTCAGGCACATATCATCAAGTACAAGCCATATTTCTACATGCAAGCACCAGATTTTGTAATTGAGTGGTATTTGATATAAAAAATAAAAACAAAACCGTCAAAGTACAGGCAATAAATTGCTGTGCATCACAAGGCTGTGTTCACACATGCTACTTAGCGCTTCGACAATCACTCACGCTTTTATTCTGATATCTGTCAGCGAGGCCTTGCAGCAGTGGCTCTTCCTATCTTCAGCGTGTGGACTCCATATGCAAGGCCCGGCTTGTGCCCATTAATCCCTGTGCTTGAAGTGTGCCCATTTAAATGGTGTGTTTGCCCTTCGCTGGGTAATTGTTTTAAATAATTATCTTTGAGAGGCTTCCTCGCTCACTTATGGCTACATGCGTTATCCCACTCGGCTGGGCTTTAATGGTGACATTCAGCATTGTGGAGCCGCTAACGACGGGAGTCTATTAAGGCTGAGGGGAAGAGACAGGTGAAGCCCCTGAAAGGAACGCATGTGTTTCTTCTCTTGAAATCTGAGTACCAGAGCAATTAAATATTACACACTAACAGTCTTACATTTTATTTTTTATTTTAGACTTGTGATTCACATATTTGCAATTGGTGTTGAAACTGAAATCTTAATTCAAAAGCAGTAAAACAATAAACAATACCTAATAGTAATCAGATTTAGTTTTTCCTTCACATATTTGCTAAATGATTTATGATTTTCTAAAAACAGCTGTCTTGCCAAATTTACCAAACGCCTCCCCATTCAAATGGTGACAGACAGAGAGCAGCTTGGACTTGACTTAAGGGGCCACAGTCACTCTTATTTCGACAGTGCTTCCTCGCCCCCTATGACCAGAGAAGTGGCAGCTTTAAGTAAAGACTTAAAAAAGAGGGAGGCTCTGGCCTGGTCCATGTCAATACCCCCTGGCGAGCACAATCAAGTTGTCTGATGTTAAAAAGCTCCCGCAATGTCAATCACTGTAATTTCTTTTGGCAAAACTGTTATTTTTTTCTCTCCCACAAAGGCGGACTGATTCAGCTTTGACTGTGCCCCGATGTCAAAACATGCCATTCAAATCAGAGCCGTAAATATCAGAGGGGTTTTAGGAGTCAGCAGTAATAGCACATATCTCCATTTGACAAGAAATATGTTAACTGTTGTAACTACAGTAAAGCACAACAAATATGTGGCACTGTCTTCCTGTCTCACATGGGCTAACTTTGTTCGGCTGACCAAGAGGAGATGTTTTACAGACATGTACTCTATCCTCTCTCTTCATTTATGTGTTTGTGTGTGTGTGTGTGTGTGTGTGTGTGTGTGTGTGTGTGTGTGTGTGTGTGTGTGTGTGTGTGTGTGCTTCAGTCAAACTGTCATGATAGAAAAACTAAAATCTCTGATCACACAGTTTGACGCCGCGGCTCATGATAGGACCAAGCAAGTTGTCCTCCCAGTTACTCTGACAGCGGTGCATTGCCAAATTAATGACAAACGATTACAGGTAGGTACAGCTTTGTCCTCTGGGCATAAGGCCATGGGAAAGTTCTTTAATTGTCATGAACGTCTTTGACACTTCTGTTGTAACAAATGGGGCAATAATGCTGGAGAGCTGGTTTGTCCCAGAATAACAAAAGTAAAATGTTCAAATCTACTCAGCTCCTTATCTATACTTCAAATAACCATAGCCCAATCTGAGCAGCTATGAACAGGAACTCATCATAAAAGCATTAGACTGTAGTCAATGAAAACCTTCCTTTGATTCATAGCAGATCAACATTTTCAAAAACATATTCATCAATTCATCATAATGAATGCATCAGCACCTGACCCATTAGGCAGTTTCAGCAGAGGGGTGAGTGAGTGGACAAACCAGTATCATAAGCTCAAGAGTGCACACAAACGTTTGGCACGTCAAAGGTTGCGGCGGTAATTAAAAATTATTCAGCGGTAGCAGCGTGCAGGTGGCACTAGTGAACGCCCGCGCCCTGCTCTTGTTGCCCGTGGTCATTTTGGCACACGCACAGTAACACACACAGAGTTTCACTGCCGGCGAAAAGAGCAGATGAGTACAAAGACAGACGCACACTGGCATACCTGGGTTTAGCGTCAGTGCTTAAGATTAATGGTACAGGGCATCAGGAAAGCAACAGAAGGCATATTGTCAGATTCCCTTGATGTTGTGGAATGCGAGTCGTCTTGGAAATCCAAGCTTTTGATTTTTTTTTTCATTTGTTTTTTTTCTTTCCATCTCTCTCTCTCTCTCCCTGCCAATTAGTCTGTAGCGCATGTTTGGACCAGTCTGGTACACAAGCAGACAACAAAATGAAAGGTATTTTGAGGGTGTAATGTTCACAGTCCCATCCATCTTCAGCCTTATGAGGAGCTGTGCAGGCAGCTATTCGTGTTAAATGTAAAACAATACGGAATTATGAAGTCAGAGAAAGTCAGTGATACTGGCTGATATGCTTGCCCCATTAGGTTCACAAAGTCAGGACTTTGGACATAAAAGAAAATACAAGGTATACAATTGTGAGTTTGTTTTGGAGAGTGTGTATTGTCTGTGGAAATCTATTAAGCAATATCCACTGCTTGTAATGTTAAAGGTTTTCTTTTACATTTCTGTATACGTATTTCCACAGTTTATGGGTAGCACAATATGCAGGACTGTCTCATTGTTTCATACTCAAAACCAGGTGGAAGCTTTGAACACAGACACGTTGAACACGTTCCCTGCCTGACCTCAAATCAACAGGTAACATAGGTGGAAGTCTTGGACCAGGGGTCTTAAGGGAATATCAGACAGTGTGTGTGGGTGTGTGTGTATGTGTGTCTGGGTGAGTAAAGGTAGGGGAGTCCTGATGTGAGTCACATATTACCTTTTTTTCCCGGCTGAGTTTAGACAAGATTAACTTGTCAAACAACTGGTCTTTCACCGGCCTGGTCTCTCTGAGCGGATCTCACCGTCTGATCCTTGCGGGGGCTAATAGACAGGGCTTAACAAACTGGGGTGTGGGGGGGGGGGGGGGGGGGGGGGGGGGGGGCAGTGAGCAGAGGAGAGCAGAGCAGAGGAAAGGAGAGGAAGGGAGAGGAAAAGAAGGGCTTGTGGATTTAGGATCACTTTACCTGGATTTGGCTGCGTGGCGCTGGTGGATTAGCGCTCCAGGCCCTGTGGCACGCCAGAGCCTCCTCCATCCTCTCTCTCTCTCTCTCTCTCTCTCTCTCTCTCTCTCTCTCTCTCTCTCTCTCTCTCTCTCTCACACCCACCCTTAGTTACAAAGCCTCTGTACCCTCTGCCAGGGGCCAGCACTTCAGGTGCATTTATTTGCCTTTATTATTTCTCCCCTAGGAACAAAGTTGTTCAGGCTTTCAGCATTCTTTGGTAAAGTTTTTAATTTCGATTTTTTTCAAAACTGCTTTGTAAGTCACTTTGGACAAAAGCGTCTGCCAAATAGCATAAACAATAACATGAAGTACAGTTTAGTATCCTGGACTTTTTGTGTGTGTGTGTGTGTGTGTGTGTGTGTGTGTGTGTGTGTGTGTCTTGTTTGATGATGGCACTGAGGGGGTGGAAAGTGGCAGACCTCTGCACCAGGAAGTGAGAGGGAGCGTGTTCCTGGGCTGATACGGCCGTGACAGGTCACACATTCGCGGAGCCGCGACAACACCGCTCATCCCATGAGGCACAGGTTGCGCTCAGTTCCCGTTCGACAAGAAAATCAAACGACCAACCAGCCACTGCTCTGCCCCCGTTCCTCTTGGTTCTTCTTCATACCTGACGATATTTTTATTTCACCAGCCCCACTCCCCCCTATCCTGATTCCCTCACTACCGCCACCACCTCTGAATCTTTCGCGGGTTTTTAATTGGTAATTATTTTTCGGGGTTAATGCCTTTATTCGGGCTGTCAGAGTGTCGTCAGGAGAGCAGGATTAGGGGGCCTCGGGGGGACTGCACCGTGAGATGAGACACTGGCAAAGGGAGGACAGCTCATTTTTACACAGGCAGAGAGGGAAGACAGCTCATCTTTGATCCAGTGGGGGCGTCGCAGGCCAGAGGGGTGACAGCTGCACTTTCTTTAGCCCCGCATTTGAATTTGAATTCTATCTTATGATGCAGCTATGCGCCGACTTGGCAGGGCAGTCGGGTAATCTGCTCGACACAAACGCCAGGGCTTTCTTCCTGTGTGCCCTCGCGGAGATTTGAGTAATTAAAGTTAAATGGAAATGCATAAAAAAAAAAAACTCAACTCGCACCAGGGCTGTCGCGCTTGTGCCAAGCGTGAATAGTCGGCGCTGTCCTTCGGACCGTAATCCCTCAAAAAATGACTTTGGAGCGCCATGCTTCTGAAGTTCTATCGTCAGCAGTGAAGGTGTATCCAACGTAACCCCCCCCCCCCCACACACACACTTACCAGTAACCCCCCCCCCCCCAGCCCAGAGACATCTCTGAAAACAAGAAGTACTGCACATTAACTGTCGAGAGAGATAAACACCTGTGTATGTCTGGATCTAACTGGTGTTGCGCGGCCTTGCCAGCTTAACTCACATCAGCTCTAAGCAATATGCTACCAGAGCAAGTCTACACCAATATTAAATTTGATCAACATTTGCCAGTTTAATGTGGATTATGTCCTGAATAGCGGTAAACTGTCAAAGAAACCACTTATTTTTCCCTTACTGGCCAAAAACTGGGCAAAATGTTAAGAAGGTTCCCAGGCAAAATGGAAAGTCTTTAAACCCTGACCTGAAAAAAATATGTAAATGTAAATGTTCCTACACGTTTGTGTAAGTGGACATTGTTCCTTTGGGTTGCCATTCGCATATTTTAAAACTATTGTATGGAATTATATATGGCTACTATGCCATTGGTGGAATGAAGTAAGTTCCACGTAAGATTGCATCATTGTACCTGTGAAATGATTGATTAACAGAGAACGTCATAGTAAAAGAGAGACAGCAGCTACAAATGCAACTATTATAGTCTCCATGTGCTTTGTGTGTGATCTCCCCGCCCCGAGCGAAGACGCAGAGAGACGTCCAAGCAGCCTTAAAAAAAAAAAAAAGTACCACAGACACATCACAGCCTCCAAGACAGAGACCCCACATCAAAGCCAGCATGGAATACCTCCCCGACCTGTTCCAACACACACCTGATGGATGCTGGGGACAAGACAGGCAATTGATTAATCATGAAGCTATGTCTATCTCCCACCCCCCACCTTGTGTGTAGGTGTGTGAGAGTGTGTGTCTGTCTGGTGATCTTGTCTGGCATTCAAGTGAAGTTAGTTATCAACCCATACATGTTTGATGGGCATTACTTTGCATGTTTCCATTAGCTGTGCGAAGACCTCCGAGGTCTGGACAAGAATCCAGTATAATAGATACCTGTCAAATGTAATTAACTATGTTTTTCCTCTCCTATGCTTTCCCATCGCCTCCAGCCAAGCGTGCCTTTGACTTGTGTCTGTCTCAGCTCCTTTTGCCACCCAACGCTTGGAGACAGTTTTAATTGCAACACGACGACCACAAGAAAAGACCAGGATCCCCATAAAAGCAGAGCTAGAGTTGGCAGCAATCCCATTCTGGAAAGTTAGCCCACACCATAATTACAGGTAAACGACCTCTCCAGCACTGAATACTGTGGTGAGTTTTTATGAGATGTGCTGTAGATATTTCAGCGTTTTAATTCTTTTGCCCTGCCTTTTTCCTCCCCCCAAGTGCTGACTGATAAGGGCAGCATTGGAATTTATGTTTGATACCAGCAATTGTTTGTCTGTGTTAATGTGTGTATGTGTGTGTGTGTGTGTGTGTGAGAGAGAAATAGAGAGAATGTGTCTGTTGTGTGTGTGTGTGTGTGTGTGTGTGTGTGTGTGTGTGTGCATATGTATGTGTGTGTGCATATGTATGTGTGTGTGTGTGTGTGTATATGTGTGTGTGTGTGTGTGTGTGTGTGTGTGTGTATATGTGTGTGTGGCATTGTAAGTGTTTGCCTGTGGGCAGAACCATGAGGCCACACCAACACAAGAACGAGACTGAACACATTTCAGACGGAGGCCTCTGTTTTAATATTCCGGTCTTGTGACGGTGCTGAATTTTAATCACACATGGTCTGTAAGTGCATTACGGTTTTCACGCAGTGATCAAATTAAACCATGGTGAAACAAGAATGCGATCGGTAGGACCCTTACAGGCTGAGAAGGCCGATATTTCTCAACTTCGGTTGGTGCTCAGGAATAAGTATCAATCACGCATTGTTCTCCATTTGAATCCACATGGATGCATAAATCTTAACTGTGTGATGGCTTTATGAGACTTCTATGTGTGTTTTATGTGCTCTTTATGAGTTTTTAAAGCCATCGTCTCAAATGACACAGCTCCTCCAACCACTGAAGGAAGACAGAGAGGCAAGGGAAGGCATATTTTACTGGCTCATTTGCCTTCACATGTACCCACTTTCTGCTTATGAGTTGACTGCATCAGAGGACAGGCCACCCTGTGTATGTGAGCATGCTTTTTTCTCTCCTTATTTATTCATTGCATTTCAGTATTTACTTATCTGCACGGCCTTGTGATTTACTGCAGAGAAGGGCAGTTGAAACAGCGGCCTAGAGGAGAGCCGGATGGGGGGGGGGGGGTCCATGAGCGGGACGGCCACTGTTCATCACCGTATTGACTTTCTGACAGCCATGTCACTGTTTCTTTTGTCCCAGCCGGGGAAGGAGAGCGAGGAATGGACAGTGTGTGAGTGTGTGTGTGTGTGTGTGTGTGTGTGTGTGTGTGTGTGTGTGTGTGTGTGTGTGTGTGTGTGTGTGTGTGTGTGTGTGTGTGTGTGTGTGTGTGTGTGTGTGTGTGTGTGTGTGTGTGTGTGTGTGTTTATGTATGGTTCACTCAGACCACATGTGACAAGATCGATAATGACAGAAAAAGCTCCCTGCCAGCTTCTCTATCCAGAGCATCGACTCTTTTTTTTTGCCCCCTCACCCCCTCACAGAAAGCAGCGTCTCTGGACAGGACCATGGCTGAGGTGTCGGGGTTTTTTCTTTCTTTCTTTCCCACTGAGTTACGGCGGATTCCTTGGCAGCGTGGTGACTTCACACGTCACCCTGGTTTTAGCTGTGGCTGAGGCATCATCCACTTGGAGCCTCTCCCTGGATGTGTGGGAATTTGTGTGTGTGTGTGTGTGTGTGTGTGTGTGTGTCCCAAATCTGAGGCACGATGACTCGCCGCCTCTGAGCTCTTTTGAAAACCTCACTCACGACTGGCTCTATGATTGTCTTTCGAGAAAATATTTCCTGGTAAGTAGACCAGTAGTGGTTCTCTGGAGAGAGAAAAAAGAGAGATGGGGGAAGAAAAGAGAAAGGAGGGGGGAGAGAATATAGAGGAAGGAAATCTCAAAGCTCGACTAAAAAAAGAATCAAACACGGCGGTATCTTACTGTTTTAATTATCATTTCAGGAACATTTCTAATTGAGACCCACACAGCAAAAGAATAAGGATAAGCTAGGGACTGGAAAAGAAAAAATATATATTTAAAAATCCTAACAATCCTCCCTTAATTAAACCCCAATAGCTAGACTTTCCTTAATGTGCCCTATTTTTGTGAGCCATTGTCTTCAAGTTTTCTTTTCAATTTTGAAGTTTACTTTGGAACAGTGGAGCATCCAATTTGAACAATCTGCAGGAGCCTTCTTCTCAGGGACGCCTTTCCCTTTTTGAGTGACTGTTTGATGGGGCGGGGTTCGCTCATCTTTCTGACTTAGTAATTCAGCAAGCACAGAGCGTACATGGCGATGACGGACGGGGTCCTGATGAGAGAGAGAGAGTGCTGAGCTTAAGTGGAGGACAACTAATACATGCCAGGGTCAGGGGGGGGTCACTCGTCTACCGGGGCAGAAGCGGGCTCCATTTACATAACCATTAACTCCCAACTGCCCCCCCCCCCCCCCGCACCCCCACCTCCCGCACATCTGCAGTTGCTTATGTAGATCCCCGAGCCAGGGTTCAAGTTCACTGACAACTTAGCGCAGGACCCTTCCATTCACCTCCTCCACTGCCAGCAGCGGCAGTGAAAACAGGAGACAAGACGAGACGTTCTTTTTTCTCTGGCCACGGTGTGCTCAGGTCTGCGTGACCGGACCGGTATTGCCAAGGGAGCCCACTCATCCGCTGAAGCCGCCTTAATTTATCGTCTGATTGTTAAGGCGATAAGTGACCGTGATGGATGACGCGGGCTTTGTGTAATTATTGTAGTGGTTATCGTTGTCATTGCTGATAACATACATCACAATGTCAAAGCCAATTTTCTAGGTGATAAATAGCACGAGCTCGGGGAATACATTAAAACTACTTAGCACACAAACAGCTGAGATGATGGGAGAGAGAGATAGAGAGAGCTTTAAATGGTTAAATTGATGTTGGTCACCTAGCATGTACAGCTAATTGGATTGACTCTCTAACATCACACCAGCTTTAAGACTCATCTGTGGCTGGACACTTATATCTTTCACTCTCATTCTCACCTCTTCCTTGCTAATTTTCAAGTGTGATTCAGTTTTAACAGCTGCTGTCGGCATCTTTGCTAGACATCCTAAATGCTGAATTCACACCTGTCAATCGCGAGAGGGCAGGGAAGTCTAGTTGTTGGCTGTGTTTGATCACTGTAAATCGATACATCCATGGCGTTGAGTTAGGGATATAGTATGTCTGAAACCTGGTCAGAATCTATTATTTTGTCTGCTGGCCACTTTTAATTGAAATGGAAAAGCCCAGGGTGGGTGCTCTGGAGAACTGGTTTCAAGACGTGTCGGATGGTCAGTGCAAGAGCACAGAATATAGGACCCTGCCCTAGAAAACAAAAGGGTCTGAGTGACAGCGGGGCAAAGAGGGGTCAAGTTCAGGTTTTACAATCCACCCTGAATGCGCAGGCTATAAAACACAGCCTGTCCATCTCGTTTGTGTGTCTTTGTGTGAATGTATGTGTGTGTTTTCACATGCATTTGTGTGGGGGTGGGGGTGGGGCAACATCAGTTGTATCTTTTTTCTTTATTCTTTAACATCACAGTGAATGCAATCCTCTTCAGGGTAAAGAAAGAGAGGGGGAAAAAGCAGCAGCAGCAGCGGCAGCAACAGCAGAAATGATTGTATGGAAAGCCAACAAACACGGGGCGACGCGAAGAAAGGGCTTATTAAAAGCTCGGCCCAGAGCCTCCAGCTGGCAGAGGCTCCTCTCTCAGACAGGCTGCTGTTAGCACTTACGTTTGCCGGCATCTCAACATGATCCCCGGTGAGTCGTCCTGGCCATCAGCCAACCGTTTTTCAACACTGTCAAACAAAGAAGAAAAAAATGCAGAACAAGGAAGTAGGTTAGAATGTATACAGGGCGAGGCAAACACATAGTTTGCATTTATTGTCAGTTGAGTTATGTCACTTATAATATATTTACCTTTATGTCACACAGACAAGATGAACCTCAGAATTCCTAAAGGTATTAACTAGGGCTAACTACTGTTCAATGGATTTGATCCTCTGGCAGCACACCAACTAGTAAAACACTATTATGCAGTACGTTAGACTATTAAGCCAGATTGATTAAAACCACGGGGTAATAACTGTAAATGTCAATAGTCTGACTATTAGTCTATATAATCCAGATGGCAAGGTCAGACAGTAATCAGGCAATACAAGTTGGTTTATCGTACTTTCCTCTGTCAGGTCTGGTATTGGCTGACAGATAAAGTTTAGAGAAGGAGGGTTCTGTCCCTTACTCTCTCTCTAGTTCACTTTCTCTCTCTTTTTCTCTGCTGTCCCCAGGACAGGCGATATGTCTCAGTCCTGATGTGCGTAGCGAGTGCTTCACAGCCTGGGAGTATGGTCGGTCGGTCGGTCGGTGAACTTGTGGCCTTCTGAGGGCCTCCTCCTCTCCTCAGCCATCCCTGATTAAGCCTGTGGGAGTGGGAGGTGAGGAGTGAGAGGAGACTGGGAGCAGTGGACCAATGCCCTCTGGAGGACACCCCCGCACCCCCCTCACCCACCCAACCACCCAACCTCTGTAATACCATCACGTCTCTCTCTCTTTCTCTCTCTCTCTCTCGCTCTCTCTCTCTCTCTCTCTCAAAAGGGTCCTTTATCCTTATCCCCAAAGGGAAGAGAGTGAGTGAGTGAGTGAGTGAGTGAGTGAGTGAGTGAGTGAGTGAGACAGAGAGAGAAAGAGAGAGAGATAGTGAGAGAGAGAGGGAGTAAGAGAGAAAGAGAGTGAGTGAGACAGATAGAGTAAGAGAGAGAGAGAGATAGACACCCTCACCTCCAGTCACCGTTCCCACCATTAGGCTTGGGCCAGAGGAATCCACTCCCCTCATTGAGCCTATTCAGGCTGCAGCCGCCCTTTGTGCTCGCATGTGTCAGTGGTGGTTTACTCTGTCAAACCTGTTCACAATGGACGTGCAAAAGAGATTGACCAACAGCTTTTTAACACAGCCACCCATCGAGTGCACAAAGGAGCCAGGGCCGAGTGAAAGACACACCTGCGCCCATTATGCCAGCGAAAAGCAATGCCTGTGATACTCCGATACTCAGGCTACAGCAGCAGATAGGGCCCCAAGTTAGGGCACTGTCTAACCTCTCGAGATGGCCTGTTATTAGCAGCACATGATATGCACTTGCTGCTGAATAACAAAAGGAGGGCCAAGGACTTGGGTGAAATACAATCACGCAGATAGAGTTTGCATTGAGTGAATCTAAAGTGTGCCACTGGGACGTAGCGCAAGGTGTTATAAAGAAAAACAACACGTCCCCCTTGTGCGTTTAGCAAACGATGGTTAAACATTTAAAATACAGGTTAAAATAACGAGCGTTGGATTTAGTTGTCGCTCCTGGGCACCATGCTTACCTTCGTTTTAACTGATCGTATGCACAAAGTGTAGAGTCCCTGACCCCCGAGCAATTCATTTCAAACAAACCTTCTTCACACACTGCGGGTTGATAATAATTGAGCTTAATGTCAAAGGGAAGCTTTTTAATTTCTGCGATTGCAAAGTGTTGATTGCTCTGCATTTATCCCACCAGAAACAAAACAAATCTGCCACCACAAAATCAACAGTTTTTTCCAGTTCATGTCTCTCTCTCTCCCTTTCTCTCTCACATTCTGTCTCTTTCTCTGTGTCACACACACACGCACATCCTTTCTCTCCCTCTCTCTCTCTTTCTCTCACACCCTTGTAATCTGTCTGAAGTTTGAAGTTGAGGGACAAACCACAGCACTACACAAGAAAGGTTCAAATTTATATTTTAAAATTATTTTTTATTTTTATAATACATTTATATTCAATCTGAATTTCCGTTTAGTTTTAGACAGTTTCCCCAGCGGTTTCATTAGTTTCAGTTTATTTATCGGTCTATTTATATTTCATTATATTCTATTATAGTTTCAGCTTTAGTTTTAGTAATATTAGTGTGGGACAAAGTGTGTCAAGGATTAGTGCAGCATGAGAAATAATCTTCTTATCATTTAAGACTAAACTTAATTGACATGTGCAATACATATGTTTCAGGCTGAAAGCCTGTTACAGATGCAGTCCACAATTTGTGTCCGGTTCAGCAAAAGATTGTTGATATTTGCGCTCAAAAGCCAATCAAATGACACCCCTTCCTCCCTGGAGCATTGTGTTGATTGGCTGGGATCGGTGCGAGGCACTATATTTGTTTTCCATTTACAGAGCCAGGACTGTGTACTGAACGGATAGCTTTTCACAGTCAATCCTACCAGTACAGATAACTAAAACACCCTAAAGAACTTGCATGGGAATTTTACAGGTCATTAAAGATGTTATGTTTCCCTTTGATAATGAAGATTTCAACTACAGATGCTGTTACCTGAATTGACTAAGCATTCGCTTGTAATTCTTTTAATATTAAAGTAGAAATGAACGTCCTGACACACTACTTCTCCATCTTAAGGTTGTCCGCTATAGCTACACATAACGTTGGCATTGTGACACCTGCAGCTTTGAATGGAAACAAGGTCTGCCGCCTTAAAACGACAATTTGTCATTTTTTTTCCTTTTCATATTTAATTTAAATTCGGTTTTTAGCTATCATAATTAGCTTCATTTAGTTTTTCTTTGGGTAAATTAATTAATTTCAGTTTACGAAAATGTCTCAAAACCATCGGTTTTCATCTTAGTCTTGGTTTTAGTTCACGTTCACAACCCCACACACTAAAGCAAACAGAGATGAGATGGGCGCAGTCCTGTGTTGGTTTAGTGCTCATCAAGAGACCACAGTCCGAGCAGCTCGCCTGTTTGGACTACATGGAACCATCTTGTTCTCTGAGCAGAGATATAAAAGGAGGGGGGGGGGCACCCTGTTACTTTTTTTCTCTGTCACAACGAGTTTCTCTCTCTCTCTCTTTCTCTCACACACTCTTTTTTCCCTCTTGCCTTCTCTTTCTCTTGCTGAGCCCTCCCTCCTTCCCTCTCTCAGACTCTCTCTGTCTCTCTCAGAGTCTCTTTCTCTCTCCCTCCTTCCAAACTACTCACTCTCCCTTTTTTCTCTGTGACTCTCCTTCTTTCTCTCTCCCTCTCTCCACCCCCATTCTCTCTATCTCACGCTCTCCTGATACAAGAAAGAACCTGTTATCAAAAGTCTCCACTGGACGGCTGCCAAAGAAAGCATGCTGAGGCGAATGCTGATCCACTTTAAATTACTACATCAACCGTGGGGCCGAGACCACAGGCAAATATTGATACCGGATCATCAGGTAATTATAAGGTTGAGTCACAGTTAGTCGGAAGGACTGACGAAGTCCACCTACTGACAACATTAGGGCTGGGGAGAAATCTGGGATTTATGTTGTCAGGGGCTGGTGGTAGTGGATTGAATATACAGTGAGCTTTTCATCAATTAATTTGCATCATTCATTTGCATCACAAACCAAAACAAAATGAAGATATTGTGTACTTTATGTAAGCTAACCTCTCTCAGAATCTGTGTGTGTGCGTGTGCGTGTGTGTGTGCGTTTGCGTGTGCGTGTGTGTGTGCATGTGCGTGTGCGTGTGTGTTTGTGTGTGTGTGTGTGTGTGTGTGTGTGTGTGTGTGTGTGTGTGTGTGTGTGTGTGTGTGTGTGTGTGTGTGTGTGTGTGTGTGTGTGTGTGTGTTCAAGTCTGTGTCTGTCTGAGAAGAGAGCAAACCAGACCTGGGGAACAAGTTTTACAGAGCAAGCAGGCTGTGCTATCTCCCCCTTGTGGCACGTCTGTTAATTCTCTGGGCTTCTGGAAATGAAACATTGCTGGACTCTCCTTAACCTTGTTAACCAAAAGAGTGGACAGATTCCTGTGAATGATGGGGCTCTGAATAGTCACTGAGTGATCAGACTTTTCCATCTTGTGGGCTCTAGGTCATTTTCTAGCGGAAAACCAAAGCAGCCAGAAGGAGTCACTTGACGACTCACACCCCTTTTGTTGCTTATACAACAGCCTAATAAAGAAAACTGTTGTGCTTTTTGTACAGTAATTCTAGGCAACACACAAGCATGGAGAATTACACTTAACTGTGTTTGGACTGGATGTTATAAATGAAGTGTATAAACATGACCATAAGAAAGAAAGAAAGACAGAAAGAGAGAGAGAAAAAAAACACATTCTCGGACCACCTCTAAAGTCAAGACCACCGAAATGTTTTCCATCTGAAGCTCACAGAAGCACTTGAGCTGTAATGCTTTAATTGCTCTGGGACTCAAAAGCTAATAAGGTTTCTAAATCAGGAAGGGTTTATTTGTTTTCGTTTGACTTGTGGGTCCAGACGAAAATGAAAAAAAAGAAAAGAAAAAAGAAAGCAACACACAGCCAGTCTAATTGGAGCCCCCTTCATTAAGAGATATTCCTTATTAAGGTTTCTTCCTCCAGCAAGAGATTGCGGAATTCTTTATTACGGGACTTGTGTTCCCTTGTCAACGTGACTTCAAGGAGGAAGCTATTTAAACCTGACATAAACGTGTAATAAAATGCCGCGGCGACGCAGTGAGCGCCAGATTCGTGGGGATGTGGTATTGGAACGAGGCCCCTTTTGCATTTCTTATTACATCACTAATGCCCGCTGTTGGAGTGAACATGTTATCAGTCAGGCGAGGCAGACAGGGGATGACGAATGGCACGCGGACCAGATGCCTCTATTGTTTCAGCATGATGTAGGCTCAGCCGCTGCGATAACACAAAGTCAAGTTCAAGGCAAAAGCCATTTATTTACACTTTTTTTCACTTTACAGTCCAGGCACAACATGTATCTTGCTGAGACACAATATGGTAATATTACTATACACATTTTTTTTTATGTTGCATCTTGATGAGTAATTAGAATGACCTTCAGTAAGCTAATCTTAAGTATTCGAGGGTATCTTGAGAGCTCACATTTTTGCATCTTTTTAGAAAAAGAAAAATAGAATTGAGCAGAACTGAGTTCCTGTGTAATTCAGGTCTGTTATTTAAACGACCTTAATTACAATATTAAGGGTCATCTTCACCTCTTATGTATTCTTCTTTTTTTCCAAATACAAATTAGGAGAACAGAGCCCTGCTCATTTCAATGTCCTCATCTGAAGTATTGCGGTACGTCTTCTATGCCTAAAGGGAAACATCAGGTCCACAGGTCTTTTCAGGTCCTCATTTTTACAAAAACAATTGAAATGCATTCGTATAAGTCATCAATCCACGTTAAAGTAAACCACTTTTTTTCTGCCAATGACAGGCTCATAACGCTATTTTAAGCGTCTGACAACATGGAAAGGATCCCTACAGAGAGAGACCTGTGTCTGTTTACCTAAATAACTGTGAAGAAACAGTTTGTTTGTGTCTGTGGTTTAAGTCTCAGTTTCTGCAGAAAATGACTGTTGAAACTACAGTCATTTTCTACAGTTTCTTTACAGTTATTGAGGTAAACAGACACAGGTCTGTCTCTGTAGGGATCCTTTCCATGTAGTCAGATAATAGCCTATAATTACACTGTGAGCCTGTCAGTCGTGGAAAAAAGCAGTTTAGATTGACACAGATGCATGCCCCATAGGATTACATTGTATAGCCACTTTGCATAGCCACTTTGCAGCGGCCAGTTATAGCTCTCTAACTCAACACTGGACCAATTAAAATCATTTTTGTCCCTAGTAAAAATTTGGACCCAGAAAGATGGGAAAACAATCAGGAAGTTTCCCTTTAACCTCTTGTGTTTCCTGTTCCCTGGCTTCCATTTAATTGATTAAAAAGCAATTAGGGTGAGAGGAAGTGTCACAGGTAGATTAGAGTGAGAGGAAGTGTCACAGGTAGATTGTCACGTTTAGGGGGCTGGCTGGTCTCACCTTGCACACAATACAACGTCGTCGCATCTCAATTAACACATTCTAAATATACACATAGGCAGCAGAAGGAGGTAACACTGCACAACAAGACTTCAATTAACACTATGTCGCCATCACAGACTGTAGAAAGGTAGGACAGAGATCTTCATTAGGCTTGCTTTCACTCAGAACTCACTAAGAGTCCTTAACACCACATCTATACATCCTTAAACCCTTGGAAACTAAAGTGCTTATTGGCCGCTAAATGGAAAACCACACTGGGAGGTCACAGTATAAAACATTTCTACTATCCAGTTCAATATCACTTCATATAACTCATATCATGTGTGTCTTTCCCAACATCTTTTCGATTTCAGGAATACTGAAACCATGTGTTTAGGAAAGGCTCAAAGTACCTCTGACTTTATCCTGATCACAGCCTAAGGCCAGATCAAGTCCACATTCGGCTGATTTCTGGGCTGCCATGTGCTGTCATATAATCTCTTTTGATGTTCCTGTCATGTATGCATGTATGTATGTGTATGTGTGTGTGTGTGTGTGTGTGTGTGTGTGTGTGTGTGTGTGTGTGTGTGTGTGTGTGTGTGTTTGTGTGTGTGTCTGTGTGTGTGTATGTATGTATAAATTAAATATGTAGAATGATTTCAAATTAATGTTTTAATTTATTCAGTCATTTATGTATGTATACAGGTTTGTACTGTATACATGTCAGTGGTTCAAATCTGAAAAAAACCTGACTGACATTCCCATTCTCAACTTTCTCCATCATTTAATCACAGGATGAGGCTCCTCTGATGGTTTACCTGATGCCCTGACACCAGAGAGGCGGGAGAGAGGGAAAGGGAGAGATATCTCCCCCAAGAGTGCCCGTGGAGTTATTGTTCTCATCGCCGTCCGGCCGGTCCTCCTCCGTCTGAACCAGGTCTCTCTGATGAGCCACTAGCAGGGAATGGCTGGGCCCGCTGGAATAAAAGGCAGGGGCTTGACAATGATTGATGTCTGAGCGTTCTCCCTGATTCGCTGATTAAACCCATCAATCTATATGCAGAGGAGGTGTCCAATGCAAATGGATCCAATCTGGCGAAACAGAGTGGTATTGTCTCCGCGTTATGGAGAGTGCCAAAGTTAGAGGTGCGGGGCTTGGCAGCTCGCTTTGATGCATGGAAATGGCACAGCTAGTGGTCTTCTCAAAGGGCTTGTCCAGCAGCGCCGCACATAAAACCCCATAAGACCCCCAGCTACAGGATGCCATGCATTTATCAGAAATTGATTATTAGTGTTAATTATTTGCTGTTCAGGGGGTATGCTAGGGCAACAAAGAGAGAGAGTCCCCTTCCCTTGTCCCCTGTAAATAACTGAACAGGGCCCCCTCAGAAGCACGCCCCAGTCCATCTCGTTCATGTCAGCAGATCCAATCTAATCGCTCCTGCTTCCTGTTATGATGCGGTCCCAGGTCAGATTACTTGAGCCGTCTTCTCAATCATGGCCTGCGTGTTGTCATTTTGGGTGAAAATTGCCGCCATCATTTTGGATGGCTGAAAGTCTGCAGAACACCAGGTGGTCAGGCTGAGGAGGATGAAAGGGCTTTACGTCCAAGTTCATTAATGCAGCCGTGAAATGCTGTATGGTGCATGTTTTGTAAATATATGTTACAGCACCAGGGTGTCTGAGTCGGGAGGGAGTTTTATTTGCAACCTAGAAGCATAGCCGTTACCATTAAATGTAACAGTGTGATACTGTGCTCTGCTTTAAGTCAGAGACCTGACTTATATGTTCCCCTGTAAATATGCACTCCTAGGCCCCCCACAAACAGAAAATGATGTTCTGACAGGTAATGCTTGGATACTCAGTGGTCTGATTAGCCTTGTCAAAGGGTTTTCTAAGAACTATAACAACCAAGACAACCAATGCACCATACCACCAAGTGCTTTAAAACAGATGATTTCAGACTAGTATAACGTTCACTATCAATAAGGAAAATAAACCACATGGCAAATTATCTTCATGTCTGTCTTTTGTTCAGATCAAATTTATTGAGACTGGAATAATATTTGTTATGTGTTGAATTAACTTGTTTTTACACTATATTAATGTTTTTTGTTTTTTTTACGAAGAATGAGTATCTGAATAGACACTATCTACTATTTCTATTAAATACTATTTGTTTAATCTAAACTCATTTAAATGTACTCTCCACTATTGTAATAGATCCTCAAGAAACAACAACTTCCCTTTCATTTGCCTTGGCACTTGTCATGTATCCCCCTGACCTCATCCTTCACTCCACCTAATAAATGACAGCTGATGACAGTGAACTTTGACCCCTCTGGAGCTGTGCCCTCAGTCACAGCATTGCCTATGAAAAAGGGGGCCAAGCAGACAGCTCATTTGTTTGGTAAGCTTCTCCACTGGCTCTCAGATTGCTGCTCTTTCTTCCATTCTGGGGAGGAGTTTAGAGAATAATCCCCTCATCCTTGGGGGAAATCTCACAAGAAGGCAGAGAGAGAGAGTGAGAGAGGGAGGGAGAAGAGAATGAGTTAAAAAGAAAACACAGTGGAAGAAAAAAGAAAATAAAGGAAAGAGAAAAAAATACAGAAAGAATGGAAAAAAAACAGAAAGGAAAGGAAGAAATCAAAAAAAGACGAAGAAAAAGAAGGCGGGAGGGAGAGAAAGAAGGAGGGCAGCAGCAGCCGTGCCAGGGGGACCACTGGGGCCGCTCTCCCCATCTCCCATAATCACCCGGGCGATGCTCGGATGCCTCCCCTATTTGCATAATGCCATCCTGACACTTTTACTTCCGCCATCCATCACCGGCGGCGTGAGTCCTGTGCCGGGCTCCGCGCCTCCGTCTCCCCCTGATTGCGTCCTGTGTTTATCTGCCCAAGCACAAAAGATTGATTCCCCGCTGTCTCTCAGCCTTATGTTCGGCAGATAGGGATTTTCGCAGAATGATGAAGCACCCAGTCAGCTAATGATAAACAGAAAACACATATTCAAAAGGACGGTCCTTCTTTTTTAGAACTCCTGTCTGGCTTCTCTTTCTTTTTTTCCACCCCTTCCTCTTGCTCTCTCCCTCTCTCTTTCTTCCTTTCTCTCTCTTTCTTTTCCTTTTTTTTTATGTGAGACGTGTGGGGAAACGGATGTCAGGTTAAGGAACTGAACATACTCTGCTGGGAGTTCAATTTGAGATGCAATTGTTTTCCTGTCAGCCTGTTACAGTTTTTTGTTGGTTTGCTCTGGGGTGAAAAATGAAGAAACGGAAGAGAAGAGGATAGCAATTAAAATAGAAAAAAAAATGGCCATTTTGATAGCCCGTCGCGTGTCGCAGTTTACTACTCCCCAGTAGATTTGACAGCTTTGTTTTTGAGAACATACTCAGAGTGATAAGAGCCTACACGCCTTCGTACTGAACAGCATTTAAACAACAAGAATCAAAACATGCTGCTTGATCAAGCTTTTTTACTGCAGAGGGCACATACCAGTCTATTGGAGCAAGTCTTGTAGAGCATGCCCAATTCAGTGAGGCTAATAAATTCTCCATACTTAACGATCAATGATTAGCTAAAAACAATCCATGGTTTTTCTTTCTTTTTCCCATTTTGTCATCTTTTTGTTCTTTTGTTTGTTTCTCCTTCCTTTCCCTTTTTTTCAATTAGCAAAGAAAAAAAAAATAAAAATGCCATTAACCATGACCACGCGAGCGCCAAAGAACACATGAAACTAAGTTAGGCAGTACTGCAAGTATTCTCAGTCTGCAAAGTTTTACCCTAATAATGACAAAACACCATTAGTTGCTGTCACTTCTCTGAGAAGAGAGATTATTTTATTTATTGAAATGAGATTGAAATGATAAATCTCCAGCCTCTTGATAAAATACTTGGACTCATAAGCCTAGCGTGGGGGATAGGGATTTAAGAAGATGAAGGGAGAGTGGAAGAAATTCATAATGCATAATAAAACAAAAGGTGTCGTGGGAAACATCACTGATATTAAAATCACAGGCAGACAGATCTATATGAGAAATGCAGATTTGAAAATGTAAATAACCCCAGCCGGCGAGGGGCTTTGATTCAAAGATATGGTGACAGCTCAGAGGGAGGGGAGGAGAGGCATTTTACAGAACAGTGGCGGCTTTTTCCCTGGCATCCTCCAAGACAAGAAAGTCTCTTCCCGCCACCCCCCACTCGATGCTTTTCATCGGGCTAACAAGCTCGAAAAGCACCTCTAAAGAGCCACACCTGCGAGTGCTGATTTAAGGGGGAGGATTTGTGCAAGTGCTGTTTAGTTATTGTTGTTTTCAACTTTATATGTTCAATGTTGTGCTCTTTTGACAAAATGTTTTGAGCTTGAAAAAAATAAAGAGAAAAAGGTGGGGGAAAGAACTATGATCAAATGATTACCAGGGCAAAACAAAGTGTGAGGATTTTAATATGAGAAAAATAAATACTTGGAACTCGCCTTACTTTTCTACGAGGTCCAGGCCTGTCCTTGCCTTTTTGAGAAGGTTCATATCTCAGTGGAAGCCAAGCATAGATACATTGAAAGGCAAATAATAGGAGGCAGTGTTTCTGTGAACTGGTGTGTCTTCACTGATCACCTTAAAGCAACATCATGTACTGTATGGGCTAGACAAAGACATAGTCCTCAATTGAGAGCTTGGCTAACATAAAGAAGCCGACAGCCCACACAATCAAAAGGGACTGTGATGAAAAACGACTCATGTTGAGGAGTAAAAAAAAAAGCAAGCACATACTGCAGATATGTTCTTAAGGCTTGTGTGAACAGAATCCTTTATAACTAAGCAAATGCCACAGAAAGTTTGGGGGTGTGAAGTTATTTCACAGATTTTGATTTTGAAATTGCTCTTTTCCTCAAAGTTGTTTTTAAAAAATAATTTAAAATCTTCAGTTGTATCCGCATGGGAAAATAGCATTATGACAGCGTGAGTAGCTCGGTCTGTGTGTGGTTTTGGATGAAGCATTCACTATGGATGACTTCTCAAGCAATAATAGTGCCATGTGCTATTTATTATAAGACATGTCAGGCTGAGGAAACTCCAAGCCTCTTTGCTTGGCACTGAAACACTGTACGACCACTAGTTGTGTGTCTGTACGTGTACTCAGAAAGCTTTCAGATCTTCTCCTCGCCCCCTTCTCTCTTCACCTCTTATTTTCTTTTTTTTGTCTTGGTTCAAAACCAGTCAAACAACCCATATGGTGAAAGAGTGAAAGAAGTAATGTGAAAGAAATAAAGAAGGAAAGAAAGAAAGAAAGATTGCCGATGATGGCAAGTCAAAAAGCTCCTCTCACACTTGTCGCAGGGTTCAGTGCCGTCCCATGAGTGGCTTTCACAAAGCTATCAGCATGACAAACACACAGGCACACACACACACACACACACAGATACAGAGGTCGGCTTGAACATCCAGGTTTGAAAGAAAGGGCTAATGCTCACTGGCATTCCTCTGAACATCCTGCAACTCGCTCTCGCCGAGCAGCACAAGTTTCTTTAAAGGTACCCAATAACTCAGACGGCCCTTTGAATAGCGCCAAGGTTATGAGCCTCCCCTCAGTATGCGGCCACAATTCCTCTCACAACTTCAAGCACTCTCCAGTAAATGATTGGATCACCCGCACTAAAGTGTCTCACAGTTTGCCTAAATGAAATGGCCGCTTGGGATAACTACTTAAAATGGTCAGAAACGGCAGAGCTGGAGGATGGTGTGTCTGGATTTTGTGGAGGATGGAAGTTTGCAGCCCCTGACATCAAGCCAGTGATGCTTTGTGGAGGCACTGGGGCTGATGGTGCCTGTTTTTCAAGGAGTCACCTATCCATGCTGGAAGTTTGTGCAAACTCAAACGCAATTATCTTAGCCATGTCTGTACCGCACGTGTGAAGAGCTGTTGGCGATTATATAAAGGAGGGAGTACTGACTCAGCACACCTCCACACCTTATAAATGGCCAATAAGAAAAGCGGGGTATTTTTGGATAACGATGAAAAAATTACAGAAAACAATGACCCTTAAAAAAAATACCCACCCCAGTCCAGTGAAATACTAGGGTAAAGTCATGAAATGTACTCATGAATGTTGCATGATCCTAAGCTTGAACACCTATTTCATCACAGACGGATATCATGTCTTGCCTTCGTTTGCCAGTGTTACCAGTGTAAACAGAAACGTTACAAGCTACAGATATTCTTACTCTGCTAAGCTAGGCTAGCACAGAGCTATCTTATCAACCCCCCCCCCCCCCCCGCATTATTAAGACCAAGGTCGGGCAAACGGCAAAGAGGCAATACAGCCTCCGTCTGGCGCTCTCCACAGCTGCTTCCATTCAGCGCGCTGGTCTCTCGAAGCCCCTTGTGTTTCTGTTCTCCCGCCAGCACCATAATCAACTTTTCATCTTGCGGTGGGCCTGTTTCTCCCCTTCTCCTGCTGCCCCCTCCCTCTTTGTCTGAGAAGCCACCAACAGACTAAACTATAAAAAAAAATGTGGAGTTTCATTGGGGCATGGGTTGCAGGGAGGCGGGGGAGGGGAGGGGGGGGGGGGGGGGGGGTAGGGGGGGTTATCGCAACATGTGTTTAACTCTCTCCAGTCAGATGTTGCCCTTGCCAGCAGCCTGATCACTAACCAATCAGACAGCCTTTAGTGCATGTTAACAGTGCTGAGTGTTTGTGTTCAAAGAAAAACATGCAGCATTCAGTTCTCTTCTCACAAGACCTCCAAGCTACTGCTGGGTTCTGTCAATGAACTTCTCTAAGACTTCTACATTCCACAGGCCCTGTGTCCTACAGACAGGTCAATGCAAGTGAATGCGTTGTTTGCCCACTAGCGGTGCTTTGTTTAGGCCCTGTGGCAAATGGTTCTTGTCTGTCAGCGCTTCTTTAACTAGACTTCTATCACACTAGCTCAGGCTGAATGGGGGGGGGTGGGGGTGGGGGGGGAGGCTGCCATGTACCTCTGCTGTGTTACTTTCACCGGCCCCCTGAGGCCCCCTCTGCGATCCTGCAGGTCATGTCCGAACACGGATCCCCATCTCCTGTACACCGCGGCACGTTCTCAGATGACATGTCAAAAACATCCCCATTATTGCACACCCGCTTTGCTTTTTCCTTCCTCTCGTTGCTCTCCTTTGCCCTGAGGGCTTGCCTTTGTTGGTATTGTGTTTCAGCATCACAATGGGAGATGGACGAAGGCCAGGCCAGGGGAGTCTATCTCAAGGCCCTGATACTGGCTGTGTAAGACAAAGAGCCCCCCACTCGCACAATAACTCAATCTCCTCTCCCCTCCTGCCACTGACAGTCTTGGATCGCCTGGTAACCAACCCCCACCCCCCTCACGATGGCACATTCTTAAAGAAATAATGTCAAGAGGCTGATTTGAGGGCATAACGATCATATGTCGGAGTTATTACCGGATGCTTCTTAAAAAAAGAAGAAATTGGTCTTCAGAAGTATGCACGTGAGCGTGGGGGTAGGGAAAGAGAAGAGAGAGCTTCATCCCAATATCTTATACATGCAAATATCCTTGACAATGGGGAATAAATATCTCACTCTATTTTTGCCGACATTTGTGTGAGAAAATCCACAGAAAAGCCTCCAAATCCTTTCAAAATCCAATAATATTTGCATAGAGCTTAAAACATGCAAAGTCACTGAATATGAATTAAACCGAAAGCCGCAGTTATGCATTAAAATGGATTCTGGAAGAGTCTTCGTCTTCCACAGGTAAACCCGGAGTGATGCTGACGGGCGGGCTTTGCTGAACCCAATGGTGCCTTGGCACCAGCTCAAGTCCCTGTTGTTGTCCATGCAGTTGCAGTGCACATCTCTTAACAGACGTACACATCAAGGATAACGTGTGGCTTACCCAGAACCCCATGCAAATGGGGTCTCTGTCTTCATAAGACAAAGCAAATGAATTGCCATTAAATGTTTCACATTTTGTACACCTCTGGCATGCAAACAGAAGCAACTACAAAGGCAGAGAGAGAGAGAGAGAGAGAGAGAGAGAGAGAGAGAGAGGGGAAGACAAAGAGAATGAGCGAGAAGAATGCTTATAATTTATGAATCAAATAAACAGCAACCTCGCCATTCAAACGAAACACTTTTGTCTTGAGCGCCAAAGAGAAGGAGGAGGAGGAGAAGGAGGAAGATGCGTCAAGGCCGCGTGCCGTGCTGAAGTGTTTGCTCTCTCTGCCAGCGCGTTAATGACAACCACACATTCGCAGTGCATTAGGAATTCAACAGGCAATGAATTCAGCAATTAGCCATGGAGCAAATCAGCCATCGCTGTGAAGAAGCCTCTCAGTGCGGAATGCGGGGCAGTGATTGCCTCAGTGCTGTGTTCCATGTGCCCTTGACGGCCCCGTAGTTTGTTTGTAACGCTGCCTTCGACAAAAGTTTCAGGCTTTCTTGTTAGTCATTCTTGATTGTATTGAATGGCTACAGGAGTTCTTTTGATTGATTTGACTGATCAGAAAAGCATCCCCCTGGCCAAGGTGAAGTCCAAGGTCAATAGAGGTTAATAGAAATTTGTTCTGAATGCACTATTACAACACATTAGCACTTAGCACTAAACTGTGCACAAGCTCTAGAGTTTTTACTTAAGGGCATTGATGATGAAGTACAAGCTTACTTATATACTAACTATACGAGTCATCAGTATCAAACAGCTCTATGATGATATACAAATGTACCAGTATATTACATTACAGTACATTATACCAGTTTATAACACGGGTAGATGGAATTATAACACGGGTAGATGGAATCCACCATTCTGAGAGTTAGTTCCGGGGTGTGCTATATTCAACGGTATAGTAACTGTACGACCTGTTTTCATCTACCTGAGCGTTCCATATCATTGCGCACTCAAAAGGAAATATCTATCCAAGATGGCGGCGTGTTGTGGCTAATGTAGTGGGGAATGTTTCATGTGAATTAAGCTATCTACACGACTTTTTATATGTCTAAATTGACTCGGTTAGTTGTTTCTGTGCTACGCAAATGTTGCAGAGTATTGAAAGTCTTTACTGAAAGTCTCGAATATTATTTGTAGGTGACTTTTAGCGCTTAGACCAAAAACCCATTGAAACACACGTAGCTTTTGTGCTAGGTCTAACAGACGTGAAGTTTCCAATGCTATTTGTCTGTTGCATAGCAACAGCCACACAAAGGGGGACTATTTACTCTTGGCTACTGAAATGCGATACACAACGTTTGGTGTCTACAACTTTTTTTGTGCTGAAAGGCAGCTTACTGTTTACTTTAATTGTACTTAATATTTATAAAGTCGCTGGCAACCGTGTTATAAAAGCAATAAGGTACTCGAGTCAGTACGGTATCGTCAATAATGTACTTGTTCGAGGGTTTGCCGGCCCTCCGCTGCGCGTCGGGCCTAACAACTCCCTCGAACAAGTACATTATTGACGATACCGTACTGCCTCTCGAACCTTATTGCTTAAATATAGTACTTGATGCAGGTCAGAGACCCAAGCCACAGTGTGTTCCTTAAGAACAGGCCTCCTCATATAAAACCTATAACAATCATCGGTACAATCCAGTCCTGTGATCCCATACTCCAGTATATCAAACATAGGAGGCACCAGTACTGTATGAATTCAGTGTTGAGTGTACTGAATGACGTAGGTTGGAGACCCAAGCCATAGTGCGCACCTCCATCCTCCTCCACCATCTCCACAACCCCTCAACATGGATCCCTGACAGAGACCTATCCCCTCAGGCAGGCTGACCCTTGGCCACCCCGTGTTTTTCTTGCACAGGGCCGGGTGTCACTCAGAGCACATTCCAGCCATTTCTGCAATGAGGTCACTCCAGGAAGACGCCAGGAAGAAGAATGAAGAGGCATACTGTACATTTAGGGTTTCAGGGCATTCCACCACAACAACCACCCCCCCCCCCCCCTCCCACCACCCCCTTCACCAGGCACACACACACACACACACACACACACACACACACACACACACACACACACACACACACACACACACACACACACACACACACACACACACACACACACTAACACACACACATGCCCCTCTCTTGTCACCCATCTCGTGTCCCGTGAAGGGATTACTCTTTAGGCTGACAGGTCTCTTCCCCCGGCTCAAAAACAAGTACAAAGTGAAGGAATCCAGGTCCTGGGTCCTGTGGAGAGAGTGGTGAGTGACCTCACCCCCCACACACACCCACACACCCACCAATCCCCAGTGTCCTCAAGGTGAGCTTACATTTCCCAGGAAGGTCAATGTTCAGGCAAGGGTTTCTGTTTCTGTTGAGTAGGGTAGTGTGTTGTACACACACTGCTCCTGTTTTTCTGTGAACAATACAGACACACAGGTGTGTGTGCACACACACACACACACAGGCCCTGACACACACACACACACACACATAAACAGTCTCTGAGACATGCCTCCTCATTGCCCAAAACCATCCTGCGATCTAAACTTTTCGCGAGCCACGCAAGTCACCGATAAACTTCTGATTAATTGGGTGTGCGCCGTCGCAAACGTATGATCAAAATTAATCAGCTCTAGATTTAAGATATTAAAATCAAATTAATCTCGAGGAACGGGAAATGATGCTTGACGCGGCTCCAGCTGTGCCAGGGCTTTGTGTTCTCCCCCGCGCACCTCCATCACGCCGCTCTTCTGGGGACCTCACAACAGAGACTGTGTCACCTCGCTTTGTCACTTTAAAGGACAGTTGCACAGACTGTGCAAGTCACAATAAGAGACACACACACACTCAGACACAAAGACACACAGACACACAGAGACACACATAGACCCGTACACACAACATAGTGTGCATTCGCACACACAGGTATGCAAGTGTCACACTCTAACCACATGACACAGGTGTGTGCACATACAAACACATGCGTAAACATCATGCAAACTGAGACACACAGTCACACCCTCAAACAAACTGACTCCCAGGCACACACACACGTACACACGCGCGCACACATGCACGCACACACACAGACACACACGCACGCACGCACACACACACACACACACACACACAGACTGCATAAGGGCTCATAAATTTACACAGAAATTCACGAACATATACTGAGCATCTCACTTAAACACAACAAACACACACATACAGTTACTCTAATATACACCGTACACTCTCTCCCTCTCTCTCTCTGTCTCACATGCAAACACAAACACACATACACACTCTCACAATCAAACACACACTACTCAAAAGGCCCGGGAAGGCTGTTCGCTCAGCCATTCACAGGCACGTGGAGAGAGAGCGAACCAGAGCAGTCGCACTGTAATTTAGCGGTAATTCGTTCCTGTCTTTTTATCGGCATTGTCATTTAGATGGAGATTTTTTTTTCTATCTATCTTTCTTTCTTTCTTTCTTTCTCTTTCTCGGATCAGATGTTTTCACTTTTGTGCCTCGCGGCTCACGCCTCTTTCTTTTCTTTTCTTTTTTTCTTTTTTTCTTCATCAGACGTCACGGGCGTCGCGCTGCTTCACGGCAGCCCCACATCTGGCTCTCCTGCCTCTGCCCCTCACGTTCGAAGAAAACAAAAAAAAAGGGGGGGGGGGGGGGGGGGGAGGGGGCACGTCTCATTTCAATGAAAACATCCCAGCAGGTTTTATCCTCCTCTTCTGCTCAGCTTGGCGACAGAGGAGCCTTGAGGGGTTTAGTACAGGCGATTAATGCCCATTGT
>NC_137921.1:20372821-20397821 GCF_963457725.1 Sprattus sprattus | reverse complement strand
ATTGTGTGTGCGTGCATGTGTGTGTGTGTGTACGTGCATGTGCGTTTGTGAGGGTGTGGGAGTGTGGGAGTGTGTGTGTATGTGTGTGTGTGTGTGCGAACACCAGCCGTTAAACCCCAAAGCATGGAAGAGGCCCAAAGATGGTGGCCTGGTCTTGCTGGCAGGGCTGCTGGGTGGTGGAGACCTGTGTGTGTGCGTGTGAGTGTGTGTGTGTTTGTGTGTGTCGTGTGTGTGTGTGTGTGTGTGTGTGTGTGTGTGTGTTTGTGTGTTTGTGTGCAACTCCTGATTAATGGGCAGACTTACCTGCAGGGGCACCTTTCGCAGGCGAAACCCGCTCCAGGACGAGTGTTACAGTCGCCACCGTTGTCGTCGGGCCGGTTCAGTAAGCTTTCTCTCCGGGCCCCCCGGGAGGTCCGTGTGCCCAGGGTAGTCATTAGGGTTAGGGCCTCGTCTTTGTAGATAGATTTATCGGCTTCAACACGGATCTCTCGCGCCAGTGCCAAATAAGCCGCAGCATAATTAGAAAACCTCAGAGGAATCCTTTTGATGTCGGCTGTTACAATGCCTGAACAGACAGACGCTCCGGGACACACACACACACACACACACACACACACACACACACACACAAACACACACGTACTCATACACACTTGAAAACACCACTGTGTGTTTCTTACATGTTTACGTTCTCATGAGTGGCTATGCTCGTAGGCTTGTCCACATGCATGCACACACATGCCCACAAACGTCTGCGTGTACACGGTACATAGAGCTGTGTTTGTGAATGTGTGAAAATGCATGCAAACACATACACATTCATAGAGACGCATACACACACACACACACACACACACACACACACACACACACACACACACGCACACGCACACGCACACGCACACACACACACACACACACACAGATACACACACGTGCAGAAAGGACAATTACTCTCATTAAACAGGCCCAGATGCTTCCTTGATTAAATTTGACCACACAAACACAAATGAAACCAAATGGGTGCGCGCAAAGCCTATCCCTGAGCATATGTTCAGCAGGTCGCACGGTGCACATTAAAGGAGGCAGGCGAAGGGGGAGGTTGATAATAATGGCAGTCACTTCTCTTGTCATGCAGTGAGTGTGAAGAGTGTGTGTGTGATGGGGAGTTGGGGGTTGGTGGTGGTGGTGGGGGTGGGCGGGATTGTGTGGGTCAACAACATAAAGCCACCCCCCCGCACCTCAGATCTCCGATCAGCTTCCAGTGGACAGTCTCTGGGTTCACCCTGGTGGCTCTCTTACTGGAAGTGCGGTTTGTGTGTGTGTGTTGAGTGTGTGTGTGTTGGGGAGGGGGGTAGGGGGGCCCGGTGCCAACGTTTTATGCTCCTCCTGTCCCCAAGGCCTCGGTGGTTGTGCCAGGAAAGGGGTAGCCGTAACCTCCGCCCAGCAGCGCCTCTAATTGGCAGCGCCCGGCTTTTGTTCGGCTCTCTGCGTAACCTTGTGGGAAAGCCAGCCAGAAATCTCCCAGTCTCAACTTTCCAGACCTGTGTGGGTTTTTTTTTCACCGGTTCCCAAAGTACTGTACAGAAAAAGAAGACAGAGTCTGTGGGTCTGTGTCTCTTTAGCGCAACCTCCCCCCCCCCCCCCATCCACACACAAACAGTGGGGAGGTGAGTCCAAATCTTGCTCCCAGACAGCATGATGGTTGGCAAAAGCCAACAGGCTCTCACTCCCTACAAGGGCGAGGCGTGTTGTCTTGAATGCACCGCCGCGGCTGCCTGACAGAAAAGGTAATGACGGGTTGAGCTACTGTAAATGCAGCGCTTTGTCCTCCTAATCCTTAAAATGCAGGGAACCAGGACAGCAGAACAAGGACAGTTGTAATAGTGGTTTCAGTCACTCCGCCACCCCTGAGAATTGCACTCGGAAGCACACAACATACTACATACTACATAGCGCAAGAGAAAAGAGAAATAAATAAATAAATAAAGAGGACCTCCTAAAGCAATATCACTTTTGCAGTGGCCCTGTCTGTTATTGTTATAAAACACCTTTTTTTTTTTTTTTGCTCTATCACCTAAGCAAACTTATTCTGCTGTCAAGTGTTTGGAAAGAAATCTGTAGATAATATCAGTGTATACCAGCTAAAATGCAGTGTTCTACACAAACTCTTCCTTGGCAGTGTGGGATCTATTATAGGCATATCTATCCAGTCTTTTTTACACTCCTTTGAGCCTGTGAACGCAGCCAGTATTGTCATTTGCCATACAGCAGCCCACCCAAGCAAGCCCCTCACCGGGTGAAGCGGTGACATTTTGGACATTAATATTGCGGGGATTAGGCCTCTGCTTGTGCCTAGATCCTCACATATTCTTATTCTGGCCCAGCTGCCTCCAGCCTCTCGTGGGGTGAACCCGCTCTCTCTCCCTTGACTGACAGTGGACATCCTCACACAAAGCCGGCTGAGCGGTGGTGAAAGGCATCAGGATTCAGGAGGGGGAGCCTTCCATGTCCACTAACCTGGCAACGGCGGACACGAGACACGGTGATCAAGCAGAGTGTGTAACAGGGTTTCTGTATGCCACCGTGACATTTCTCAAACCCTCACTGGTCTTTCGGCTCTGAGCCTGTGGTCTGTTTATGCAAGGAGCATGTAAGGCCACCCCCCCCCCTCCCTCCCAACCCCCACCCGCCAACTCACTCACCCCCTAGAAAGCCACAACCTTCTTAAACTCGCACCAAGCACCAGGAAAGAGCAGTATATTCTACCTCTGACATTCAGAAAAAACAGCAGATAAAAAAAGGGATTGCACACAAGAATGTTAGCAGATGGTGCTACAACTGGGTCACGTGCGGCATATCAGACTATTCTCTCTCGCAAGAAGCGGGTGCAAAAGTTGCGGTAACACGTCCTAAAAACAAAACATAAAAAAAATATATAAAACTCGCACATGACACACAGGAAGACAGCAAGAAGGTTCAATGTGTCCCGGCACTTTTGTGTCGCTTCTGAGGGCCCACAAGCAGTAAATAACTTCTCAACTCTCATCTCCTCTTCTCTGTCTTTCCTTTCCTCTCTCTTTCCTCACTTTTTCTCTTCCCTCTCTCTCCCTGGCGCACACATCCACACAGGGCCCCTATTAATTACCTGGGACGAGCCGAGGTGAGCGGAGAAGAGCCCTCCAGTGTGCCAGCGGGTTCAGGAGCTAATGCTTCCCATTTGACCGAGGCTGAGCTCCCCTAATGTTTCCCCGGAGACGGCGCTCCCTCTAATTAATCCGCCATCGTCAGTGTTGCAATGCTGTCCCAGGGGAGACCCGAGGAGAGGGTGTGGGGTGGGGTGGGGTTGGGGGTTGGAATACTATTTCAATTATGCAAAAACAATATGCAGCACCCGGCTTGATGAAGGGGAGGGAGGATGGGCGCTTAGGGTAAAAAAAAATCTCAGGACTTCCATGATGGGATATTTTCTACGCTTCAGAGTTTGTGAAGGGACGAGAGGATCCACACAACTTCAGATACACTTAGGCTATACTGGCCTTAGAGTCAAGTTTCCTTTGTCTTGTTGCTGTATATATTCTTGTGACTGTACACAGCTGTGCGTTATCCTGACAGACGTCATTCGTTCTGATGATGGACTATCACAACTGTGTGAGACAGTCAGTCACAGATTAGCATCAGAGGACAACACCACAGTATCACTGTGAAGAACTCCTGCAATAGCTCAGCTGCAAATGCCTTCATCCTTCACTCATATTTGATTCAAACAATCTTGATGAAGGAATTAAATAATTTGACCATATGTTTCAGGCAAAGCTCTTGAGGCTTTTAAGAAAAAAAAAGTGTGGGGAGGAAAAAAGCATTCGAAGGAAACACAGCAAAGTGTATACCACTGACTGTTTTCGTCAATCAATCATAATTAAATCAATTTAATGAGCGGCACAAGGCTTGAAATGTCACTTGTTTGAAAAGCAAAACATGTTGGAATGAATCACTTTTGTGATACTTAAATGTCAAGTTGGAAATGTTTATGAAGAACCATCTGTCCAAGAAGAAAACAAGTATTGAATTGACTGAAGACTGAATATTAGTTATTTAAGGCTGCTAACTTCATTGCTAACTTGTTCATTTCTAACATAGTTAGCAACCATAGGAGTCCATGACTTCTTTTTAATAAGTGATGTTAAAGTGAAATAATCCACATGCAGGGATGTTCATATATTTGGAAGTTTTCAAGTGATTTGGTCTCAGCGCATCCATTTCAAGATAGCTAGCTCAAGTATTAGCCCAAAACTAGCCCTTCCAGCTGGTGTAATACATTGACCATTCATTACAGCTACTGAAATCCTTCCCCTTTTGAGAGTTACAGAAAGAGAGCCACAACCCATGATGAATCCATCACCTCTGTATAATCTTTGTAATACGCCTTTCTTTTATTGGATTCCGTTTTGCATTATCTGGTGCCCATAATACATACCCTTCATTCTGAAGAAGGCTCTGCTCTAAATTAACAAAACATCTTGTTGTCTTGTGCTGTCCAGTGGCTCAGAGCTGTCCCCCCTTGGGCACGCCTACTCTGGCACCGACTTCAGGCCTTGGAGGAAAGACATAATAGACCAATAAAACCCTCATTCTGGCATTTGTCTCTCCTAGCCTAATTGAAGCAACAACAACGGAAGAAAACAGAAAAAACAAAGAGAGAACCTATGATCCAAAACCATAATAACGAATCATGTGTTGGCATGGCAACCCCATGGAGCTCCTTGCCTTCGAACAAGAGGCAGGGCATCAGGTGTCGGCTGCCACTGTTGCCCCATCTATGGCTTTTGGATGGACCCTCAAATGTGCTCAAATCCTACACTGCTTGCCCCCCCCACCCCCACACTCACCCCCTCCCTGCTTTCATTACATTGTAATTTTAAATAATCAGCTGCAATGCTCCACAGATTATGACGGACACATTCCTGTGAACTGCGCGGAGACAAGCTGAGTGTGGCTCGACATGTGCTGGCAAGCCCAGAGCCAAAAGCATCGGCAGCCCGTGCCAGACTCCTAATACGGGTGGCCATGTGTCTGGCCAGAGGCTTCGTTAATGCGGCAGAAAAGAGGGGGGATTCCCGTGCCTGAGCTCAATGCGTCTGAACAGACAGATGGATAGAATCGGTGGACTGGAGAAGAGAGGATAGAGGAGAGGAGTGGTCGCCTTGCCAGCAACTGGCCCAAGAACAGTGGGAAGGTGCTGGAACGTGTGCAGTGAGGCTGGTGTTTCCAAGCACACTGGCGCTCAACACTTTCTCTTGGTCCCAGCAAGATAAAAGAGACAAGGAGGACATGACATTCTGGTTGGATCTCTTTTATGTGTCCAATCAAAATGTATCTATCATTGTTTTCCACACTCTGTCACTTTCTATAGGTTTCTCATATCTCCTGTTTAGAAACAACTGTGCTGCAACTGTTTGCGCAGGTCTGTGACTTGTATTCCTCCATTTAATGCTACATATGTCTGTTGTCAGTGTCTTGTATGTCTACTTCTTCACCAATGTACAACACACTATTTTAGGTCATTCATAGCATTTATAATACATTGATATGCTTTAATAGCAGTTATATCACATCAATGTGCTTGAATAGCATTTATAACACATCAATGTGCTTTAATAACATTTATAATACACCCATATGCTTTAATAGCATTTATAATACACCAAGATGCTTGTATAGTAATTTATTCATTATACTCTGCTTTATTCTGGCATTTTGGAGCAAACACTATATTTTGTTCCTGCTGTCATACATCAATTACAGTCAATAACTCAAAAAGTCTTTTTAAAACATTATGACATTTATGGACCTGTTTTTACAGAGAAAAGTATACATTTTTTTCTGTTTATTCTTCACAACATTACACACCATGTTTGCTTCTGTGATGATGTCTGTCTCTAGGGAACAAGACAATCTCAATCAGACAAATGTAAGACAACATGTAAACAAAAAAGAAACACAACTTCTGTTTTTTTTTCTCTTTAAAAAAAGAGAAAAAAACATGGTCGGGAAAGAAGAATTGGCCCCGTGCATTTAGGCGATGGTCAGGATATATGGGCCTCCAAGTTTCACAAGGGGCTGGGATCCACATCAACTAGTTAGCAGTGGTTTTACAGCAATGAATCTGTGGTGAAAACCACTTTGTTGCTTTGGCTGTAAATTATGTGCTCTGTCTCTCCCTCTCTCTTACTCTTACTCTCTCTCCCTCTCTCTTTCTTTGAGCAGAATATATTTTGTATCCTCCACTGACATGACTGTTGGTTTCATTCAGAGTGCCCTTGGCTTGATTTCTTCAAAAGCTCAGAACTGATTTACTGAGGTATATATTAAAGAAGTACTGAAGTATAAATTGAGTAAATTCCATATGTATGTGTTATGAATTATATGTTATGTGGATATATTTGTTTCTGGAAGGCCTCTTTCTCAGTGTCATTGACCAAGTTTATCGGCTCATTGTTTGCTCAAGACAAGTCACTTCTCCTCCCTTCACATTGCAGTAATATTCCAACACACACTCACTCCCACACACTCCCCTTCACACATACACACACACACACACACACACACACACATATACAGCCACCCACCCACCCAAACACACTCACTCCCACACACTCCCCATCACACAAACACACACACACATACAGTACACACATTTACAGCCACCCACCCAAACACACACACTCACTCCCACACACTTCCCATCACACAGACACACACCTTTACACATTTACAGCCACCCACCCACCCAAACACACACTCCCACACAGTGGCGGCGCCAGAGATTTTTTTCTGGTGGTGCTATGGGGGTGCTCGGCGTTTTACTGAGGGTGCTTTGAAATTAGGGTGATAGCATATGAGTCTCATTTTTCTCTACTACAACACCTCCCCACCATATCGTCACATATGTTTACACGTTTGATCTCTAACGCGTCTTTGGGGTACATAAAAAGCGCCATTCAAATCGATCGTATTGTTATTATCATTAGGCTACTTCTGACGGCAGTGGCGGCGCCAGAGATTTTTTTCTGGTGGTGCTATGGGGGTGCTCGGCGTTTTACTGAGGGTGCTATGAAATTAGGGTGATAGCATATGAGTCTCATTTTTCTCTACTACTACAACACCTCCCTACCATATCGTCACATATGTTTACACGTTTGCTCTCTAACGCGTCTTTGGGGTAGGCCTACATAAAAAGCGCCATTCAAATCGATTGTATTATCATTAGGCTACTTCTGACGGACGCGCACAAAGCCGCGTTCATCTCCGACGGTCAAAATTAATGCAGCATGTTATAGATGACGTAATCCCAAATACTTCACTTACTTCAGTGTGTGGATTAAAGTTTGCGCCAGATGACTAACAGGTCACCACTACTTGTAAGGCCGCATAAGGGATAGGAACTCCTGGTTGCTATTAATGGTGCATCCTTGCCCTTCAACTCGAGGAATTTTGCAGATCAAATACCGATCCATTTTCGTGATTTTGTGAACGCTTAACTTAGAATTTACCGATCGCCAGGATTACTGTTACTTAGCCTACTACTCATTGAACAATCACGTTCACGCACGCAACGTGTCTGTGTCGTGCTACGTGAACAATCTGTTTATTTCAATCTGTTATTTTCTTTTGTGATTAAAATATTATTATCACACAATACATTTTATTAAGAGCTCAGAATGAAATTAAATAACAATAATGAATAAACCATTGTTTTCTTGGGGGTGCTATGGGGGTGCTATGGCCAATCTAGCGGGTGCTCTAGCACCCCCTAGCCCCCCCCGGCGCCGCCACTGTCTGACGGACGCGCACAAAGCCGCGTTGATCTCCGATGGTCAAAATGGATGCAACATGTTATAGATAACGTAATCCCAAATACTTCACTTACTTCAGTATGTGAATTAAAGTTTGCGCCAGATGACTACCAGGTCACCACTACCATGTGCGACAAATTAAACTAAACATACCAAGTTCAATACACTTCTAACTAAAGACGGCAGATTAGAATATCAGATAGAATTAACTTAAACGAGCCAAGAGTCAGAAATGCTTTCAAAAAGTGTATAATATTTTAGGTCACAATCAATAAAAACATGAATGAAACCAAACAGTAGGCACTCAAAACCACAATAATAAGAGATCAAAAAGTGTATCAAAAAGTGCACACAAAACTATGCTTAAAACATCCCTTAATTATTTCCTAATCATTTCTGCCATTACATTGATGATCTCATTCTGCACGTCATGGTGCACATACTTTGCATTTGACGGGTTGTTATCTAACTTTTTCTGAACGGTTTTATCAAATTTTCCAATTACAGATAGCAACTCGCGGAAATGACCCCTGTTTGCTGAATCCTCATCTTCAATGTGGCCTCGCTGTGAGATCCCCTGACAAGCAGTGTAGCGCAAGCTTTCCACAACATTTTTGTAATAGCCTATTGGTCTTTTCGGACCATCCTGGGCGTTCATGCTTAAGTCACCCAGGGTGCTAGAAGCATGGCTAGCAGCGCCCTCAGTAGAGGTGAAGGGTTGACTTGGACCAGGACGTTTCTCTTCTTCTACATCAGAAACAGAATCCAATACCTCTTGCATTTTTTCTTCCTCTTGAACATCTTCTTCAACTCGAGGAAATTTGCGGATCAAATACCGATCCATTTTCGTGATTTTGTGAACGCTTGACTTAGAATTGACCGATCGCGAGGATTACTGTTACTTAGCCTACTACTCATTGAACAATCACGTTCACGCGCAACGTGTCTGTGTCGTGCTACGTGAACAATCTGTTTATTTCAATCTGTTATTTTCTTTTTTTAATTCAAATATTATTATCACACAATACATTTTATTAACTCAGAATGAAATTAAATAACAATAATAGGCCTAAATAAACCATTATTTTCTTGGGGGTGCTATGGGGGTGCTATGGCCAATCTAGGGGGTGCTCTAGCACCCCCTAGCCCCCCCCTGGCGCCGCCACTGCTCCCACACACTCCCCATCACACATACACAAACACACATACACACATGTACAGCCACCCACCCGCCCAAAGAGACACACACTCACTCACATACGTTTTCACAACCACACACACACACACACACACACACACACACACACACAAACACACTTTCACACAGAATGTGGTGGTGTAATTTCACAAGATTGCACAACTGGCTGGCTGGTTCTCAGGGCAAGGGGAGGAAACAGAAGGCAAGAGGCCTAGCGAGCAGCTCTCCTATCAGACCCATGGCATCTCTACGGTCAGAGACCGCAGCATTGGCAGCTGTGGTGGTGAAGGCCACACCGCCTGCCTCAAAGTACCTGCCAGCCAGTCAACCCAGCCAGCCATCCAGGCAGTCAGTCAGCCCAGTCAGCCTGGGCCTCCTGCAATTACCACCTCTGCACCTCACTGGGAGTCTGGAGCCTTCATGCCCCATGGACCTCTCCACCACCACTGTTTACAGTGGAGGGGCAAGAGATGCTGCGGGGGAAGGGTGCGGGTGGGAGAGTAGTGAATGGCAGTTAGGCTGAGGTGTAACTTTCACAGAATTCGGTTGAAAACAGCAGACTTTCCTTTGCTTGTTTCTCTTCATTTTTTTCCTTCTTTCTCTCTCACCCTCCCACTTCAGCAGAAGACGGCCACCACAGCATCTTAGCTTGAAGAGAAATGAGAGCAAGAGAGAGGCCTTTCTAATGAGAGAGGGCTAATAGAAATGTAGAGAGGTTTTAATGGTTATTTAGTGGGGTTTTATAGGTTTCCTGTGATCTTTAATTGGCTGGGATGCCAAGAGGCCATCATGAAGCACACAGAGTCTCTCCTCATTCATTTCCATTTGCGCTTGGTTAGAGAATGTCATTCACACACAACCATAAGGATTGGTCTGCTGGTCCAAGCGAAATCACAAAAGGATAAAAAAGTAATTACTTTACAAATTTCAAATGAAAGTCTTTTAGGACCCGGGCTTAACTAAAAGGGACAGTAATCTTAAACAAACTGAAGCTGTAAACATTCTGACGCCAGTTAATTGTTAGTTGGTCTCTCTGTCTTTCTCTCCCTCTCTCTCTCTTTCTCTCTCTCTCTCTCTCTCTCTCGCTCTCTCTCTACCGACAGTTTGGTGCTGCCCCTGCTGGCCACCAGAGGAAATCCAATAGTGTGAGACGAGACGTATGGCACCCATTAGCTTGTTTATTAAAAGCAAGTTTCTCCTCTTTTTTTCCCTCTCTCTCTCTCTCTCTCTCTCTTTCTCCCTTTCTCAGCCTTCTTCCCTCCGAAGCAGCGGGCCGCAGATATTTCCAGAAGGTCTGGTCGGGCTGGGTCTCAGACGAGACCGGCGGTGTGATAATGTTTAAGAGGGGCAGCGGTCGAGGTCCACTCGCTGGTATTTCGTAAAAATGTCAGGCGGGGGGGCGGGGATGGGGGGGTTTGTTGAGGAGGATGTGGCGGGGGGTGGGGGTGAGGGGGTGCCAAGCTGAAACGCACTGAGGAGCTTTAATGCGTCGCCATGGCAGCTCTGATTTGGTGGCGCTCCTAAACGGAATTGATTGCAGGCTGTGTTTCCGCGATGGGTCATTCGGAGCTTCTTTCATTTTCTCTCGATGCAGCGTCCAACTTTGCAGCTGCATGATTTAGAAGGCTGGCCCACCGCTGCTGCTGCGTCGCTTGCTTGCTCGCTTTCTTTCTTTCTGTCCTCCTTCCGTGGTGAATGCATATGTTATCTTGCAGACACTGCATCGCCTCCAGTTCATCTCCCCGAGATAAAAGTGCTCTGAATCAGGCAGCTGTAACCACAGCCTCTATGAATTGTGGGGAATGTCACGAAGCAGAGGCATTAGATCAAGCTTTGGGTAGCGACCACGAGGAGTGTATCAGAACTAACTTTGCACCCGAGCTCAGTCCATCAGATAAAGCTGTATCGTTTCAGATGGGACACAAGATTGTGTCCGCAGCAATAAACGTCAGAGTGTGGGGCTTCGGGGCAAGCGATAGCCCCCCTTTCTTCTTCGTCTTCTCACTGTTGTAACCTAACACACCTACATGCAGCTCTCTGTGAATGAATATCCAAATGGTGCCTAGAAATGAAATCAGCGTCATATCTCTGTTCTGGTGGTGGAGCTTCACAGAACTGACTAATAAACACATTATTTATTTACCTCATATGGGTTCACATATTGGCCATCAGAGCCTACCATCAACTTGATATGCTGGAGTGTTTTGTGTGTGTGTTTGTGTGTATATGTGTGTGTGTGTGTGTGTGTGTGTGCGTGTGCGTGGATGGTTGGAGGGGGTGTGTTCCCCGTCACAATGCATCCAGGCTCGGTGAAACATGTGGTCACCAGACCAGAGAATATCATATGCTAAATTGGATTAGCCTGTAAAATCACAGATATTCATCTGAGTAAGGATTTTCAGCGCTGATAAAAGACAGAGCACTCCATTCACAGTAATGGTTCTTCGGATCGAGAACCGTGGCGGTGGATGGCTGGGTGGTCCCTCACCCCCCCACCACCCCAACCCACCCCTACGCCCCCCAAAAATACAGCCAGGCACACCCATGAACCAGAGTCCAAAGGTCCAAGCCAGCAGGGCAACTGTAACACTTAAGTGTTTGCTCACTGATCTGGACTAATTGGTCACAATGAAGCCCACCATTAGCTTATCAGTGTCTGTCGGGAGTGACTGCTCGACCATGGTGGTGAACGGCACGCTTTGCTAAGTCTGAATTACACAACTGGAGGGGCCATGGCAAATATTGTTGTAGCCGATAACGGTCAGCCACGACAACAGTGGGCCGGCCGGCATGTCTCCACGGGAACTCAACTGACTGAGAGCACATATAATGACCAGCATGGCTGGCATTTTAACAGGAAGTGAGTCGGTCTCATTAGAGAGATTTTTTAGCAGCCGGCGTGCGCGTTTGTGTGCGTGTTTAAACTCTTTCTCTCGCTTTTCCGCTTTTATATTCGCCTGTGATTTCATTAAATCCTCTGATTTGGAAGGGAAGCAGCCAGAGGAAACAACTCATAAAGCTTGCCAATATGTTTTTAAGTGGTAATCAACAAAGCAAACAAATGCCATTTATGTAAGTAAACATGGCAACAGAGAAGAGGCTGGGCCAAAAATGAGGAGAAGGAAAGAACAAATAGATGGCTTCCATATAGGCAGCCTCTCGAGCCGAGCAGTGTTTGTTTGTTTGTTTATTTGTTTGGCTACTTTCCCCCCTCAGTTTGGAAAGGCTTCGGGAGTCGATTTTTGTCCTCCGAGAAAATATTTTCCGAAGTGTATAATATGGAAATTAGACAAATCAGAGACCATTTAACTCACAATGGCACAAGGAACGTTGGCTGAGGGAACAGAGTGGAACAGGGATTTTGTGTGTTTTCTCTCTTTCTCCCTCTCTCTCTCTTTCCTCGGTGAGTGGTGGGATCACTCACAGACGCTTCCAATTTACAGCGCTCTTGGTCCAGATCCAAAACCCTGACATCGAGACTCGCAGACCGGTCCAAAACCACCAGGACGGGTCTGTCCATCGCTCCAGAGGCTGTCTGACCTTGACCTACGCGCCGAGCTCTTTGGACGGTGATTGAAGCGCACCACACTTGAGAACATCAGCGCCTTGTATCCATTGAAGTAATAGGCTGACCCAGAGCGCTGGTTTCCTTTGAGCCCGGGCCAAGCCATCTGAATCCACTCTGCCCAAATGAGGGTTTATTTTTCAAAGCGTCTCTGCAGCGTGCCAGCCCCTGTACCCCTGCACTGGGAGCAAAAAAAGAGGGGGGGCCAAGGACCTGAACCCCTACTCCCCCTCCCCCCCCCCCCACACACACACACACACATACCCTTCAAACCCCCAGCCCCACAGTTGCATTCTATCAAGGATGTGTTATCATTTCTGGGTGTAAACAGTTACAGGGAGACATGTCCTAGCCATCCTCGCCTTTTGTTTCGCCTCGCTCCTGGGATTCCTTCTTGTTTATGCACATTAGAATTAGCATTGGATTAGCTAAGTTAGCCTGTTTTTTATCAGCAGATGGGAAGACGGTGAAATCTTGCTCACTCACTCACTCACTCACTCACTCGACTTATATCGAATAGCAAGAAAGGACCCACTTTCAGCTAGACAGGAAAAGAGTGGGGTTGGGGGGTGGGGGTATTTTATTTTGTTGAGTTAAAAATAGACGAAACAGGAGCCACACCTCATACATTAAACATGCCAAGGCCTTTGAGATGTCTGCGCCACCCTTCGTCTCTGAGTGCCACATGCCTTGCCATTGGTTGCCACCATGCCAGGGGGACTCAGGATGGGTCCATTAGGAACTAGCTACCATGGGAAACAGCAGCAGCCTACCCCACACACCCCTCCCTCCCCAACCTCCGAAACTGCCGCTGTGAGTAAAGAATACCCTCAAATTCACACATGCACACACACACACACACACACACACACACACACACACACACACACTCAAATTCACACGTACAACTATGAGCACAGGCATATGGACACACGCACACACACACATATCCACATACACACACACACTCACACAGTCACACACACACAAACACATTCACACTTTCACAAAAGTGCACACTTACAGACACACAAACACACACTCACACACACACAAACACACACTCAAACACACTCTCTCTAACCACTGCACCAGCCTCAGCCCCTCGCCTCAATCCACTTCTGCAGCCACTCGTGACGCATGAGGCGAGATCTGAGAGGCCTCTCGGCCAACATTTCTCCACATTTATCTTTGATTAGTTGTCCCCCTCTTTGGGGTAAATGTCCTTTTTATCCGCCATTAACGATAGCCCCCGCTAATCCCCTCTCATTCGGTCCATGTGTTTTCTCCGACCTCAAGTTATCGTTGGGCGTAAGAGTTATGTGCGAGGATTAAGTACGATCGAGCCGTGTTGGGCGCGTTTCTGTGAAGCTGACAGGCGTCTTGATGAGAGAGAGAGAGGGAGAGAGGAAGGGGGAGAGACAGAGGGGGAAAAGTAGAGGAGAGAGGGAGAGTGAGAAAGAAAGAGTGAGATGGAGAAAGAGAGACAGGCTGAGAAGACGAGAGATGCCTCTGCACAATCTGCCTGCTCAGCAGAGTCCGTCTGATGTGGTCTGGCACCTAGTTCACAAAGTCAACCAGATCCACACATTGCATGCATATATCTCAAGAGAGAAAGAGAGAGAGAGAGAGACGAGGAATGCATATATCTCTTGAAAGAAAGAGAGAGTGGAGGGAGAAAGAGAGAGAGAGAGGGGCAAGGGAGAAGAAAGCAAAAAAGCTTTGCCTTTTGTGTTTACTTATATCAGACTTTGCCAAAAAAACGGTAAACCACATAAGCGACTCGTTTTTATTTTTTTACTGTCATTTTGCTGATTTGGTGATATTCAAATGATTAATGGTACAAGATTAACCAAAATAAAACAGATACTTGTTTCATGGCCCTCCGAAGTTGTGGCTGCCCTAGTTTACCAATGAACCCACTCTTTCCCCTTCACTTTCGATACTTCAGAACCGCTTATCGTGACATCAGCATCAGCAGACCGTCCTCTCAGTCTGACAAAGAGCAGCAGCCATTTTGAACTATCAGCGTCCGAAAAAACCATGCCTTCATGAACTGAAGTTTGGAAATGCCATATTTTTTAGTGTTGATAAAAATTTTTTAAAACAGTCTGAAGTCAAATTTGATACTGTCTTACATGTTGTCGTCTTTTTTTTTCACTTTCACTAATTAAAAATCTGTGAAAAACTATTTAGATGAAAACTTGGTAAGTAAAATAATGTGAAAATGTACTTGAGGGTCATCAACTAATTAGTTTAAGGCAGATCGTAATGTGTAACATGTGTCATTCTTCAAAAACAAATCTCCACAGGATGAACAGGACCCTGAAGTGAAGCATTGAAAAGAGTTTCAGGTATTGCAAAGCAATGTATTACTTGCTAACTTTAATATGGTATATATGTATATATACATAATATATATATATTCTATATATTCAAGTGCGAGCATTCTTATATTCATATCTATCTATATATATATATAAAAATCCGTTACAATACGTTCATAGACTACTTGATATGAAGATGGCCCATGGCAGCAGACATTATTTAAAAAGCACAAGAAAAGATGCCAAAATGTCATCAAATTTCTCGTCTTTTCCTCCAGTCAGTCTTTTTTCCTCTGTCTCTACCTCTCTGTCTCTTTCTGTATTTTATCTTTCTGTCTTCCTGTGTCTCGGGAGCAGGATGGCAGGTGCTGCACCCACGCTTTTGGTGCCTGTGAAGACGGGCAGTGCAGGAACACACGGGCATGCAGCTGTGGAGAGCGGTAGAGATAAAGAGTGTTCCTCTCCTCTCTTCTTCCTCTCCTATCTTCTTTCCTGTGTGGGGTTCAGCAGGGCTCTGCATCGTCGTCGTCGCCGTCTCTCACTCGCCAAACCGCGCGCTGAGTCGCCCTCGTCTCCGCACCACCGGAGGTGTGTATGTGGTCGGGGGCGCCAGGTGTCTCAACATGTTAAGACGCAAGTGAAAAAAAAGAATGAAAGAAAGAAAGATAGAAAGAAAGAAAGAAAAAAAAACACTTGAGAACCTCCATAACCTCCTGGTCTCATGCTCAATCTGATTATGCCTCTTTGTGACACTTTTGTGTAAAGGGTGACGAGGTGTTACCGTTAAGGCACTGCCTCACACTTCTCAGAAGATGACCCCCCCCCCCCCCCCCCCCCCACCCCACCCGTCCAAAACAGACACTCTCTCCCACATACACACACAGACACACACTCATCACCACAGAGACTCACACTTTTTTAATAGTGGGGCAGATAATGTTGTGTTGTTTTCTTCTTCCGCCCTGCCACCATCATCCCCACTCATACACATACACATACACACACACACACACACACACACACACACAGACACACACACACACACACCCTTACTGAAACTAACACATAGTTGTCCGGGTTCACCCCCATGCATACACATATCTATACACAGAGACATTTCTAGTCTGCTGGTGGGGTTATTTTAGTATGTTGGTATGACATTTAAAAAAAAAAAATACTTTTTTCCCGCCTACAAACTCATGAAATGAAACTGCAAAACTGATTTAATGTTAAAAAAAACATTTATTTACATCTACATTTATTTATATTTTTGGGGGGTTTGTTTCCTTTGAGCCTCAGCAGCAGCGAATGGCAGCAGCTGTGGATCCATGTCATTTACTGGTGTGTGGGAGTATCCGCATGTCAGTCACCGTAAATGTTCTTTTGATAACACACACCGCCACTGCAATGACACTCAATTTGTTTCTATGTTTCTTCAAAACGCTCCAGCATAGCCCCTCTCTGATGGATGAATGAGGGAGAGAGAGAAAAAGACAGAGGAAACAGAGAGAAACAGAAATAAATAGAAAGAGAGAGTGAGAGAGAGAGAGAGGAAGAGAGCAGTTCAGCTCTGAAGCCATTTGTGAAACGTCTGCTGTACGTCTGCCCTGCTATCAAAGGGCAGTTTCTGCGCCAGAACCTTTCACATTGCGTGCCTGACACAATGCCGTGATAAACTGTAACGAACAGTGGCTCCTGTTTGTGTATGTGTGTACGCGCGCGCGTGTGTGTGTGTGTGTGTGTGTGTGTGTGTGTGTGTGTGTGAGTGTGTGTGAGTGTGTGTGGTGCTAGGGGGAAGTTGCTGAGGAGGGGAGTGCGGAGGGACGTGGAGAAGACTTCTGTCACAATGTGAAAAATAGCTTCCCCTTTGGACAGAACTTCACAGGCCACAATCATGCGGTGCCAAGACGCCGCAATCGTGGCAAATCAAGTCGGCATCTATTAATAATATTTTCCGCGGCTCTCCTTTTTCCTGCGTATGAGCGGGTAGGCAGGCAGGCAGGCGGGTGGGTGGGTGTCCTCCCACTGTCACGGGGGGCTCCTGATGAAGCGTCGCCTTCATCTCCGTGCTAGCACACTTCTGTCACCGTGATAAACAATTCCAACACCAATCTGAATAAAGATCTTCCCAGTAGACCACTGCAGCTCTACCCTCTCTATGGACAACCCCCCCCCCCCCCCACCCCCTGTTCTATACACCACCATACTGTACACTATTATATGTCCTTCATTTTTTGTATAGCAGGAAAATAATCCAGTGGAGGGGTGCTTTTGTGTCAGTTAGGTGAATTTTTTATGTTTGTTTTGTTTCTTGCTCTCTTCTTTTGAGGTTGTGGAGATTGCTCTAATAGTGGAGCCAGTGGGCCAAACGAACAACTAGGTCTGAATGCGGAAAGGGACTGTAAACTCGTCTAGATGTTTAATTTGTCTTGAAAATGTCATTGTTTATTAAGGGTGCCTGAGGAGTTCAGGAAGTAAATAAAAAAAAAAAAATGGTAGACACTGCATATGGAATCTAAGGGATGCTGTTCAGTGCTCATTTAACTTTTTCAGTGAGTTCGAATGACCACTCATTTGCATTTGTGATGCCAGTTTTTCACAGTCAAACGTTCAGAATGGACTTTATTTTGTCATGTGGATCTGTCAACTTTAATATGTAGGTGTGAGTGTACGTTCCCTTGTGTTTGTGTGTGTGTGTGTGTGTGTGTGTGAGAGTGAAAACACTGTTTATGTGTGCATGTCGGTGTGTCTAAACAATGTATGTGTGTATGTGTGCATCTCTGTTTGTTTGTGGGTGGAATGGTTGCAACATGAGGGCTGTGCAAACGAAGAGACAAGGAAGAGAGAAGGAAGAGAGAGATCAAAGAGAATGAGATAGTGGGGGGGGGGGGGGGCAAAGAGATGGGATTGAGAGAAATAGAGACCAGAGAAAGTGTAAAAGAGTGAGTGAGAGAGGAGTGAAAGAAAAAAGGAGGAAGAAAGCAAGAAACAGAGAGAGTGACAGAGAGGGGGTGCAGGGATGCAGGGACGCAGATATAAGCTTCAGAGGCGGGGCGGCAGGCTTGCCCCATGGATGACAGAGTCTCGCTCCAGACCAGCGGGCATGGAAAATATGCACGCTCACACCCTCCTCCTCCTCCTCCTCCTCCTCCTCCTCCTGCTCCACCCCCTGCCCCAACCAGCGGCGGTGGTGGTGGTGGTGGTGCCTGCTGCCTTCTCTGGAGCTCAGGCTCGGTGCTCGCCGCTGGAGCGCGCGGCTGTGACAGGCCCAGTAGAGTGAGAAATGTGGTGAACCCAAAATCCCACAGACATGCCAGCCTGCTCCGCCTCACCCAGCCTCTCCAATGACAACTGGCACACGCTCCTTTTGTTTTCACATCTCTCTCTCTATCTCTCTCACTCTCTTTCTCTCTCTCTCTCTCTTTCTCTCTCTCTCTCTCTCTCACACATACACTCTCTCTCCTTTTCTTTCCTTCAGTCTCTCTCCCTATATCTTTTTTTCTTTTTCCATCTTTATATCGCTCTCACACAAACAAAGCATGTTTTTTGTTAGAAACTAAATGTATAAATGAACACCACAACAGTGAACACAGCGACCGTTCAACTGTGGGTACATTCCTGTAGTATCCCTTCCTCTCTTTGTCGTTTTTTTTCTCTTTCTTTTAATGGAGCACATGGCAATAAACATAAAGAACAGGTATTCCAATATGTCCTACACCCGAGCAATTCCATTCGGCATGCAAAACTCGAGAGGACGAAAAAAAAAGCCGAAATTGCCGTTCTCCATGCATATTAAAGACACTTGTCATCAAGGCGTCACACAAGAGTACAGAGGACAAGAGGAACAGCAGATCCACAGAGGCCGCTACTCTCGCCATCACATCCATAAAATTAGATCCAGCAAAATATCCAAGGCATTGGAGGTATGTGGTGGGGGGGGGGGGGGGGGTGGGGGGGCATTGTAGGGACACTCATTCTGTGTGTTTTGCATATAAAAAATGTGCACATGTAAATGACATGTGCCACAGAGACAAATTGGTAATTCCGGTCGGGAATGAAAATGACACTAAAGTGCAGTGGCAGGAATGGCGCAGTATGCTTGGGAATTAGGGTTGTTAAAATGTCACGTTGAAGACGCAGACGCGCACACACACACAAACACACACTTACACACACATACACACACACACCTTCGGCAGGACCAGATGCATTGAGTGAGAGGTGTGATAAAATGGGAGCAGTGATGGCAGTGGGAAAATACCGGCCATGAGAAATTTGCATGCGCCCGAGCACATTGTTATGTGAATGAAAAGGCAAAACAAGAAAGATGAAGACTGGATGTGTGATAATGTTGCAATGTGCTGTTTCCTGTTAGGATGTTAGATGACCATGGACGAGCAAAGTGGAAGTCAATTGTTTCGGAGAGGGAGGTTGCATTCTGTTCTTAAATATCGAACATCATTATGCAAAAATAACGGTACGAGATCACCAATCACACATTTACATAAAATACCTACAGCATGGGTTATAGCCTGTGAAAATGCAGGCAGTTATATGAGCAAATACATAGTCCCCACATCGTAGAAATAGGTTTGAACACAATATTTTTAGATCATTTCAAAAACCTTTCAATTAGTTTAATCCTCCATTGGTCTTTAAAAAGATCATTTTTTTCTGGGCTGCCACTCTCATACTGGCCTATGCTATAAGTTGTTATATGCTAATAATATATAAATCAGATATGTCCATGTGCGTGTGTGTGTCTGTGTGATGGAATTGAGTGTTGAGTGTTAATGTGTGTATTTTTTCACATATGTTTGCAGGACTATGTGTTAATTAACACTGTGAGGACAGAAGTGAATGCACAAAGACTAACAATGTACCCTTTTGTGATCAATAGTCAAGTCCTGGCCTTCACATGAAACACTAGCTGCAATGCCTTTTGGTTACGCCATTCCTCATCATTCCATCATCTCATGTGAAAACATTTAAAGGATCAAGAGGGAGCCATCCTCCATTAGAAGCCTGGCCCTTTAAGAAGGCAATTTAAAGGCAGAATCCGGCCATTCATACCCAGAGTTGACAGTGGTGCTATTTTTCTATCACAGATGAAGGTAAAAGATGAAGGTAAACGCGTATCAGCGAGCATCAGTCCATCCTTTCTTTTTCTCCTCTTTTTTCCCGTGTCCATCCAAAAGCCCCAGAGGGAACCCAAGACCGTAGCCCGGGGGGTGACAAATGACCTTAATGAAATTGGACAACTCAGCATACATGCATAAAAGGATGTTAAATATTGATACGCTAGATCAACCTAGTGCTCTGGATATTCCGATGTTTAATATTTTAAATACCTGACAGTCTTGGCCTGATAGATCGTTGAGGGGGGCATAATTGTCTTGCATTAGCCCTCTCTAAATATGTCAGTTAGCGAGCAGGACGCTCGTAAAAACACACTGATGTGTAACGCATTCATATTCGCGCACGGAGGGGGGAAGAGGGGACAAAAATTGACTTTTCTAAGCCGCATCTCCGAATGCAGAATCGGGATGCGTTTCCTTGGTGTGTTGATTTATTATTAAAGATTACTGGGAGGCATGCAGGATTAAATGAAAGCAATAGATTTCAACTTGTACACCAGCGCTGATATTACGCAGGGAGGTTTATTACAAAGCTTCATCAAGAGGCACCCAAGTGCTTGCAGGACATCAGCAAGCGTCCCCCACCACCCACCCCCCACTCTGACTGCCGGGCTACACGCATCAGTGTTATGTAAAGTTCGGAGCCCAAGCCATCATCTTTAAACATTCTACAATTCAATTACATGAGGTTCTCTTCATAATATAACGCATATAGCTTGTAACATCTGCATTACATATTCACCTGGTTCCTGGGTCGGCCACAGGAAAACAAATTCTGCATTCTTCTGCAAATTCAGTCTTTCTGATATTCTGAAGATACATTTTTTAGTTTTCTCACTGCTGTCATGTGCTTGTTCCTGGGGGTTTAGGCTTTTAGACACTACCCACCTTTAATGGTGCTTTTTCAACTGATAAAATGTCAACTGAATAGTAGTGGTCACCTGTTTGACTCAGCAGCGCAAAAGTTCGCAGCCAACAATATCTCTTATTCTTTTGCTCCCCAGCAAGGGCATCCAGAATACTGTGTCTCAAAAACGGCATGCCGTTCATTGTCTCATGAACCAGCAAATATGAAAGTGACGCAGTCAATAAACTTCAAGGGCTCCATAGAACACTGTATGTATCTTGTCGAGTGTGCGCATAAAGGGTTTTATTCTAAGAAACTAGACTTTCTCATAACAGAAGTGTCATAAACGCAAAGTTGAGTATACTTGGCTGGGTTCAGTGAGTTTTTCTCGCTGAGAAACGTGATTATTAGAGGTAATCCTTAGGTGATTGTATTTTACAAATTAGTCTTAATTGTTAATAACACGACATATATCACCTAATCGCCAGCCTTAAAAAAATGTATCTTTTATCCACCCCTCTTTTCAATAAACCACTTGGCCTGAAGTCTCTCTTCTTTTAATTCTCCTTCTTCTCCGATCTTATGTTAGGGTAAGGTGGGGGAGGTTCACCCCTCTCTCTCTGCCTTAAGTGCTACATGAAGACAACACAAATACCCATTATTTAAATCGATTCAAATTTGGGCACTCAAAGCAATCAGCGAATGTCTTAAAAATCAATTTTGCTCCCATACGGGGGCGCAAGCGAATGCCCTGCGAGCATCCCCCATTATGAAACGCAGTCTGAGTCCATAATTAGAGGCCCTGTAATAAAGCTTATGTACTTCCAGCAGGAGACGTTAATAGCCAAACGTGGCCCTGGGTGGAAAATGGGAGGACTCGGGAGGCCCCTGCTACCTCCCAACTGACACCAGACATCTCCGAGCGGGGTCCATGTCCCTGAGCTGTAACCACCACCCCACCTCTACCTCCACCTCCATCCACCACCTCCACCACACACATCCCCCAACAGCCACCAACCCAACACCCCCCCCCTCCGCCCCCACACATGCACACTTTCTACCCCCATGTCCCTTGTCCCCTCGGGGGCCTCTGTGCTCGGTCGTGACACACCGGAGGGATGACCCTGAGATTCTCATTATGTATACACCCAAAGAGGCCCTGCGCATTTGCATACAGAAGACAGACCAAATAAGGTCATAAATCAGACACCCATATTCAAATGGGTTCGAACGGGGAGGGGTCGCTGGGGTTTTGGGGGGGGGGGGGGGGGGCAGAAGAAACCTGGGGTGCCCACTCGTCCCTCTCTCACTCACTCTCCCTCCCTCCACCCTTACGAGTGTCTCGTGTGGAAGCGTGAACGATACTCACTCTCATTAACGGACAGCCGGTGCCCTGACCGGGTGCTCTCGTATATATTCCCTTCATGGCGTTGCCCAGGGACAACTCGCCTCGCCTTCAATATATCAGCATGCATATGCTTATGTGTCGGCCGTGCCTTTGGCAGCCGGACCTCCCCACCCCCTCCACCCCTCCTGTAACTCCTACGAGTGCCGTGACACTGGAACGTCACCCCCTCATTCGAAGGAAGAGGAGCTGTTCAGAGCCTCCTTTTGCCCTCCCAATACACTTAACTTCAACCAAAAAATATGGTAGTGCATCGAGAGAGCTACTCATGTAAGTGAAGAGACTGTTGAACAGCGAGTAGAGTTATGGACTCTTTTAAACGGCTTGTTCCATTTTGTGAAGGTGCGTTCGATAACACAGTTGATCATTTTTATCTGAATTGGCAAGTACTGAGAAACAAATATCACAGATTCCCAAACAGTGTTAACAGCCAGTTATTTACGTAATACAGGACTGCCCACATTGTATAAAGAAAACACACACACTCTTGTGTTCAAGTTAAAGGCAAGGTCCTACGCATAAAAGAGGGGCTTGCCACGCAATTTAATTATTTCAGCACAAAATAGTTTTATTTGAACGACTCAAGGACTGGAGATGGTTACAAGCAAGCGGAACGAGCTGCTCGTTGAGTTGTGTACATCATACAGGAGGTATTACGGGAGACAAGGATTCAGCTGTCGTGTAACAGGCAAAGAATGACATCGACTTTATGAAAAAGAAAAGAAAAACAGGTAATCAGATTATGATTTCAGAGGATGGAAATGAATTTACTTTACAAGGCCCCTTGCATCCATTCTCTTCCTCTCACACGTGGCACAGGAAAAAAGGAGAGGGTGAGCGTGCAGAAGGAAAGAGGGAGGGAAAAAAATCTCGTTTTTAGAAACATGCAAATAGCCATCCATCAATCAATTTGTTGGTCCCAAAACTACCATCAGAAGGGCACTGGCTGTGAAGTATGCAATTCCCCATCAACAAAGGAAGAGATTTAAACAATGCACTCAGGCATAATTAATGTGAAGACTGCCTCTATTACTTGGTTTGTTTAACTCATCGGAGACAGAGGGCAAGGCGTCCTTTTTTGAGTCACTGCACCGAATGTGCTTGTTCAACATCAGTGAACTCTGTTTCATACCCCAAAAAAGAGCTAAATCAATCTTTTCTTTAATACGTATTTTCTACCTTGAAGTTGTTGACAATGTCATTATTTTGATCTGGGCTTCTAATAATGTGAATGTATGACTCTAAGGAAATGGAGCAAAGGATAATTGAACTGATGCTTACAGTGGCATCAAGCCTTACAGTCAGTATAGTTCTGGTACATTGGAAAACGATGTCGCTTACACAATCATTTGTAAATAACAGTGTTTATGCCTGTAACGCAAAGGATTAAATTGCATGTCAAACGTATTAAACTTAGACAATGGTGTGATGTGATACAGTTTTCCAATGCTGTTTACCAAAGGGAAAATTAAGAAAATGACAAATATCTCTCCATCCTTATCCACAACATAACTCGCAGGCATATTTTACCTTATGTATGCTAAGCCATGACCATAGTCAACCAGTCTCCAAATGTCCACAAAATCTATTCATAAATGGTAACGCACATATGTTATTCAGTGCTTATGAATGGGTTATAAAGTCCTCATGAAAGGTCCTTTCAAATACAGATTTGTTTGGCTTTATATTCCTCTGTGCATTTCTGTTTGCTTTTGGTCTGTGTAAATGCTAAGAAGTCCAGACACATCTCTGTAAACTGTCCCTGTCATTTTTTAGCAAAGAAAATAAAAACTTCGCTAGGTACTAAAACTTTGTTCAAACCACCAATCAGAGTTTCTTCTCAAGACGGAGAGTTAAATGGGAATGAATGAAAGTAAACAAAACATGATTAAATTTCCCCCCGGTGTACAGCCAATTGTAAAATTCTTCAAAATACGAGCAACTTTTTCAGCCTCTTGAGTTAATAAGCAGTGACAGTGGGAGAACAAAAGATCAGTCAAGCATTCATTTGAATATTCAAATTCCCACTATTAAAATCCAGCTTGATCCATTTCCTTCAGATTTGTTAAAGAGGGGGAAAAATAACTTTTTTTGCACATTACAAAAGCGTCATTTGAATTTTAGAGAAAGATTTGTGTATTCAGGAATGACTGCTGTGGTATCACCGTACACTGTGTCTGTGTAGTGCTGTTGCTTTACCTACATAATGAACACACTGGAACTAATTCATGATTAAAAGAGACAAAGACAACAAAGACAAACACATAATGGTTTGGTTTCTATGGCCAATCAAGAGCATATAATGCATGAAAGCCTCAAAGGTGTGATGACTTCCTCCTTTCCTCTAAAGGTAGAGTCCACATTTCTAATCCAGAACACTTTTTGAGAAATTCAGCTAATTGCTCCTCATGGTCCTCTATCTCTCCGGTATTTGTACACAGTCTTGAATCTCTAAATGGGAAACAAACCGGACCAGGCCATAAACAATTACACCCAATCAGCAAGCTGCTTCTGGAGCATGGAATGGAGGGGTATAATTTGATTGGCTGTTCTTTCGGCATAAAAAGTGGACTCTTTAAATTTAAAAGAAGAAAAGACTGCTAAAGACTGGGCTTAGCTCTGACTGACACTTTGGGGGGTGGGTGACTTTTTTTTAGGAGCAGA
>NC_137921.1:20272821-20367821 GCF_963457725.1 Sprattus sprattus | reverse complement strand
ACCATGATCTAATTGATGGTGTTTATAGGGAGTTTCTTATCAAAGGATAAGAGGAGTTGTGAGAGGCTACACATGGCACTGTGAGAGCTGACTGACACTGATGTCCAACCGGAGCGGGTCGGTGTCCCGCTGGTGAGCGCACGCACGTTGACACAAATGACGCAAATGACGGCTGTTGCCTCTAATTCATATGTCGGGGGGGGGGGGGGGGGGGGAATCCCCCCTCAGCATAGCTGGGCTGCATAGCTGGGCTGGCTCAGCATTAACTAAACTCATTGCCCAACACATACAATACAAGGGGGGGGGGGGGGGGGGGAGATATAAGCAGGCCAAGCAGTCAACCGGCCTCCATTTGCAGACAGCTAGACGAGACACAAGAGCGTAGCAATCTCATACCACAGCATAGCACCACAAGCGCCCGTCCCGTCCCCCGTCCCCCCCCCCCCGTCCCCCCTCCAAAACACCAAACCTGCCCCCCCACCAAATAAGAGATGCGTCCCAATTAGAGTCCATGATGGATGCGGCAGCACTGTGTGACGAGCAAGGTGAGCTGTTTGGGTGGTCCCGAGCAGATCTGCTTCTCTAAGCAGTCTCAGTCGCAGCGGAGATACTCATTACAACAAGCAGTTCCTGGGTGCTGGATTATAGCAGGGCTGCTTGACTTCTAGGGATTATTTTAAAAGATATACAGTATACACACACACACACACACACACAAACACACACACACACACATGTGTGAAGAGAAGGTTAAGGCCACACTGTCAGGCATCAGTGATGCCTGGTAACCTTCCCTCTGTCCTTCCAGCTATGGATCCATTTAGCTTTGGATGTTTTCAAACATAAAAAAGTCATATGTATATTTTATGAATGTACGTCTCAAGATTTTTTTCCTCCTTCTTCTTCTCCCACCCTCCCTTACCCAGCCACCCCACCCCCCATCTTCACAGCCTCCCTGCCACACGCACACAGAAAAACAAAGGCACACTGCTTGGCGCGTCCCTAGATGTCAATGACAAGGTACGTGGTGGCATTTTTTTTTTTTTTTTTGCTGCTGCTTATTTGATATGCATTTCAAACAGAGAACTTCACAACTGTGGAACTGATTTGCAATGGAGATTTTTTTTTATTATTCTCTGCTTTGGGGAGCAAAACAGAGTGTCAAGTGAGTGACAAGTTTGTTTTTCTGTAATGATTTCTACAAACTCTTGGTCTGTTATGTTTTGTTCCTCCGCCAGTTTGACCTACTTGCAGTTTGAACATCCCTTTTCCCTCCCCTCTCCTCCTCTCCTGCATTGTTGAAGACGCTCGGCACACAGTGGCTCTCTCTCTCGCACCGCTCTATGCGATCAAACCCCACGCCAACGTCTTCTACACATGAAATAAAATATCTACATCTGCGCAAGCGTTAATGACGAGGTGATGATCCAAAGGTGTGAAAATAAATGGTGATTTAATTAAAGAATTCATGGTAACACTTCACTTAGACCCAGTATTCAGCATCATAAACACATAAAAGGTTTTAAAGCTTTCATAATGTCTAATAATGTTTGACATAAGTCTATGCAATTATTTATACAGGGTAATGACAGCACAGTGTTGCAATCTTATCGTATAAGCCGTTACAGCTTCAGTATTCAAATAATAAATAATATTGTAACGCTTTATGAAAGGAGTCATTCCTATGTTCAAATAGTTGCAATCTTATCGTATAAGCCTTTACAGCTTCAGTATTCAAATAATAAATTATATTGTAATGCTTTCTGAAAGTAGTCATTCCTATGTACAAATAGTTAAACAGACTCATGTCAGTCATTATGAGGCATTATGAATACTTTATAACCCTTTGTGAGGATGTTTTTAATGCTACGGATACAGGGTTTGAGTAAAATGTTACTAAATGTATTTATGAATTCAATTTATAAGAAAACAAGTTAACAAACTTTAGGAAAAATAGATGCTTTCTAATGTGGTACATTTTGGAAGAGTAGCCATGCTGTGATAATAAAAAAAATCATACATAATCAATCACAATTCAATATGTTCCCATATCCCCAGCTCTCTACACAAACTGAAGACACTCGAACGATAGGGGGACAAGCCTCTGGGGGGTGTCTGAGACGGCAGATAGCATCTGTTTCAGCTCCTCAATATCAGCTGATGCCCCTAATCCAGACTACTGCTTATCATTTCATTAGAGACGGGTTAATAGCCTTCCTGGCAAAATGTGCTCTCATGGGTGTGAGTTTCATATAGAGATACTGAGCATGTAGATACTCATTAGGTGATGTTGATAAGATTGTTCTTTGCTATATATTTTGTGTATATGCTACTCTGAAATACACATATTGGCCTATTGGCATAATTGGCCTTTAAATAGTCCCCCATCAGTTAGTGCCTTAAGCTCTGTAATTTATGTCACAAGAAAAACTTCCTGAATATTTTTGTTTTGTTTCTGCACACAACTTCAGTAATGATGGTCTATGGTTTCTCTCTCTGTTTCTCTTTCTATCTCTCTCTCTCTCTCTCTCAAACACACACACACACACACACACACACACACACACACACACACACACACACACACACACACACACACACACACACACACACACACACACACACACACACACACAAACACACAAACACACAAACACACACACACACACTGTCTTTCCCTTTTTGTTTTAGGGCCTATGAATTAAAGTTTGTGCTGCAAAGGGGGAAGAAGAAGAAGCATACCCAGAGGATTTGGCTGGGAAAAAGTGCTCGATGATCCTTTCTTTTTTTTTCAAAATGGAGAAAATGCTTTGTTACGCGAGCAGAGTAAAATAAAAAAAGGCACATCCCCTGGGCTGTCTTTTAGCGTAAGCCAGGAGCTGTGATGACTTCCTCACTCGGCGGCAGCACCTCTCCCTCTTCTCTCTCTCTCTCTGACGCTCTCTATCGCCGACTCTCAGAGCCACAGTGGTATAATTGTGCCACAGGGTTTTAGGGGAGGGTAGTTTGAGGGGGGGTTGACATATCTGTCACCTGGAGATGTGCCATGGCAGACTCTTGAGGTACCCTTCTTCCTGCCCGGGGACTCAAAGATAGGGCGCCTTTTGTTGACTTTTTTTTCTTCTTTTCAGAATGGTAACGGTTGTGTAAACTTTCTCTCCCAAGTTTTGCCAGGTGAACATGAAACACATGCAAGTCCATCTAATGAGACTTGCTCGAGATCTCTGGGTTTTCAGATAGTGGTCTTTTTTTCCCGAAGTGCTTGCCACAACACCCTGCGACAGATTATTTTTGGACATTCGTTTGCATTCTTGTCCATTTGCCGAGCAGTAAGTAATCCACAGCTAAACCAAGAGAGAGCCCACACCCTCACTGTTTTGCATATTATTGCTTTGTTGAAACAAACATGGCAGGCATTATGGGGTGTTATCTTTAAACCCAAGGTGCGGTTCCTTAGAAAAAATATCTCCATACTTGGTAGACACTTCAGGATTTAAAAGTACATTTTAATTTCGCCCATGATGACAAAAACATCTGATAAGGTAAACCACACTCAAGCTTAACTCCCTCAATTGCTGTAAATGCCATACAAGAAGGGATCAACCACTGCCTTTTTTTATCAATGTACCCCCCTCACACACACACACATCATCTCTACACATACATACACACACACAAACAAACAGACAGTCCTACACAATTCTTTGAGTAGTGCAACAGATTTAGCGGTCAATACGCTTTGCAAATCTGCAAATTACCCTAAAAAAGAAAAATGGTGGGGGGGGGGGGGGGGGGGGGTTGACTGGTGGAAAAACATCTCCCCAAAAGACAGGTGAGAGCGGATAAGTTTTGGGACCCTTTTGGTAACCTAATTGCCTCATCGCCGCAGCTCCCGGTTCGACTCTTGCTCTCGCCTCGCAATATCGCTTCATTTCCTCATTCAAATTATTCATCGGGGTCTGCATTCAGATTTATTTCTCCCGGTTCTTTGTTTTGATACCTTTGGTGTGCTCTTATGGGATTTAAGCAGGGGGGTGGTGTGTGTGTGTGTGTGTGTGTGTGTGTGTGTGTGTGAGTGTGTGTGTGGGATGGGGGGGTCTTCATTTTCATACATGCTATTGTTGAAACACCTTAAGTCCCAGGTGAGAGTGTGGTGTAGGACTGACAGACATGCCTGGCCTATTTAAATGCTTCAAAGGCGGAGGATGAAGAGCATGTGTTCACGCTAACCCCCCTGATCATTGTACCTGAGATCCCCGTCTTCCTCTTCAACCAGCCCCCCCTCTCCCCTCCTCTTCTCTTCATTCTCTCTCTCTCTCTCCAAATGTGATTAAAGAAAGAGGGAAAGTTGTAGTTTGTGGTTACTCACAGCCTGGTGGGAAACTGTCAGGTGTCTGCTGTCTGTTTTTTTTTTTTTTTGCCAATTAACTGTCAGTCGCCCAGACCTCACCGGCTTATCTTTCGCTATCCTTTAATCATGTTATGGCTATAAAAAGACCCCTCTCGGTTGAAAATAGTGGAATGCGTCTTCTTTTGATCATAGGCGTGGTGGGAATGTATGTACACATATAGGTACATGTAGGCAGGCAGGGATACTGACACAAAAGACAAAAGTCACAGAGGCAAGTAGATGGAAAGATGTACTGTTACTGTTACAGACAGACAGACAGACAGACAGACAGACAGACAGACAGACAGACAGACAGACAGACACGTAGACAGACAGACAGACAGACACGCAGACAGACAGACAGACACGCAGACAGACAAACTTTGTGCAGGGTGTCCCTATCTTTATGAGAGGTGGCGTTGTGCCTTAGTGGCGCTGTTGGCACTGACGCTGGCATCCCTATATCCATATCTCCACTTCCTCTCTAGTTCTGTGTCTGTCTCTCTTTTCTAGCTTCCCTCTCCCTCTCTCTGGCTTTCTTCCTCTCTCATTCTTGTCCTGCCTGCCATCCTCTCTGTCTCTCTCTTCTCTCACTCATCCTATCTTTCTATCTCTCTGCCATATTCTCTGTCTCTCTTGCTGTCTCTCCCTCTTTTTCTCTCACCCTCTCCGTCTATCCTTTCTCTCCCTGCCTCCCTATCTCTCTTCCTCTCTTTCTATCTCTCTCCCACCTTTTCTGTCTCTCTCTTCTCTCTCTCATCCTATCTTTCTATCTCTCTGCCACATTCTCTGTCTCTCTTGCTGTCTCTCCCTCTCTTTCTCCCACCCTCTCCGTCTCTCCTTTCTCTCCCTGCCTCCCTATCTCTCTTCCCCTCTTTCTATCCCTCTCCCACCTTTTCTGTCTCTCCCTCTTCCTCTCTCCCCCTCTTTCTCCCACCCTCTCTGTCTCTCCCCCTCTTTCTCCCACCCTCTCTGTCTCTCTTGCTGTCTCTCCCTCTCTTTCTCCCACCCTCTCCGTCTCTCCTTCCTTTCCCTCCCTCCCTATCTCTCTTTCTAGCTCTCTCCCACCTTGCCTGTTTTCATCTCCTCTCTCTCTCTCCCTACCTCCCTCTCCCTCCCAGCATGGCTGTGCCGCCTTGCGGGGGCATGGCTGGCGGCAGGCAGGAAATGGTGGGCCTTCCCGACGCGGCCGGTGACAACAGCTGCTGTGCGGTGGGGGACGTGTGTACCCCGCTGATCGAATCTTGTCAGTCACATTTCCCCTAATTAACGAGCATCTGCTTCCTCATTTCGCTTACATGCATCACGGTGACCCCTGACCCCCCCGGCGGAGCCGATGGTCACGGCCACCGGGAGTAAGCCGAGCGCTGCGTAGAAAGCACTCGAGAAATTAAACCTCAGGTGAGGACACAGTGCGAGCAGGAGTGTACGTGTGTTTATGTGTATGGATGTGTTTTTGTGTTTGTGTGTGTGTGTGTGTGTGTGTTTGTGTAAGTGTGAGAGTGTACGTGTTTATGTGTGTGTGTGTGGGTGTGTGTGTGTTTGTGTGTGTGCACGTGTGTGTGTGTGTGTGTGTAAGTGCGCGTTAGTGTGTGTTTGTGCACATACATGTGTGTGTGTGTGTTTTTGTGTGTGAGCGCGAGTGTTTGTGGGAGTTTGTGTGTGCACACACTTGAGTTTGTGTGTCTGTGTCTCGTATTTGCTGTTGTCATCTCTCTTTCATCAATGCCATATAAGGGGAAGAGGTGGGAGAATCACTTGGGCACCTAAAAAAAAAGCACCAGCTGTTTATGGTAAAGAGCTCCAATTTAAAATGCATATCACTGCATATACCACCCTCTGACTTTAATGACACTACCTAAAGTCATGCCTCTCAAATCATCCTTAAAGCATCTCATCTCTTCGCCAGACGCTGTATCTATGCATATTAAACTATATGTTTTCATATGATTTATGTGCATTAATGAATCTGCACAGCCTTAATTAAAATATATACTTTTTTGTGAACCAGCACTTCCAAAAAAAAGCATGAAAAAGAAAAAGAAAGATTTTTTTCTTTTTACTATTGTTTCAGTCCACTTCTATTTGATGCGAAAAACACATTTGAGGGGGCACTGATTTTTTTTTTCTTCATTTGTTCAAATTGTTCCACAGCCAAATTCTGACTTGATTGAAGCTCAGATTCATTAAAACTTAATTAATATGCATCATTATGTAAATGAGGGTGCTGTTAATGAGTTTTTAAAAGAAGCATTCCTTAATTAGTTCAGTGTTAATGGCATCATCATTTATCTTTCTCTTCTTTGAAGCAGAATGATGTGCAAGACTAGCCAGTATCCAAATGTTAATCTATATTTTATCATTTAGGTTTTTTTTTTCCTTTTTTTTGGTTGTTGTTGTTGTTGTTGGTTTTGATCTATTTCTATGAGTGCTTTTACAATACCATTCCACTGACAGATATTCAGACATTTATAGTGACTTTGTGATGCAAGCAGGATTACTCCATCTGACTTTGTTAGAGAAAACACATCCTATCAATGTAACATTAAACTTTATTCATTCTCACCAAAATCAGTTTAGCCAACTTTTATATGGATTTAGTTAATGCGAGGAAAGATCTAGAAGTATATGGATTTTCAGACGCTTTCACTGTCATTGCACTGCTCTCTTAAAACTGCTTCCAATTAAAGCAACCACAATACAACACGGAGAATGGCACAACAGCAAACAAACGGCAACGCATCCCGACGAACAACAATTAAAAAGCCATTTGTAAACTTTTACATTGCACCATCTCTATGCATCCTGCTCGCCGCCTGTAAGAAGTAATCAACCGCTTTTGATTTTGCAAATATTTGAGAGACCTGTTAAGATGGTGGGAGATTTCTCTCCACACTGACAGGCCATTCAACCACCCCACCCCACCACCCGCCACCCCCTCCTCTTCCTGTGACAAACAGCACACTTCCTCTCCGTGAGAGGGGTTTTCTTTTTTATATATAAATAACGCCGGTGAAAACACGACAACATTTTTTCTTTAGCTTATGCAATGCCAATCTTTCATGAGGAGGATGCATGGATTTTCTGCACCTTGTTATTGTTGTTATTGATGCTGTTGTTAGAGGTTAGACTATATTACCACGTTACCGAGTGTCAGACCATCATTTGGTCCTCTTTGTTTATTAAATTCTACTCTTATGGTTCTCAGATATATTGTACTAAATTGGAAAAGAAATAAACACTTCTGAGTAACAGAGCAGTGCAGGGCAGCAGCTTTTTGATCTGCTCAATTATTTCTGCACTGTTATAATCCTGCTGTTTATGACACAGAATCGCCATTTAACTGGGATTATGGGTTGGACTGTTTAAAAGCAGGGTACATTTCGACCATGGCCTGGCATCCAATTTGTCTGCTTTTGCCTTTAAACTTATTTATTTAATTATTGTTACTATTTTCTGTCATCTGCAATCTATTTCATCTATTCAATCTATATTTTATTGACCTTTGGTATATTCATTGAAAAGGCTTATAAAACATTTCACTTCATGAGTTATTAGTCTTAATGTTATACTGAAAATAAACATTTTATTTGAGACTTTAAATTATGTTTTAAAACAAAATCACATCATTCAGAAATCTGAACTAAGGAAATGTAAATTAAGTACTATCTCACACATAATTAACTCCTTTTAAGTTGGCCTAATTGTTTAGGAAATTTTAAGCAGTCATCAATAATTTCCTGTTTCACTGGGGTATAAAAATTAGAAGACACAGGGCTCAAATCCCTTAGTCACTCACCATGGGAGAGGTTCCAGCACATTCCGCAACAAGGCACCAGAGTGTTAACTTGCACACATCAGGAAATGGACACAAGAAAATAGCTGCTTGACTTAAAAGGCCCATATTAACAGTCATTAAGGGCAATCATTAAGAAGTTTAAGAAATCCATAACTATCATAAACTAGCCTGGAAGAGGACACTTGGCTATTTTGTCATTAACCACAGTGATGAGGGTGGTCATAGAAGTAAACGAATCTCCAAACCAGTGAAAGCTAATGGAGTTTACTAGACACCACTAGAACTTTAACTGGGACAGGGTGCTGTGGTCAGACTAAATTCAAAATTGAGTTCTTCTACGCTCAAGGTGGGTTTGGCATAGAAATAAAAATGGCCACAGAGAAAAGCACCTAAAACCAAGCGTTAAATATTGTGGAGGATCTGAGGGGCTTTTTATCCAAAGTCCCTGGCAGTACTGTTCACATCAATGGCATCATGGACTCCAGGAAGTACCAGGTTATTTTAAATCAAAATGTGTCTGCCTCTGTAGAGAAGCCTAAGCTTGGTTGAGGTTGGATCACCCAGCAGGACCACGACCCAAAGCACACATCAAAATCCTCTCAAAATCAAACAAAATTGAGGTTTTGCCATGGCCATCTCAGTCCCCTGACCTAAATCCAACTGAAAACATGTGGGTTGAGCTTAGGAAGAAAGTGCACAAGAGCAGTCCAGGACTCTGCTAGATGTGGAGAGATTCTGCATTGAAGAATGGTCAAAGGTCCCCTTCTTCTGTGTTCTCATGTCCTATAAGACACCGCAAGAGAAGACTCAGTGCTGCTCTGTTGGCAAAAGCAGGTTGCACAAAATACTAAATGAGGGTGGTGCCAATGCTTACGAAACACGTTTTCTGGTAATATTTCTTCTCTTCTTATGGTAATGGCTTTATATATTTTCTTTAGTTTCTAAGTAAAGTCAATATTTGATAACCAGGAAGAGGAATTTTCATCAGCCTTTTTCACTCACATTAAATAGAGGTGGCAATAATTCTAGAGGGAACTATATCTATCTATCTATCTATCTATCTATCTATCTATCTATCTATCTATCTATCTATCTATCTATCTATCTATCTATCTATTTCATTATTACTATTGTCATTATCATTGTCATTGTCAGTTGTTCTGTGCAGGTTCCCTATTGAGTGACGCTCTCTGTCTTTAGTTTTATTTAGATGTGCATTGCCACGGAATCAATTCTCATAGACACATATAAATTACTGTTTAACGAGAAGCCATATTCCATAAATTATTCAGAACACCTGGGATTACAATATGAGATCAAATGATAGGGAAAGAAAGAGTGCCCTGCTGGAGGCAGCCAGCGCACGAGCCATCACATCCTCGCTCTAATGTTAAATAAGGCAAGAGCTCCGCAAGCTGCACAGTCACAAGTCATTGGTGGGTAAGACACGCCATGCACTGCTACTGCCACTGCCACTGTCACTGTCACTGTCTCTGCTCTGGCTTTTTGTCGGCCTGAGTTTTGTGATGCTGCGTCCCCCATTCTCTGTGATGGAGAGGGACGGGACAGGGGCAGGGAAAGGTCTTTCTCATGATGAATCTGTTGAGTCCATTTTTTTGGACTGGAAATTGATAAAAAAAAAAAAAAAACATTTGAATTCAGTCATTATGAAAATTGTATTATAATCAATGGGGATTTTCATTACAGTTATTCCAAGTTGACCGGTAGTTTTCAAGACTTGACTTATTAAAACTGTATCCTGATGATTGTACCTTTAAAATGGTTATGATTATCATTTAAGCTGATTAGCCTCAAAATCAAGTACTCAATTTGAGTAAATACATGAAATTGATTACTATGAAATTCGTGTAAGACAGTATTTAAAGGGTATGACTATAAATAGTTATCAAGTAGGTGGTATTAAAGACTGCAAAAACAACATTTGGTTTCAAGTGTGCATCATCTTTTTTTGTCTGTGTTGAGTTATGAGACTGAGAGAACAGATTCAAGAGTACTGCTATTTCTCTAGAAATATCTCTAACCCCTCGACATTCAGAAAAAAACAGTTTCAGTGCAAATGCGGTTAATGCACTGTAAATTACGGGTAAAGAGGGGGAAGTCTGAGCAAAAAAATGATAGCAGGTACAGGAAGTTACATCAGCTTGCAAGCACCGAATACATCAGAACCACCATATAGTGCGTGGGTGCAAGGATCTGTGATTGCCATTTACCAGTCAGTCTTGTGGGATGCCTAATAGAATTACTTCAACTGTAATAGTGAACCTTTCTAACGTGATACTTTATAAATACTGACTGTATTGGTAGTGCTTCCCACTGCCAGGAGTTCAGTTTTAGGTCAGGTTCTAGGTGCCTAGGTTATAGACACCCAAGGCATGGTTGGATTGTTTGTATAAGTAGGACACAGGTGGGTATGTAGGTGCATGGGGAATATGGCACTGTGGCTTTTGGCGACAGATCGAGTTTGTGTGTCAATGTACAGCTTTTTGGCTCCTGTGCATCTCTGTGTGTTTGTGTGCATGAGTGTGTTTACATTTGCATATGTGTGTATGCGTCTGTTTGTATTTTACTTTGTTCTGTGTGCTGCTGGTGCTTGTGTGTGTGTGCTTATAAGCCTCAGTGTGTACGTGTGTATGTGTATATATATGCGTGATTGTGTGTGTAGGTGTGTGTGTCTGTGTGGATGTGTGTGTTTGCATGAAGACGGCCACCTCCGCTCTCCACCAGCGGGGGAGGATTACAGCAGGAGGCCCCTTGCCAGCGGCTCCAAACGGTGTACTGCAGCGCCCCCTTCAGGCGGCGGCCGTCCCTAAGCTCATTACCCAGTCCTCCCAGTAGCAGGGAAGTGGGTATGTGAGGGAATGGGAGCCAGTCAGCCAGCCAGCCAGGGGGACCACAGGGGCCCTCTCCTCTGCTTCCAGTCCCCCCCCCCTCCCCCGCCAGGAGACCCTCCCTTATTGTGCCACCTCCGATCAGGCGAGGAGATGAAGCGGTGTCCCCTGACAGCCGCCTGGTTCTGCCTAAAACCCTCACCCGCCCCTCACTCTACACCCCACCCCAATGTGATCCCTCCTGAATATAGCCATGCATGTGAGTGAAGTTTATGTGGCGTGTGGGGCTCTTTGCCTCCCTTTGTTTTAACTCGTCTTGGTGACAAGTGTGTTCTCCTCCGGCAGGCCACCCAGGTCCCCAGCGGGACACGGGAATGCACTGCTGCTGACACGCGGAGGCAAATGAAGCCTGCCTTCCACGCGCACCAACACACACACCTACAGACACACAAACAACTCTACACACACACACCTACATACACACAAACAAGTCTACACACACACACACACACACCTACATACACACAAACAAATCTACACACACACACCTTCTTACTCACAAACACATCTACACACACACGGCTACATACACACAAATGAGTCTACACACACAAACTGATACGTACACTTGCACACACACACAAGCAAACACACATATATATCCTTTATACTTGCAAACATACTTGCAAACACACACACACACACACACACACAGACACACATATATACACACAGACACTAACACACACACATATATATCCTTTATACTTGCAAACACACACACACACACACACACACACACACACACACACACACACACACACACACACACACACACACACACACACACACACACACACACACACATACATACACACAGACACTAACACACACACACACACACACATCCCCGCTATGCCTACACATCCAGTCCCCACTGTGTTTCCTCTCTGAGGATCACATTAAGAGACCGTCAACTGATGCCTCTGTTACGGCAGCGGTGCCGTAGCCATGCAGCCAAGTGAACCGAAGGACCCAAGTGCTACGGAGGCAGCGGCGTATTTGACACGTTGCAATTCTCGCCGGAGGAGACGCGCTGCAGCGAAACCCGGCGAGGATTGAATAATCGAACAAATGGTGCATTTTAAAGGAAGGTGGAGTGTGTGTGTGTGTGTGTGTGTGTGTGTGTTGGAGGGGGGGGGGGGGGTGCAGCTGCAAGGGCTCGTCTGGGAAGCGGAGCAAGCTTTCCGTCACTTACATCATCTGAGCAACACTTTGCTTCCCCCCCGACGATATTTGCGGAAAAGGGAGTCAGTCTCCACCTCTTGGCTAAATATTAACAATTCATTTCAGTCGCTTAATCGCCTCCTTTCTCTCGTGTCAGGCGTTACCTAACTATGTTGCTGGCTGAGTTTGGCCTCTTTTTCAAAGCTTCAACTTCGACTCCAAAGAATCACTGATTATTCAGATGCATTTTACCAGGGTAAAACTGAATCCAACACTGACATCCACCTCTCGGACCATGAGATAGCAAGTGGTCAGTCATGTACTTTTTGTAGCACAGGCCTCAACGCGTTTGCTGTCAGACCGTGACACAGCTGACTTTGAACAAGCCACCGGATCAGTTAGAGTCCTTAGTGACCCTCCAGCCAAAAACACATTTTTACCACAGCAGACCTGCTTTGCTGAAACAAAACCACCTACTCCACAACAACACGTAACATAACAGTGCAAAAAAAAAACCTCTACAAATTACTTGAGCAGTGAGGCGACAGGCTAAACAGAGGGGGGGACCCAGTGCTTCGCCAGCCGACTGTCAAAATAACGCGCCGATAATTAGGACCTTTTGTAGCGTGAGCGCATCTCAAGAAAGACACCTGCATTTCCTGCGGAGGGTAGCACGACACGCGTTGATTGTCATTTTTAATCTCATCCTCCCTACTGAGCTCCACGCCACTCCACCACAGCAGCCAGCGGGTAGCCCCCAACATGCATTCATGCGCATGCGTGCATCGCAGCCGCGAGGAAGCCAGGCGTCGTTCGGGTGAGATTCACGCTTCCCAAATTGTCCGGACTCCTCGCCGTGCTCCAGCTATATTAATCACAGGCTCGCTGTTCATTAACTCATCAAGTTTTAAGTTGCGGGTCCGCTGCTCGGCACGGGTCTGTGTGATTGCAGTGATTCGTATGCTAATAGCTGCGAGCGCAGTAAATTACACGGCAGTTGAGCCGTTGTGCAATTGTTGCTTGATGCCCAGCTGAACTGTAAATTGATATGATAGTAAAAACTATTCAGAGGGATAACCTAATAATTTTGTCAAAGAGATCAGTTCATTGCTAACATCTACATATTAAGTGCAAGATGACATATCCATGAGGATGTTAGAGGCCCAGATCTAAAGTGAGATTACCAGAGTAATGGTAGAAATGTAAAGTCTTACAGAGAGAGAAAGAGGTATCAGTGGAGGTAAACAGACTCCTAAAGCACAAGGGGGGAGGGAATAGCAGACAGCTCTGCTCCAGAACTGGTTAACACAGAGCTCGTCAGGTTAGGCAAATGTGTGCCTCTGTTTCTCTTTCATTTCTGCCCCTGAATGGAGGCCGCGTGTCTGATCGCCTGAGCCAATTTGCCAGCCCATGTGGCCCGCATCCCATCAGACCTGGGCATTGTGCCTCTTGCTTCCTGGCGGAGCATGCCGAATTATTTTCACCCCCCCTCCCCTACCCCCCCAACAGACATCCCCACCCCCATACCACCCCCACCAACCCCCCAAACTCCCTCTACCAAAAGGCTTGGATATGCGCCGCTGATTCCGAAAGCCCGCACTCCCACACTGTCGGGATCGTTTCTGGCTGGGTGCCAACCCCATTATATTGATCTCTCTTTTCTGAGCATTTCAATGGGCCCCAGACAATGCAGATTTAGAGCAGAACATATTAGGCAAATAACATGGGTTTAGGGCTCCACGTTCGCACACTCACCATCGTTAATATCAATGCTTCGCACCGCCGTCCCTCCACCCCACCCCCACCCTCTGTCTACACCCGCCTCATAACGTTTGGCAACCCTCCTCTTCACTCTCACCACATATGTCGTCTCAGTCAGTCAGTTTAATAATTTTTTTCTCTACTTTACCTTAAGTGGCGTGTCACCCTAAATGTGTAATTAGGTTACGGTACATTTTCATTGCTATTGCTGGAGATTTCAATGGCTCAGGCTGGTTTTTAATGACACTCATCGCTTGCCATTGCCACTGCCGGTCCTTGGAGGCATCCCTCTGGCACGCGGTCGCTTGGAGCCCAACGGCCCTCGCCGTGTCATTTGGAGCCAGGGCGGGAATAGACGCTGATGATCCCAAATAATAAAACGGGCCGACAATCACAATACGTTAGATAATGAGCACGGCGACGAGATGATTCCCTTCCTCTTTCCTGAGAGGGAAATCAGGGTGAATGTTTAAATGGGCATCCTCCAAAGACACGTGGAGGAGCTACTGTAAGATTGCCAAGGCGACGAATGTCTGTGTGCTTAGAGCCGTCGACTGTGAAAAGAGAGAGGAGGCATTGCCTGATATGGCCTCTGAATATCGCAAACTTAGAGGAGAACACAAGCTGGGGTTGCCAGAGTTATTTCTCTGCTGAAATGCCTTTCCTTTCACTGCCCGTATACTTCACACAATTCGTTTCAGTTCCAAAAAAAGACCCTCTGTACCCCTATCAGCCTGAGATAATTTCTAGAGAATGTAACACAATATCTTTGTAGACAGCTCACGGCTTGTTTTTCCAAAAGTAAAATTAGCATGTGTTCATTGTCACAATAATCCTACATGAAATTCCCGTACAAGTTATTTGGAACGAATTTGAAAGATGTGCTTCATATGCAAGTTTGGTGGAAGGCCTTCGAGCTACTCAGCCTGGCCCCAGTGCAGGTGAACCTAGCCAGCTCCTGACCCAAAGGACTTCACAGCCATATCACAGGCCTTCTCATTATGGCAAGATTACTGCCCTGAGCCCCCTAATCTAATCTGAGCGGGGTTCAGATATACCCCCCCCCCCCCCCCCCCCGCCCCCCCAGTGATTGGTCTGAGAGGCAGCTCATTTGTGGTCAGAGGAGCTCTGATTTGGCCCTTTGTGATTTATTGAAATGCAGAGTGTTTCTGAGCGCTTCCGTAGTTTATTACATTCATTTCGCGCAGTTCCGCAAACATAGTTCATTGCCCCTGGCATCTTGCTCTTGTGTCCCAGAATTTCAATATCAGGTTTTTTACACAGCAATCTCAGTGATAATTGGCAGAGATCATCTTAAAAAAAGGCAGATTTTGCTGACTTTTGCTCTTGTCCTAACTCATGAGCCATCGGGGCTATGATATAATCTCATTTAAAAGCCATCTACCGAGTAAGCATACATCAAAGTTAGTGATTTCTCCGGGAGTATTAAGCACATATTGAATCAATCAATCAGCAGAGTTAATCAATCGGGTCCCGACGGAACCTATCCCCACCCCCCTCGGCCGGCTTTCTTGATGTTGGCGGAAGTGGTCACCTCGCGCGCACCTTCAAAGAGCCAGCGGCACGACGGGTGGAGAGAAGGGAAGGGAGGAGAAGGGAGGAGAAGGGAGGAGAAGGTAGCAACGGCGACGGCGCGGCTCTAATTCTGAATTCATTTGTGCCGCACACCGACCCCCAATTCGCACAGCAGTCGGTGAAGGGGGCCCCCAGGGAGCCCTATCACTGTTCTATATGCAAATATCCTCGCACCTGGGCAGCCGCGCGGGCACGCTAGGAGCTTATTTATGCAAATCTGATAGAGTGGAGGCACACATGCTCACCCCTACACCTACACACACACACACACACACACACACACACACACACACACACACACACACACACACACAACACAGCAGCAGTGTGATTTTTCAGGGTGGGGGTGGTGGGGAAGGGGGGGTGCCAGGGGGAAGGAGGGCACTCCACTCCTGCCAAGTGGGATGCGTGAGAAATAGAGAGAAAGGGTGATAAAAAAGAGGGAGAGAGGAAGAGAGAGTGTGTGTGTGTGAGAGAGAGAGGGAAAAATCTAAATACGCATACGTTGGGGGAAATGAAGAGGTGTGATGGGGTGCAGTGGGGAGGAGGTGTCATTGATGGACACCACTCCACCGACTGAGACTGAGACATTGCTCATGTTGACGCAGACTGGCCATGCCAACCGACCACTGTGATTTTCCTCATCATGGAAACTTCCGGACTTAAAGGAAGAAAAAAAAAAAAAACTATCGCACAGGGCTCTGTTGCTGTGTACATATGTCAATCAAACGGAGAGAGCACGTAATTGAGAGCTGTCACCGTGGTACCACGGAGGCAGTACACAGGATGTACATATTCCGTGGGGGTGGCATGTGTGTCAGGGGCCGTGTCATTGACATCTGCTCCTCGATGTCATGTCTCCCCGAGCCAGGGCCCGCAAGGAGCAGCTGGGGCCCCTGCGCAGGATGTAATGAAGGGTCGTCATGGGGACGCAGGAGCAGAGATCATCCTACCTCCCCGTCTTTGTGCCCCCCACCCTTACCTCTGCCAACCCCCTCCACCTCCCAAAAGAGCTTGTACCACAAGCAACATGGCTCCCATGGAAGCGAATTGGGGTGGGGGTTGTCAGAGAGGATGAGGGGCTGAGTGAGTCAGTGTGTGTCATGTGTGACGAGGGAAGGGAGAGACAGAGCGAGTGATTGAGGCTGTGAACGAGTGAGTAAGTGAGAGAGTGAATAGGCCAAATATCAATCAATCAATCAATACACATTTATTTGTCCCAGGAGGGCAGTTCAACTTGAGGTTCACACCGAGCATCTCCTAGTGAAACACATTATCACAGAATACAACAGAGACCTGCTACAGGCAAACAGATCACTCCAGTAAGAGACTGAGTGAGTGAATGAATGGATGAGTGTCTGCAGTGACCTCTGAGAGCTTGGGACTCTTAGGGCAGATCGGGCACATGAAAGGAGTGAACTTTACTATACACAGAATGAACATCACCATCAACATCATTAACAATACCAATTGTCTATAAATAATATAAAAAACATCATTATAAACAATAGTCACAGCATTATTAACAATTATAAATATAGAATGTTAACAGTAATTACATAGCATAAACATTGGGCCTCATTCTCAAACGCAGTTGAGAAGAATTTAAGAAGGAGTTTCTTCTGAACTCCCCTCCGATGGATTTGGGAAAACATTTGGCATTCATGAAAGTTTTCTCATCTGGGATTTGTTCTGAAGTTCATAAAACTTTCAGAACGCGAAATAGCAGTCGTAAATCGGCCCGTGGGGTCATCTTTTAAGAAAACTCTCCGTGTTAGGGGTTGAATTTATGAGAAACCATTGATGATTGCGTTCACTCCAACTCTACAGACATCCAATCCACAAAATAATTATTATAATAATAAATACGAGAATATTTGTATCATTAACAATTACGTTTCACATTTATAGTCATGATTCTACGAGGCATCGTGATGTCATAAAATAAATAAAAGTACTACACCAGGGTGCTAATCCAGACTATTCTCATTTGCAGATACACGTTGGTGGAATGAACTGCCTAGCTAGCACTACTAGAGATGGCGCGTCTCTCTCTACCTTAAAGAAGCTTTTGAAGACCAAACTCTTCAGAGAGCACCTCCCTTCCTAACTGGCACTTCAACTAGTCCTTTAATTGCACTTACAGCAGTTGCATTCCTGCACTTCTTTTTTCTTTTCTACCTTGTTTTTCTATATCTTATGTAAAGTAGTATTTATTGTTACACTAGGTCTCTATTGCTCGTAGCTTGACTGATTCTCCCTTGTATGTTTTTCCGAAGCCCATAAGAAACATTTCAGAAGAAACTTCAGAAAATGTTTGAGAATGAGGCCCATTGTTCTATGATATTCCTATGACGACTGAGTGATCTGGTGAAGAAGTGTGTGGGTAAGCGGATGACTGAAGGACCCTACTTTTTTGACTGACAGATCTGTAAGGAACTTTGAAATGTTTGTGCACCGAAAAAGACGGCAATCGTGTAAAATGAGTTCCCTCCTTGGTTTAGAGGATGAGGAGCACAAAGAGTTAAAGCATTGTTCTGTTAATGAGGACAAAACAAATCATCATCACACCCAGCTGGAAAGCAATCCTACTGGGCCACATGCCTGCGCAACACATCACACAGGAAATCTCCCTTAAAAATAAACACTCTCACAGCAGACAATGCACAAAATTAATGTGCAAATGTATTCTGAAAATTAAAAGTCAGAATTAAACAGGCAAATTAGGTAGCTACACTTGAATTGTTGGGATTATGAATAATTACGAAGAATTTCCCTTTCCTAATATGACTGTTTTTTTTCCTTTCCGTAAACAAAGACTTAATTGTGAAATTGCAGAGGTGATACCGGTGCAGTGCGTTATGGCGATGTCACCAGCAGGACGGGGAAGGTAATGAGCTACTGCTCCTGACGTGCCTGTCTGATGAGAGGCATTAAAGTTCAGTTCCACTCCGTCACCTCAGACTCACTCACTCACACACTCTTCACAAAACATTTTCTTTTTCTTACCCCCACCACCACTGAAGGCAACTATTAAAGACCACTGTGTATTATTCAAGCCACCCCCCACCCCACGGCCCCCTCTCCACCCTGGTTCCTGATACGGCAGTGGCAACCGAAACACTCAGTGGTTTTGAGCTCCTCGTCTCAAAGAGCAGCTTTGGTCTGTGATAAGCCGTAATGACCCTCATGGGCATAGTTACCTCAGGCATGAGGCTCGGGCGTCTATTAAGACTCCTGAGTTCTCATTTCACTTCACCAAAAAAAAAAAACATCTGCTATCCATCACGCAGCCTGTCTTTCCTTGTGTTGAGGGTTTTTTCCCCCTTTTTGCGAGGTCTGAAGATATAAGCTCACTTCTTTTTCAAAGTTCGTCTCGCGTTTAGAAAAGACATCTGGAGACAAGCGGCTCTCTCTGCGGGGATATGACTGTTAAAAAGCATCAAATATACAAGTCGCCGTTTTATTTTCTTTCTCTCTTCATCTCTCTCTCTCTCTCACTCTGTTTTTCTCTCTCTCTCTCTCTCTCAAGCTTCAATGAGGATTCGGTGAGGACCGCTCTCGCACTCATTAGGATGGCGGCAGCCCCAGCTTTTAACCGGAGCTGTCCGCGCACTCTGAGCAGCCTACACCTCGCCGAGTCCTGGCCTCGGGCGGATGTGCTGCTTTGATGCAGAGATCACTGGGGGGGGGGGAGGGGTTACTTTCTCCCCCCATGCTGCCTTTAAAGGATAAGATCGAGGAGGGGGGAAATTGGGGATGATGGCATTACTCCTCCTTTTGATTGAGAACAATAACAACTCATCTGTGGACGAGTGAATGTTAAAAGAAGAAGTGCATGTGTTTTTTCTTGGTTTCTTTTTTTTGTGTGTTCCTCCCGTGCTGTGGACAAAGAAGAGAAGGTGTCACGGAATCCTCCGGAGAATTCTCCATGCTGTGGCATCTGATGTATTTGTTTGACAGAGCTTAGAAGTCCTGGTGGAGTGTCGGGCCCGGGAATTGGAGGGGAGAGGGGGTGTTTAATACACACTCTGGTAGTGCTGTGTGTGAGTCTGTGTCACTGCTGAGAATTCATCATGGTGACGCACTGAGATATCATCAGGTACACACGACAGCCCCCGGTAAACAGTAACACACCACTCGGCCAAGCAGAGTACAGAAAACGGACACTTTCCTCTCAAAAAAGCCACCTGATTGGTGGAGTATAAGCAGTGTTTGTGAAGCCAGTCGCTTCGGAATATGTAGACACATCTGCCAAACAAACATCAAAAATTGAGCACCTGGATTTGTAGTAATGAACAGATATGGGGAAAGAGCGGCAAGCCTGGGGGCAATGCGCACTGTCACCCGTCAGAAAAGTTTGGACAAAGTTGCCTGACAGCTGTCTGAGTACACAGGGCAAGATGCTTTCTTCAGCTGGTACATCTTAATTCAGGCAACACGCACATCGCTCTCCATTGCACTGAGCATCCTGTTTACTGTGTGTCTAGACGGCCTAGGCTCCTATTAACATGATAACACTAAAATGAAATAAAACAAGTGGCAAACTATCTGGGGCAGTTTACTGTGTTGGTGCAGGGGATTTATATTTTAAGACTGCACCTGGTAAGTGAGTTAATGATAAAAAGGCCTTCAAAAGACTTAGGCACAATCATCCTGTGAATTCTGCCTTCATTTCTTATATAGTCTGCATTATGAATAATTTCAACTTCATTACCGATCTATATGATGGCAAAACAATCATTCTGGCCTCTTCCTTAAGATGCGAGCAGCAGTGAGAGCATATAACACATGGCTGGGGTGGACCGAAGGACTAAAGACATCTACAATTTTACCACACTGTGGAACCATTGAAGCACACATACGCGATAGACAAAGAGAAGGTCTTCTTCAAGGAGTGTCATGCTGTTTCGCATAAAGTCCAGCAGAACGCCCGTCGGCAAACTGCGGCATGTGGGCGGGTCTTAAAATAACTGTTCCATTAGCTGGTAATTACGGCCTGATGAAATAGGTGACATCTCTCTCAAACCAATCACTTTTTTAATGAGTCAATTAGCTTTAGAAGCACAAGGATATCCACTGGTTTTCTAGGGATAGAGTGGTCTAGCATCTCAGTAGACATACTATATGGCCGGTAATGTATGATTTTATAACATAATTGTTTACAAATATAACTATATAAGTAGAGACCTTGTGAAATCTTCGAATCACCTAAATTGTATTGTTTAACAGATTATTTGTATGCATATATGATTATTACACATCATATTATGTTAGAAGTCAGAATCTGTCTGCTGATCAAGCCTCAGCTGGCTTAAAGCCTGGTGAGGTAGATGCAGGTGGATGCTTTTGGTCACCCATCAAAGGTGGCGTAGAGCTCAGCACAGTAGCCTTCAAATACCAGCAGGAAATCAAAATGTCCAGCACCCTTTGGTTCTTGGTGTTAAAAGTCTCTTACAAGGTGTTAAACCAAGTGTGAGTCTGGATTGAGTCGTGTCTCATCAGGCCTCTGGGCACACAGCCATTAAACTGCCCCCTGACTGTGACTCTGGTCCACTGGATACAGATAGCCAATGGAGACAATGAGTATTTCTAATTGAAACTGTGTGCCAGACAGACAGTGAGAGGAAGGGGAGCTGAGAGAGTGACAGGTGTGTGTTTGATCACATGCTCATCAGTGTGTCTATGGGTATGTGAGGTTGCAGGTATATAGTTGATTAAGAATTTCTCACCTCATAAAATGACTGTTCACTCATCAGTTTAAACATTTTGAAAGCTCCAGTATTTACACTTGACTAACAAAGGAATCAAGGCAGTACATACATATACACACACACATGCACGCACGCACACATGCACGCACGCACGCACGCATGCACGCAAACGCACACACACACACACACACACACACACACACACACACACACACACATAGGGCCCTATCTTGCACCCAGCGCAATTGACATTGTCACCGACGCATGTATCATTCCTATTTTGCACCCGGGCCCGGCGCACAGCGGGATATTCCCTCCAGAGGCGCGCATCGAAATTAACTTGCGCCGAAATGGGCGGGGCGGAACACAGAAGGCGTTTCTCAGGCGCAAGTCTTCCCTGGCGGTATTTTGCAGTTTCAAAACAACAGTGCGCCGTAGACCAGAAAAAACCTAGTCTAATGTCAGAGGCGCATTGTGTAGAGTCTGTGGCGCGTATTCAGGCGCTATTTTAAGGGCGCGTGCTTGGCCGCACAGTATAGGACCTATAGGCTACACTTTACTTCTCTCGTCTACACGAGAGATTTACACCAATTTTTTGGCAAGCCATATATAATTACAAGGAAAATAAAGTATTTACCACATGAGGAAATCATTGTGATATCCATATCCAAGATATTTTAAAAATAGGCATACATCTAGCGTACACATTGACCCAAATGATTCAGGTTAATTGTAAAACCTGGCTAATGACGCCTTTTATCAACCCTGCAACAGTGCACGAAACTCATTTTAACAGAAAACACACACACACACGGGGCCCTATCTTGCCGATCAGAAACGCAAGTAGGACGGCGCCAAGCGCAAGTAGCTGTGTGGGCGGCTCTATGGCGCAGTTGCTATTATAACGGCGGAAAAAACACACTTGCGTCCAGCGCAAGTGTCAAAAGGGTTGGTCCAAAGGAGGTTACTCAGCCATAGGTGTGGTTTGGGCGTAATATGCAATAAACCAATCCGAGCGTCATTTCACATTCCCTTTAAGAGCGAGAAGCGCATAATCCATAGCGGCTTGTTATTTTGATGGCGGAATTACCTGGTGGAAGACCGGAGAAGTTCACAGCCGAGGAGACCGACGTGAGATTTACACAAATTTTTTGGCCATATATAATTACAAGGAAAATAAACTATTTACCACTTGAGGAAATCATTGTGATATCCATATCCAAGATATTTTAAAAATAAGCATACATGTAGCCTACACATTGACCCAAATGATTCAGGTTAATTGAAGCTGCGTGACATTTGATTTATTGTATGGCTTTGTAAAAAGCCGGGAGATAGATATATATGGGGATGCGAGAAACCCTCCAAAAGTAAGCAGTCAAGCAAGCATGTCAAGATATTGCCGTGATTGTTTCTGCAACGGGGCACCCGAAAACGTTGACGAAAACGCTATAATGACGTCGGGAGACGTGGGACATCCAAGCTGGAAGGTAACACACGTTCTCGTGCCTTCACGGGAGGTGGATCTGCCTCGACCCAGGATCTGACGGCAGCAGAGGACATCGCCACGTCTACCCTCGCGCCTGAGAGCGTGCAGGGATTTGGGGGCATGGAAATCGGCACCCAAGCCAGTGCACCAGCTGACCAAACCCAAGGTACATAAATAAAGTCCACATACACAGAGATGAGTTTACAAGATTTATAATAATACTGGCATTAAATAAATGCAACAAAGCCATACAATAAATCAAATGTCACGCAGCTTCAATTAACCTGAATCATTTGGGTCAATTGTGTACGCTAGATGTATGCCTAGTTTTTAAATGTCTTGGATACGGATATCACAATGATTTCCTCATGTGGTAAATACTTTATTTTCCTTGTAATTATATATGGCTTGCCAAACAATTGGTGTAAATCTCTCGTGAAGACGACAGAAGTAAAGTGTAGCCTACAGGTCCTATACTGTGCGGGCAAGCACATGCGCCCTTAAAATAGCGTTCTGAATACGCGTTACAGACTTTAGACATTGCGCCTCACATTAGACCAGCTTTTTTTTGGTCAATGGCGCACGGCGCACGGCGTTGTTTTGAAACTGCAAAATACCACTTGCGCCAGAGAAACGCCTTCTCTGTTCCGCCCCCGCCCATGTCGACGCAAGTTCATTTCGAAGCGCGCCTCTGGAGGGAAAATCGCGCTGGGCGCCGGGTGCAAGATAGGAATGATACATGCGTCGGTGACAATGTCAATTGCGCTGGGTGCAAGATAGGGCCCACGCAGTATAATAGAGCGAACATTTGGGATTCTAAAAATGCGCTTCAGGTGTTTGGACAGGTCAGGTGGTACTTTACAGTACAGTCCTCAAAAAGTCGCAGCATTCTTTGTGGCATGTTGTGTTTTACACAACATTGCCATGAATCATGGATGTGTCAATGACATAAATGAGGATAGATTAGAGGACTTTAGAAGACGTGAGGTTGAACTGCATGTGCCGATGCCATTAAACCCAAAATGCCCCAGCAGCAGCACGAGAGAGGAGAGCCCACCTGACAGAAGCGCTACTTCCTCTATAATGAGGTAAGCAAACCATTGCCATCTCCAGAGTATTGCTTGAGCAAATTGCAATATTATTACCATGCATACATAACCTAGTGATTCAGTGAGGGTGAACCCAAAACATCGGAAAGTATGTTTTTGTGACTTTTATTTCAAATATGTTGCGACCAAAAAACGAATGCTAGTAACTGAAAAAATACAAACGAGAAATGAAAAGTAGAAACATTTCCCCAAACAAGCATGGGAAAATATTGCCGTGATTGTTTCTGGTAACACACGTTCTGGTGGCCTCACGGGAGGTGATTCCGCCATTATAATAACAAGCAGCTATGGAATATGCGCTCCTCGCTCTTAAAGGGAATGTGAGATGACGCTCTGATTGGTTTATTGCATATTACGCCCAAACCACACCTATGGCTGAGTAACCTCCTTTGGACCAACCCATTTGACATTTGCGCCGGATGCAAGTGTGTTTTTTCCGCCGTTATAATAGCAAATGCGCCATAGAGCCGCCCACACAGCCACTTGCGTTTGGCGCTGTCCTACTTGCGTTTCTGATCGTTAAAATAGGGCCCATACACACACACACACACACACACACACGCACATAGGGTGAGAGAGACGGAGAACGTCTTTGAGCATATTTAAATGCTGAGGCAGATATTTGTCTTTCTTTTCATGGCCACTCTTTTTGCTATTTGAGCCTAAGGGCCCTATCTTGCACCCAGCGCAATTGACATTGTCACCGACGCATGTATCATTCCTATCTTGCACCCGGCGCACAGCGCGATTTTCCCTCCAGAGGCGCGCTTCGAAATGAACTTGCGTCGACATAGGCGGGGGCGGAACAGAAAACGCGTTTCTCTAGCGCAAGTGGTATTTTGCAGTTTCAAAACAACGCCATGCGCCGTGCGCCATTGACCACAAAAAAGCTGGTCTAATGTCAGAGGCGCAATGTCTAAAGTCTGTAACGCGTATTCAGAACGCTATTTTAAGGGCGCATGCTTGCCCGCACAGTATAGGACCTATAGGCTACACTATACTTCTGTCGTCTACACGAAAGATTTATACCAATTTTTTGGCAAGCCATATATAATTGCAAGGAAAATAAAGTATTTACCACATGAGGAAATCATTGTGATATCCTTATCCAACATATAAAAAAATAGGCATACATCAAGCGTACACATTGACCCAAATGATTCAGGTTAATTGTAATGGCAGTGTTGTACCCGATTCAGCACGATATTTAGTCTTGTGAACCGCCATGTCAAATACATTCAACTTGCTCAAAGGAAAATTAAGTTAATTAATTTTGTAGTCATGGCTGGGGTAGGCTATATATTTCCACAGAACAAAAAGGTGTTCTTTTGCGTTCGCTATTATCCGAGGTTTTTGGAAAAAAACATCGGTTGTTTGTACTCTTTAGTACAGTTTTAAAGACTGTAATCACTTGTGTTCTTCTCTTCCATCTCTTTCACAAATAATGAAATCGTAGTAGGCTATAGGCTAGTATTTTTCCCTGCGTTTGTTTAGGCGAACTGCTTTCCTTTCCGATCAAGCGAGGGTGCTGAATCGGGTACCAAAGTATGGGTTCCCTGGCGTCCTTGGCGCTATAGACTGCACCCATATTCACATACGTGCCCCCCCAGTGTTTTACACAACATTGCCATGAATCATGGATGTGTCAATGACATAAATGAGGATAGATTAGAGGACTTTAGAAGACGTGAGGTTGAACTGCATGTGCCGATGGGTGCAATAGTATTACCATGCATACATAACCTGATTCAGTGAGGGTGAACCCAAAACATCGGAAAGTATGTTTTTGTGACTTTTATTTCAAATATGTTGCCACCAAAAAACGAATGCTAGTAACTGAAAAAATACAAACGAGAAATGAAAAGTAGAACCATTTCTCCAAACAAGCATGGGCAAATATTGCCGTGATTGTTTCTGGTAACACACGTTCCGGTCTTCCTCCCGGTAATTCCGCCATCACGATAACAAGGCGCTTTGCTATATGCGCTCCTCGCTCTTAAAGGGAATGTGAGATGACGCTCTGATTGGTTTATTGCATATTACGCCCAAACCACACCTATGGCTAAGTAACCTCCTTTGGACCAACCCTTTTGACAGTTGCGCTGGGCGCAAGTGTGTTTTTTCCGCCGTTAAAATAGCAACTGCGCCATAGAGCCGCCCACACAGCTACTTGCGTTTGGCACCGTCCTACTTGCTTGTTTCTGATCGGCAAGATAGGGCCCTAAATGTTCCCAACCCCACAGACCAACAGTCCAAAGGCTAATGTAAGAACTGTAATACCCATAAGGCTTTGCAGGTGATGTTGGATATATATGTAAGAAAGTGGGAAAAGAGGGCATTCGTTGTGGCTGGAGTTTGAGTAAACAGTCTTCTCAGTTCGAACTCGTGTGTCCGTGATTATTAATAATTCTACTACACCCAGAACCTATTCCCGAAGAGATTAGGGTTTACACTGGTGGCAGCGGTGTTCTTCACGTTCGAGTTTCGTCTGAAGTTTTCTCCAGCACCACAAAACTGACTACTGCTGCTAGCTGTGAAGTGTGAGTTGAATTAGTTGTTACGTTAGTATTAGCTGCTAGGGCGCACCTTTACGTTTGCTAGTTGGTGCTAAGTGAGTTTAGTCTAGATTTGAATAATGTCAGTAGAGGCCAATGGAGCCGCCGCCGCCGCCGCTGCCGCACGGGTCCCTCAGAAGGCTCGGGACGTCCCCCTGCCCCCGCCCTTTCGGAATGATGGAAGTGAGTCTTTCCAGTTGTGGGCCAGACGTTACGAGGTAATTCAGGAGGCGCGCTACAGAGACAGTGGTGTGAATCTGGATGCAGTAATGGCGGCAGAGTTGCCCACTAGATTACCGCCTGACCTTTTCATTGTCTGGGATAATTTGCCCTCTGCAACACGATGTTCGTTTGCAGCAACAAAGAGAGAGTTGCAAGATACTTTTGGCAGAACGGACATAATTGCGTCCTTCCAGGCTTTTACTAACGCACGTAGTAGGAAGCCCAATGAGGCCATGGAAGTGTATGCTGCTGATGTGTGTAGACTAGTGAAAGAGGCTTTTCCAGAATTTGAACCAAATGCTACAGAATATATGAAACTCACACGTTTTCTGGCAGGGCTAGATCAGGAGCTTCAAATTAAGTGTCATGAGAGAGGAGTGAAAACATTCAAACAGGCTTTTGATATTGCCAATCAAGCAGAGCGTGCCAGGCAGGCTGCCAAACTTATGCCACCTACTACCCCTCATTCAAACAGCTATGGTGCCACAACCCTGTCAGTCAACACGATATCAGACAGTACTGCACCTCTTCATAAAGTTGTTCAAGATTTCACAGACACAGTCAGACACTTAAGCAAAGACCTATCTGACCTAAAACTGACACTTAATGCCCAAGCCATGACATCACGTCACAATGCCTACTCACCAAACCGTCATCAGAGGTCCCCTTCCCCACGTGGCAGAGACCAAGGATACTCCCCGAGAGCACAGAGATATGCTCGCAGTTTTTCACCTACCAGTCACAGGGGTCGCAGTCATCTGTCTCCTGAGACGTACCAAAATTCTTCTGCACGCCAGAGTATGGACAATCGCAGACAGGACTACTACAGACGTGACCGAGACAGACCACACTCTCCACACAGGGGGGAGATGTCTAGAGATTACCACCACTACAAATTCTCACCTGATCGTTACCCAAACTACTCAAATGAGGACATGCCACGACCTCACTATGGCGGACCAAGTGGAAACATCAGAAACCGCCGCTACAGCCCAAGTCCAGTACGCAAGCGTGTCTCTTTCCAAGATGACCGGGGTGGCGATCAACATGACCACCATGACCATGGATATCAGGATGAATATCGGCAGGGAAACTTCAACTAGCTGATGCAGTGGGGCATTCACCAGCTAGCCTTCAACAAGCCCCTTTCTCTCATTGTGCAATGGTGCCACCTTGTGGCCAACAAAATACACTGAAAAATTATTCTGCTGTTACAGACAATGAAAACTGCAACACTTTCACTGCCTACGTCAGGGGAATAGTAGAAGGTTCTGACATGCATATTATGTTGGACACTGGTTCAAGCATTTCATTTATTAGTGAGAATATAAGAATGTCTCTTCCATCATTGAACAGAAGGCCTCTTAAAAAGGACTTTGTTTTATCCAAATCGGTAACAGGGCAACATTTGGATACACTTGGTGCTGTGAACATTGCACTACGACTAGGCTCACTAAATTTACAGCATGAAGTCCAAGTTATTAGGAATGTTAGTCAGACTATTATACTTGGCTGGGACTTTTTGCAACAACATTTTGCTGTGCTAGATTTAGGCAGAGGTTTGTGTCACCTTCACAATCAAGATCTTCCTCTGCTGAGCACCACAGAAATGACACCAGACAGCTGCTCTGCCCGTATTACTGAATGCACCACCATACCTCCACACTGTGAAATGCATTGTTCAGTGAAGCTGATGCCTGTTGCTGCTCATCTTTGTACACCTACGGGATACAATGGCCTCTTGGAGCCATACCACACAGACCTGGACGGGGTTGCTGTAGCACGCACACTTGCAAGAGCTGACAATGGTTTTGCTGTTGTGCGTGTCATGAACCCTACAAACACCCCCATTGTGCTACAACCAGGTATGCAGCTAGGGCAGTTCACCCCTGTAACGGACGATGAAATCAGTACAGCTGCTCCCACAGTTTGTCAGGTATCAGCCTCCCCAACAACATCTCCGCAGTCTTTGCCATTTGACGTGAAGTGTGGCAGTCTTACAGATTCTCAGTTTTCTGAACTTAAATCTATGTTACTGTCATACACTGATGTGTTCAGCAAGACTCCAAATGACTTTGGAAGAACTAATTTAGTCAAACACAAAATCAACACAACCTCAGACTCACCAATCAGAAAGCGTGCCTACCGCACCTCTCCACACATGCGGTCTGTGATCCAGTCACAAGTGGAAGACATGCTGGCACAAGACATAATCGAAGTGAGTCATAGCCCATGGGCTGCGCCAGTGGTTATGGTGCGGAAAAAAGATGGAAATTGGCGTTTCTGTATCGATTACAGGGCACTAAATTCGGTCACTGTCAAAGACGCGCACCCTTTGCCCAGAACCGATGACACACTAGATGCACTGGGTGGCTCTGCTGTGTTCAGCACCATGGACTTGTCATCAGGCTATTGGCAGGTCCAACTTGACGAACAAGACCAAGAAAAAACGGCGTTTACTACTGGCCGCTCTCTCTATCACTTCAAAGTCATGCCAATGGGATTAGTCAATTCACCCCCAACCTTTCAACATCTTATGCAGCTTGTACTACAGGGACTGTCTTGGAAAACATGCTTAGTGTACCTTGACGATATAATTGTTTACAGTAAGACCTTCTCTGCTCATCTGCTGCATTTGAAGGAGGTGTTTGAACGTCTCAGAGCTGCAAACCTTAAATTGAAACCGTCGAAGTGTGACTTTGTGCAATCTCAGGTGACATTCTTAGGACATGTTGTATCTGCTTCAGGTGTGCAACCAGACCCAAAGAATATTGACAAGGTGAGGGATTGGCCAATACCTCAGAATCCTACTGAGGTTAGGGCATTCTTGGGACTCTGTTCTTATTACAGACGTTTTATACATCAGTTTGCCAAGATTTCACAATCTCTACATGCCCTTACTCAGAAAGAAAAAACGTTTTCATGGACTGATGTGGAACAAGCAGCATTTGACACTCTTCGCCATGCCCTCACACATACCCCCATTCTGGCATATCCAGATTTCTCTAAAGAATTCTTGCTTTTTACTGATGCCTCTAACATCTCTATTGGATGTGTGCTCTCACAACTAAATGATAGCAGCAGGGAACATGTCATTGCCTATGGTAGCCATACCCTCACATCAACTGAGAGACGATGGTCTACGTTTGATCGGGAACTGTGGGCCGTTGTGTGGTCCATACGCCATTTCCGCCAGTACCTCATGGGTCATCCATTCCGAATCATTACGGACCACAAACCTCTCCTAGGATTGAGAAAGATGGCCTTGGATGGTGATCCGACTGGGCGCAGGGCGAGATGGGCACTGGAAATAGACCCATATAACTGGACAATTGAACACAAACAAGGTCTGAAACACTGCAATGCTGACTCTCTATCACGGCGTCCATGTAGGACCGAAGACAGTATGCCAATTAGGGAGACCGTATCTGTGAATTCTGTGTCGGTTCAACCACAGAGTGTCAGTTCTACGACTGCGCCACCAGAACGTGCTACATTGACTTTGTCAGTACAGCCAGTTGCGGCTGACCCTGTGTCCAGTGACCCACTCTTTTATGACATAGACAGAAACACTCTTCAGGATGCCCAAAAGGAAGATCCTATCCTGAAAACCGTCAGTGAATGGGTCTTGAATGACACTAGACCACCCTTTTCACATCTGAAGGGCGAGCGGTCTGAGCTACGCCACTACTGGAAAGAGTTTCCCAGACTTGTCATTGTGGATTCCATCTTGTGTCGTAGGGTCCGGCCCCCACCAGGTGACCCTGTATGCCAAGTGGTGGTCCCAAATAGGTTGAAGAATGACGTTTTTAAGATGTTACATGGACATTCATTATCGGGACATTTTGGCAGCAAAAGAACACTACAGAATGCAATGGCTCGGTGTTATTGGCCCCATATGAGCACCGACATCACCCAGTGGTGTCTCCAGTGTACTGCTTGTGAGGCACGCAGGCCAGCGACTCCACATCAGCAGGCCCCAATGCAAAACATAGTGACAAGTAGGCCATTTGAGAAAATTGCTGCTGACTTCACTGAACTGCCACTCAGTCATAAGGGTAACCGTTACATACTAGTTGTGATGGATTACTTTACAAAATACATGGATTTGTATGCACTTCCTAACCAAACAGCAACAACAGTCGCAAAATGTTTGTTTGAGGACTACATCAGTAGACATGGGGTACCACGGAGTCTGCACACAGATCAAGGACGCCAGTTTGATTCGGATTTGGTCAAAGAGTTATGCAGACACCTTGGAATTCACAAGACACGGACAACAGCCTACCATCCTATGTCAGATGGTATGGTAGAGCGAGCCAACCGCTCTATTAAAGACCAGTTAGCCAAGTTCCTCTACACCAAAGGGGGTGAATGGGATGATCATCTACGCCAGGTTGAGTTTGCGTATAATACAAGTGTACATTCATCAACTAATCATACGCCTTTCTTTCTGACTCATGGTAGAGAAGCTCGTTTACCGGCAGACATCATCCTTGGGGACTTGCCAATGGCTACAAATGCTACACCTGGAACCCCTGGTGAATATGCCACGGCTGTGAGACACAGACTTTATTCTGCATTTAACATGGTGGCAGACAACATAGCTCTGGCAGGTGCTAAACAGAAGCATTACTATGACCGCCACATGAGGCACAATGCTTATGAAACAGGCGACCTTGTGTGGGTCAATCTTCCTGCACTTGCCAGGCAGAAGTTATCTCCCAGATGGACTGGACCGTTCAAAGTACTGCAACGCATTGACTCATCCTCAGGGGAAATTGGAGTGGATTACAACCTACAAGACCAACTGGACCCGAGGGCAAAGCCTAAGGTGGTTCACTATAATCGCCTAAAGCCCTACCGTTCACCATGGACTTGTAACTTGCCCACCACTACTCCTGAGCACAACCAGGCTGAGCCCAATCAGAGTGTTGGCTCCCAGCTCACGGCACTATCAGCTTCGCGGCCTTATGTCTATCGGAGCTGTGAGCTTGGGGCAAATGAGCCTCCAACAATGGACAATGCCCCAGACCCTGTGGCAAACACACCTGCCATTGAAGCACACACCCCTCAGGAACGGAGAACCAGATTAGGTCGCTTAGTGCGCCCTCCCCAACGTTTTAGAGATGACACTTAAGGAATTTCACAACTGTTTTGTATGTTCACATCTAATATAGGCCTACAACATGTATTTTGTTCAGTTATACAGTTGAGTTGCCTAATAATCTGATTAGATTTCTATAAGAGTTTTATTTGTTTTATCTGTATTTGTCTTAAAGTGAACTGACTAACTGTCTGGACAAAGTGGAAGTACCAGTAGATTAGGATGGTTATAGGTACACTGCGGTAGGGCCCAGCATGGATAGCGAAGATATATGGCAGAAAACAGTATAACCGCATTTTTGTGTGTATGTTTTTTTTTTTCCCCACAGGCTTCACTTGTTCCTCTTTTATCAGTAATGTTAAGAATTAATGTAGATCAGTTAAAACGAGGACGTTTTATTTTCGGAAGGGGGAAGTAGTGTAAGAACTGTAATACCCATAAGGCTTTGCAGGTGATGTTGGATATATATGTAAGAAAGTGGGAAAAGAGGGCATTCGTTGTGGCTGGAGTTTGAGTAAACAGTCTTCTCAGTTCGAACTCGTGTGTCCGTGATTATTAATAATTCTACTACACCCAGAACCTATTCCCGAAGAGATTAAGGTTTACACTAAGATGCCAAGGTGGATCTTGATAACCCCTCTGTCCACTGACATTTAAGTGAGCTGGGATCCTTGTTACTCAGTTGATATTAGCAAGTTGATAATTCAGCATTGCCGCCATGAAGACAGGGACATAGAATGTTAGAAGGTTACGAAGAGATAATGGAAGGTTACAGATGTAGCCGCAGTTCACTGACCACCGGAGGGCTGTTAGGTTCTCTGGTCATGGAGCTTGTTGCAGTGAGAAGACTTGAGATGAAGAATGTAATGAGCATGTACAGTATAACACCAACTCAGGCAAATTGATGCATCTGGTTTAGCGCTGTATCCATTTCTAACCTTGATATCCCTTGATCTTTCTCTTCTTGGTTAAAAATGCAGCTGCATCTAAAATGGAAAAATAAACATTGTCTTGAAATGCACATTAGATACCAATGTTAAAATATGTAAAAAGTCTGATAACCAACATTACGTGTAAGAAATGGGCAGATTCTCTGTGAAAGAGAGATTTTTGTGTTGGCGCTCTGCCTATGTAAGAAACACTGGAGAACACAAGTACTTATAATACCAATGTAATATAGATTGACAAGACATAACAGAACCCACTGTTGCAGCTAGCTAATCTATTATCGGTTTTGTTCTAACCTTTGCCCCTCATCATGCGTGATAGGTAGAAAAGGGAGTGAGAAACAGGACAGCGAGTCAGTTAGTGCAAGAAGGAAAAAATGAGAGAAGGAGAGATGGTGTGTGAGCATGTAAGAGTGTAGTGTGTGTGAGTGTGTGAGTGTGTGAATGTGTGAATGTGTGCGTGTACGTGTGCAAGAGAAAGAGAAAGAGAGAGCAAGGCAGAAGAAGAGAGGATAAATCTGTCTGGTGTCAACGTGTCTTGACCCTTCATGAAAAGAGCTCTTTATTATCTCTTTCTGCAGATAATTACAAATCTCACCAGCCACCTCTGCTCTAATCACACAACAATTTGTCTTTCAGCTTTTGAGGACTAATTATTAAACCATACATGACAGCACTGAACTACCCACACGCCGCATTAAAAGGCTGCTGGGGATGAACTGCAATTTAACCTCAACAGCTGATCAAGTGGATAATTCAAACTGTGAATTCATACATTATATCACACACAGGGACTTGACCTTTTACTCCAAATTCAGAATAAAGTCAAAATTAATTAATAAATGAATGAACAAATGAATAATCGAACTAATGAAGAAATGAATGAACAAGAGTTGCCTTTCCGGGAGAAAATACGAACTGTGATTGCTCAACAGCAATAGAGGACTGCTAAACCTTGCCCAGCCCAATGACAGATTATACAGCCCTAACACTGATTATTATAATTATATAATCTGGAACACATGAGTATACAGCACACAGTAGGCTTTATGATGAATAAAAGAATATTTTAAATGAGCTGACAGTCTTCATTTGTTGTGTGCAATAAGCTACATATCTTACCTAGATCAAGGTAAACAATGTATCATCTGTCCATTTATATCTTTAAGTATATAAATAATTTGACACTTAGATTACTTTAAAATCCACTGAGTCTGCTGCTACAATGAGTGTTAATGTAGGTGCACACAAACATCTCACTGATGAAAAATCTGAAAATGTTCTTAGATGTAGCATATGCAACCAAAAATAATATGGGCAACTAAAGAAGTTTGACTGTGGCCGTAACAATCGTACTTTTACCTTTTACCAGCTTGAAATGAGCTTGACACTGTTTCAACAAATGGGAAAACGTTTATTATAATCTGGTGTGTCAAAAGAAATGATAAGAGTATTTTTTTTACAATGTGATCTTTGGTCATGTCCATGATTATTAAAAAGACTGAACATAATCTTAAGAATAGCTCTGCAAATTCAATGTAGGCCCATACGAGTAAGCTCCCCATACACGCCCATGTTAACCTGGGAGAATGGGATGTTTAATGTTGAGGCTACCTGGTGTCTGTCCTCTTAGAATAACTGGTAGGCTAAATGTTAAATGTGTAAAAAAAACTGTCGCCAACTGATGCAAAATGTAACAGCAAACTACCTGCTGGTTACTTTCCTGGTGTAGCCTGCCACTGTGTGCTGATATGTACTTGAAATGCTGCAAAAAAGGGAAACTATGATATCGCAGCTTATTATATTGCTATTTAAACATTTTGTTAATTACATTACTAGTACCTCACCTCACACTTGATGGCTGTCTGGCCTGTTGCTGATTAACTTTTGTGTATTGATAAGCAATGTGCTATTGGGAATTTCAGCTTGCATTGTGTTTGGGATTCAAAAAGGTAGGTAAGTTACCTAATGTTAGCTGTTGGCTGACACGATTTAGGCCTACTAGCTATGATTGCTAGTTAACAAGTGGTTTGTTCGTAGACATTTACCTACCTTGTCACTTTGAATTTAAACAAGCAAAATATCATCTTGAGTGTAGGCGGTGAATAATCCACTGTGTTCAAAAATACAGCACATTAGTATCCATGAAGTTGGTTGAAATGTTAGGTGCAATTAATGGTTTTTGCAAAAATCTGCAAACCCCAGTAAAAAAACCTAGACAGAACGTTTGGTGAGTTAAAATCAGTCTATCTTTTGTAACTTACTGTTGTCTTGTCCATCAAAATAAAGATTTTGCTACCAATATGCTAAAACAGAAAAAGGATGGGCTACATCATGTCGCTTACCTCAAGCATCATGTGAGACTCTAGAGTGGTATCCACAGTAACAGACAACTCTTAATTTATGGTTACTTGTGAAACTTAATGTTACAGCTCTAGAGCCTTAAACATCTGATTTATTCAATGAAAAGGATCTAATCCTTAACAAAACACTGGTTTACTGAAAGTTGAATGTGTGGTTATTTGAGAACACTTGAAATCCCTGATCAGTAAAGCTAGCTATGGTTAGAATTGAGATATTCAAATTTAATTTAAGAAGAGCTACAGTGTGACTGCTCATGCAGGCAACATGAGAGTAAAGAATCAACCCAAGCAAAGCAGTTGAGTAATCGCACAAATGAACGAATGAATGAATGTATGGATGAATACTATTTCTCAAACATCAGGTAAAACCAATGCTTTTACCACAGATGGATAGGGAGAAGTACTTGTGATAGAGACTAACCCTTCTCTGACACTGCAGTAACATCATCTTCCTCGTCCAATCCCCTCCCTCTCTCAGCAAATGAACACATAAAAAGTCACAAACTCCGGTAGTCTGGAGAAAAACAGATGAAGTGAAAAACTTTTAAGAGGAGGATAGCAATTAACACAGTGCTAATGAATTCCTTCTCATTATCTGCGAATCAACAGGCTCGTGCTAATTACATCCAGTACTGCCTCGGTCCTCCAACTGAGCTGAGGGTTCAAACTCCCCCTGGACTGAATGCACACACACACACATGTACACACACACACACACACGTGCACACACACACACACACACACACACACACACACACACACACACACACACACACACACACACACACACACACACACACACACACACACTGCTGTTGCCTGCAACCACGGGTGTCCTGTAGACATGATAACACTCACCTCAGTTTGTCCCATATAGTTTTCAGCACTCAAGAGGATCAGCAGTCTGCCTGCCTGCCAGCCAGCCTGAAACAGAAATTAAGAAGTAATTGACCCTATTAGAGGAATGGTAGGAAATATGCTAATGTTTTCTCTTTGTTACATCTATGGTCCTTCCAGTGCCAAAAGTATTTTTCTTGCTGATATAAACCTTTTGCTTCTGAATTTGTTAGCTGGTGTGGCAAATACTTGAAACATACAGTGACAATCAGATGGTCAACTGAATATTATGGGACAGATTCACATTTTCCATCCTTTGAAATGCAATGGGCTTGGCAGTTGCACAGAGGGTCTGTACACAATCTATATGAGGATTTGAAATGAAACGAAATCTCTCCTAAGTGGCTCCTGCAAGAAGATTCATCCCGCGAGAGAAATGAAAGCGTCCATAGCATGAAGAGAGAGATAGAGAGAGGGAGAGAGAGAGATCAGTGACTAAAGCTGCCGATCCCGAGGGAGTCCTCACCAAGTTGTAATTTAAAAATAGCAGTTTAATAACAAGCCATACTTACAGTGTATCATTAATCTCCAAATTAATGAACCTACCCCACCCCACTTCTCACATGCTGAAGAGAGGGAGAGAGAGAGAAAATCTTTTCTGCTTTTTTTCAGATTTCTTAGAATGCTCTGCTCAATGTCTAGAGCAATATGACAGCTAAGGGAATGCCAGTATAAGGTCAGTGGCATTAATCCATTGAATTTAGTTAATCAATAGCATTGGTCTTTATTATATTTTTACACAATTTGTAAGACAGCTATATGGCTAAATGCAATATTTCTGAAGACCAACATGTCAACTAAAATTGTGCCAACATAATGTAAAAAGTCATTTTATTGGCATTAATCCAGTCAGTTTAGTTAATCAATAACATTTCATGGGCTAAATTGACTGGATTAATGCCATTCAAATTACCACTTTTCTTAATTATTTTACATATGTGTGCAATATTGAGTGCATAAGATTTCACCATATAACAGCACAGCTAATGAATGAATTATACATTTAAAATCATAGCACACACAATAAAAATCTCATTAAAACTATTTCACACATGAAGCCGTGAGTCAGAGTGTGTGTATCAAACAAATTATGTGAGAAAAATTAAATCTCTTGCCACCCTCCGAGTAGTAATAATTTTGTGTCCACTGAGAACTTGAACAATAACAATGTGTGACTGCAAGCAAACCTTACAGGTAGTGCAAATATCCAGAAGCAATATAATTGTAGATAAATAAAATATGAGGCCCTTTCTCTGTAAATCTATCGTTTAATTACAATGTGTATGTGCGTGTGGGGGATGGTAAGTGTGGGTGCATTGAGGAGACTCGAGTAGGTATTATACACACAAGAAGCACAGAAGAAATTAGTGTGTTTTAGTAGAAGACAGCTGACAACATATGACCTCTCTCCTCCAAGGTATCGCAGTGTCCACAATGACACAGGCCACACTGGATTTTAGCATCTACAGTCACTGAGGGCAAAATTAAATAAGAGCACAGAACTCACATCAGAGTGAATGCAAGCTGTACACAAGCTAGCCAATTCATCAGGGTTTTTCATCATTTACATGCAAAAAGGGGAAAGGCATCATGGCGGGGCACAGAAAGTTGTGAAAAGTGACTTTGTCAAAGACAAAAGTACACTCTGGTGTACCAGTGCCAGGGCAATTAGCCGCGAGAGATGTCACTACTATCAGCTGTTTATTCCCTGCTCCATTAAAAAGTTGTGGCGAACTCTATATTCTATACATTTTATCGTGCCACTGTTGACAGATTTAGGGAGCTATTTACGGGAAAAAACTCATTCACGTTAGCATCGCAGGCATGCCTTGATAAGTGGAAATGTTACATAAAAATGAAAAAATATTGCTAAATCGCTGCGGTAATCCCCCTGCAAATAAATAATCCACTATCTAGCCAATTGGATGGGGCGCTAGCATCAATGATCCCCTATAAGGGAGACTCTGTGCCACTATTATATAACCTGCTCTATCTCTGGCAAGAAAGGGAAGCTGCTCTCTCTTTATCTAGGGTTCATGCAAATGCATTCCCTGCAGATTTCTGCACATTTCAATTAGCTTTAGGAATCACGATGACTGGTATTATGAAATAAAGTCTCCCAGTAAAGCCCACTAGAAGAGACAGAGAGAGAAGAAGAAGAAGAAGAAGATACATTTTTTTTTTTAAATCACACTGATCATGCTTGGGGTCAACAGCAACGTACATGACTTCTGAACAGGTATATTCATCCTCGGCAATGAGTAATAAACAGTGAAAAGACATTTTGTACGACAAAACATTTCTGTGTCAGGTTTTCTGTTTTTCAGATGCAGAAATAAGTTGCTAATTTTGTCTGTGCTCTTCCTAGACAGTGCAGGTTTAATTGCTAATTGTTAACCGGGAATGAATGCATTTGCATATTAATTAGGGAGCCCATTTACATTTTTAATTTGCTGCCTTCAAAGGGGGTGAGATAAAAGGTCGCACAATTTTAAATAATTTATGCTCCATTGCTGAAAAGACGCTGAAAAGAAGTGCTCAGCTGATTTTAACCCCTGAGAGCTTTTACACAATAAAGCACTCCAAAAATTGTTTTTACAAATCTAATTAAATGGAAAAGGGCTCTGAACCAGGCCATAGTGGAGAGCCACCCAGCAGAGAGGGAGAGATGGCAAGAGAGAGAAAGAGAGGGAAAGAAAGAAAGAAAGACGGAGAGTGTGTTTAGGAACCACAGGGCACCAGAGATGGTCTTCACACTATTGAAGAGGGAGATGGCTCCGACTTCCGGAACCCTCCGTCAGGGTTCTGAAAAGACTCCTGTCACCCCTCTGGACACATGGAAGTCGGCTAATGTGTGGCCTTCTCATTCAAATGTGTCAAAACTACAGCACTGTAAGTCACACTCCAATGAGCACAAAAGTCACAAACCACTTCAGTGCTCGGTTAGATGTGTCTCTTTTGTAGCTGTAGAAAATTGCTAGTTTAATTTGGGATTCTTTTTCTGCATATGCCTTTTATGAAAGGAACTCGTAAGTAGGTGTCTCCAAAACAATAGATTCAAACAAAGGAGTATACGGTTTCGGATTATCAAGTAGGCTAAATGTTCAATCACGATATTCAGATGTCGTTGCTATGCCAACGTCTCTCTGTCATTCATTTTTCACACCCATCTCCCCTCTTGGCTTGTGTCAAATGTGACACATATTTACATCATACTGCTCTGTCATAGGACTTCTGATACCTTGCACAACATTGGTTGCTGGAGCAACTACCTGTCCTCTTTGGCTCAGTTAGCCGAATGCCATGGCAGTTGCCTGCATAGTGTGTCCCTTCAGATTTGATCTTTTTCTGACTGAGCTTCACTTCTAACCCCCTTCAAATTGCCTGCATCCAAAACTAGTTGTGATCATGACTTCTCCTTTTTGTGCCAAAGATCCTAATTACACCCCCCCAGGCGACGCGAGAAGCAGGGCATTTAAAGGCGAACGCAGCTCTCGTCTTCATTGTCTGCTTGGCATTTGGTCTTTGTGCCCGTGGTCTTAAATTACATACTGACAGTCTTAGCGGGCACAGATACAGAGGAAAAGACAGACAATAAGAGTAAGAGAAACAGAGAGAAAGAGAGAGGTGGGAGAAAAGAGGAGTAGTGGGCAAGAGGTTTGGCACATGCAAGTCTTCTCTCTCTCTCTGTCTCTCTCTCTCTCTCTCTCTCGCTCCCTCTCTCTCTCTCTCTCTCTCTCTCTCTCTCTCCAAGGCAACTCCTGAAATCTATGTAAAAAAAAAAACACACACACACACACAATACACATGCACAGTCACACTCTTAAGAGTACCTGAGAAATCACTGCCGCAAATTCTCCAGCTTCTCATGTTCACTGATTGTTCAGAATTAGCTGCACATACCAGTGAGAGCTGACTCCCCCTCCCACCCCCCACCCATTGGCTCTGCTGCACCCAAGGGCACATTCAGTCAGGCCCAAAATTAAGCGAACCAACTCCCATTCAATTTAGACAGCACTGAAAAAAGAGACAGAGAGGATAGGCTTTGTGTGGGGGTGTGGGTTCTGGGGGCAACCCTTGATTGAATAATTGATTTTCTTCCATGGTCTATGTTTAAAAAGGATAACTAGACATCCTCTGGACCATAATGATTGTAATTACAGCAATGACTGGTCATGTCAAATATGACACTGAAAGCACTGTTATTAACCTTTATTATCTGAAGCAGGGGAGAGAGGGGGACAAGAGAAAAAAAATCTGATTCTACACATTCCTGTCTGTGTTTCTTTCTTTCTCGCTCTGTCTCTCTCTCTTTCTTTCTCTCTCTTCCCCCCTCTCATCTGTGTATTTCACCTCAGTAACACTGCTGATCGCTTGAGTAGACATAATTGTGCTAAGCTCAGTGCTGCTGATGCAAGGTGGCTGGTTAATTGACTGTGCAGTGAGAGGCACTGAAGTGTCCACAGCTTTGATTTCCCATCCCGTCCCTCCGGCAACAACACCCCCACCCCACCCCATCCCCCAAACAACTCAACCTCATGAAAGGACCTCAGCTGACACCGGCTGATAATTGATATAAATTGTACAGGATAAATCCAAGCAAAAAGTTGTCAAATTTGACGGAATGGGGTAAAGAAAAAAAAAGTTTCTGGTTCTCCTGTCTCTCCTCTTTTCTCCCTTCCTCACACACACACACACACAAACACACACAAACACACGCTGCGTTCATTATCACTGTTGCCTGTGACTGATGGTGAACTCCAAGAACCTTGTTGTGTTGGACCAGCTTTTTTCCCTTTTTTTTTTCTTTGCCAAGCTTAAGAGCGATGTTCAAATCCGTGTCATCGTGAAGACCAAGCCTCATTGCTCTCCAGACAGATTTCCAGAAAAATAACTGCCAGTTTGGCAGCTGGGCTCATTTGCATATGCAGGCATTAATTAGCTTGCGCGGGTGTGAGGCAGGGTGTGACTGCCGGGCAGCGTGCCTTGGGAGGCATAGATCGCAGAGGGTGGGGGCAGTCCAGGGTGTTAAGGGGCACCCAAAAATACACACAGTGCCCATCAGGGTCCCGGAGATATACAAACTGCTGCTACCTCACGCTGGGCTGAAGTGTGTGTTTGGGTGTGTGTGTGTGTGTGTGTGTGTGTGTGTGTGTGTGTGTGTGTGAGTGTGTGTGTGTGTGGTATATCTTCCTATTTTTCCCTCTAAGGTCAAACAAAGCACTACAAACACTGAGAATGAACTCTATCTCTAGCATTACCCAATGGCTGTATCAGACTACATAATGTTCATTCATTTGCTGAAAAACCTAACTCAAACATTGTTAATGAAGTCAATCCTAAATATGCAAAGTGCCCATGAGTGTCTCGGAGTTGGACAAACCTCTGTTAGGCCTGCCTCACTCTGAGCCTCTGTGTGTGTGTGTGTGTGTGTGTGTGTGTGTGTGTGTGTGTGTGTTTTATGTTTACCCATTTCTCTTCGAACACAACACTACAAATGGGAGAGAATGGACTCCTCTTGAAGTGTTTTCAAATGACTGTATTTGAATACAAAATGCGCAATACTTTTACTGAACAACTTATCTCAAACATTGTTCAGATAGTTGAACCAGAGTCCGAGGGGTTGGATAAAAAAATATATAAAATGGAACAGCGCAAGTGCTACTGCTAAGCGAGAGCACTAAGGTTGCGGTGAGCAGTGTGTACTTCGAGCGATGGGAGATGTTTTTGGCAGGCTTCTCTGTCCGTCTGCCAAGTCGCTCAATTACACACACTCTCACAAAGCACTTTGCTTCACTCCAACACCTGAACAGTGCGGCTTGCAGACTTAAAAAAAAAAAAAACCCGGACATTATCATTTAAATGTTTGGACTATTAATGGCTCACAAAGGGCAATTTGCATCACATTTTCAGAAAGCACTTACCGACATACCTTGGTAGCCTCCCGCTTGACAGGGACTAGAAAACCACTTCCAATGTCAGATCGAGCTATGCTGCTAGCAGGCTAAAAAAATTAGGAACTTCTTTTAGAATATGGAATCCAGAATTATCCTTGCGTTACTCGAAGCGTGGAACTGTGTGCGCGTAAAGACAGCACTTAAATAATGACCTGAGCTCGGATTGTAGAAGTTCTTGCGCATTGTGAGAACAACAGCGACATCTACAGGACAAATGCCGAGCACTCTCTGGACTTACTCCAGAAATAATAGTAAAATTCTATCCAAATTGTTAAATGAATGAGTGAATTGAGGAACGCACAGACACCAGATATATCTCTCTATCTCGAAAGTTCTGACTTGTAATCATTTACCCCAAATTTTGTCAAAATTAAAAAAAAAAAAACCTAATCTGTACATAATCCGCTTACTCAATGCATGTGTAGCATGTTTTCGCCAAAGCAAAAATATACATATGGTTTCACGTTTTTCCACTGTGTCAACTAAAAAGTATCTCCCACCATTTAATTTACCTATACCCCCCACCAAACTCCCTTACCAGTCTTATTCATTAAGTCATTAAAATCCAACACAGCAAGGTTTCTATCCAGAAGGTCAAGCCCAGATCCCCCTGAGACAATAACAGCCATCCTTTATCCTGTTCAGGGTGCGGTCTGTAAATCTTCAATTAGTCTTCAGACTTTTTTCGCAATCAGATGATGAAATATTATAATGAATGTTCAAATGTAATGGATACATGACAAGCTCCTTGAATGTTAGCGAGCTCACTTATCTAATTTGTAATCGTGAAGTGCAGGGTCTTAGCTAGACATTTGAAAGTCTCTTAAAACCTCAACCCACATGTTTGTAATAATACAAAATAAAAACTTCACCACCAGGTCTGTTCCAGAGCCCTTGCCCAGCCCTCAGACCGCTGGATCTTTCAGGTCTGTCCAGCCCCACTGTCTTGGTAAACTACCCTGATGTAGCACAGCTCACAGGCCACAAAAGTGTGACCTTCGCTCCCAACTCCAGACCAGCGTAAGTGAACACCTAGAGAAAAAAGAAACAAGACAGCCAGAGAGCTACTGCAGGCACTCACTTCCTGAGCACCTGCAGGGATGCTACAGTGATGAGCCTGTCTCTTCACAGCAGCAGCAGCAGCGTCTCATTTGCAGGTTTGGTCAGATCAGTCAGGAGAAGGTGCGCGTTCACTTCACACCCATGGCTGTTTTGATCAGGCTGAGAGGGTAGAGGGGGTGGGGGGGGGGGAGAAATAGACAAGCTCTTTCATTTTCCCACGAGCGATGTTGGCATCCTCCCTTTGAATGGCGCATTGTTTTAGCACAGAGCCGTTCATTAATGTGAAGGACGTGCTTTTATCACCTGTGTTTCGTTTGTGTGTGTCTGTGAGAGCAGACTCGTGCTTTTTAAAAGAGAGAACAGTGGAGTGGATAGACAGGCCTGCTGTGAGGGAAGCCAGTTTGAAAGGAAAAGTTCAGCCTTAAGATGTGTGTGTGTGTGTGTTAAGACAGCCTTCATGGCAACTTGAGAACAGAGAACACAGGCTGATAAATCACTCTCTAAGATGGTGCACCCTGCGCCTCGAGGCCTCAGCAAAATCACACACCAAAGCGTGAAGCAGGAGTCTGACCTAGGTGAGTGCAGGGGCCAAGATGGAGGGGCCTTGTCATGGAGATGCTTTCAATCTTCCATCAGAGACACGCTTGTTGGCCGTAGACGTTCGAGTCTCCTCCCGAGATCTGGCGTCTCTTTTGAGCGGTTCGCACCCGCTACCAGATAACAGTGCCAATGTGTGCCATGGCGAGATCTTAGTGTTGTCCATCACCCGTGAGGGAGGGGGTGGGGGTGCGTTGGGGTTGAGGGTGGTGGTGGTGCCAGAAGTCACCTCCCTCTCATCCTCCCACCCTCCCGCCACCATCCATCTTCCCCTCTAACTGTTCCACCATATGGAGGCCCAGCAGGAGAACCAGGCTGCCCTGACATGCTCTCCTGCCACCACCCCACGCGAGGTAGTGTTCAGCCAGGGTTATGGTGCGAGTGCACCCCCCCCCCCTCTCCGCTGAGGAAGAGAGGCTCTTTCCAACCCCCCCACACTCCCACAGATGAACTGACACCTCTGGAGCCCAGCCTAATGCTGGGCTAATTAATGGGGAGTACACAGCATCACTGACACCAGTAGACACAGCCAGCAACAGACCCGCGGAGCAGAGGCACAGGAAACGCAGACTGACGTCCAGGCATCAAGAGAGATTGCTCTGCATACCCGTGCAGGTAACTCACAGGCGCTGGATGCACCTTTGTCCTTGTGGGTTGGATGGATCAAAAGGAAGACTTGAAAAAGCAGACCTTTGACAGAAAAGCCATGATGGATAGAGGGATTCACCGTGACTCAGTACCCCTTCTGGCCTTCACAAGCACAAATGTTGAATTGATATACTGTACATAGATGACAAAAAGCCCAGAGAAAAGCAAGAGCAGGTATTTCTCCCATTGGCTAAACAGTCTCCTCAAATTCTAGTACCTACAGTCCGAACCAGACTTCATTCAAATCCTATTTATGTTGTGAGGCAAGAGTTATCTGAGCTTTTTTTCTTAACATACGGCCGATCAGTTACATTGTGTTCAAAGTGGAAACCAAACCAGTGGGCGAGGTGGCTTAAGCAACACCGGCGAGGACTGGGACGCGGCAAAATGAAATGAAAACACCGATAAATATTGGCAGAGCGAAGAGATGTCTGGGCCGCATTGTCCCTGCGAGACGGAGCATAATAATATTCATAAGGGACCACCTACCGAGGCACAATGAAAGCTGTTCCTTAGCAACAAAATACATTTTCTTACGGGCAGTGTCATGGAAAATTGTCCCGACTTTGTTGCAGATGGAAAACAATACTAGAAAAAAAAAAAAAAAAAACAACTATGTGAAGTATGTTTTGAAGGGCTATATTGTCCTTTACCTATTTTCTTTAAATAATGCATAAATACAATGGAAAATGTTAAAGAACATAATAGGACCAGAATAATATAGCTTATTAATCAGAAATTGGATGATTGTGTAAGAGCCCTGCCTTAATATAAATGAAAATGAATCGTCTAGATAAACAACAAATGATTTTTTTTATATTTTCAGATCTAAATCTTTTGAGATACCCCAAAACAGACATGCTTGCCTCAAACTTTGTCTAACTTTCAACCTCCTGCAAACATCCTTCAGAAAAGGAGCCAAACAGCATGTCTTTATGCAACATACACCTTTATTTGTGGAAAAAAATTACAGTATCCTTACTTTTACAAAGACAGCTAAGAAAGGTTGAGAATGGAGTGAGTACTGTAAGACCCAAAAAGCTGTGTGAGCAGTCGTGATATTTTCTTCTTTTTTCCCCCCAGTAGGGAACATTAGGGCATCTCCGTAAGCCTTACCCTTTCTCACGCCGTCAAAAAAAAAAGAATTAAGACAAAGTAACTTCTGTTTACGCAGAGACAGAGAAAATAATAGTAACACGTGATATTTGACAAGAAATATGCAATATTTTCTCAACTTTCAAGAAACGTACAAACAGAAGCCCTTGTCTCTGTAACTATTCTGCAGTTCAAAAACGAAATTGCAAGCTCGTTCCGTCTTTTGGAGCACTCGAAATAAAAATTTAAAAAAAGACACAGAGAAAGAAAGGGAAAAAAAAATCAATTGGTCATCAGCACTAAACATTCATAATGAGATTACTTTTATTTTGAAATGCATCCACTGACACCACGTTCAAAATAAACTATCCAAGCAAGCGCTTAACTCTGTATGCCCAACTCAAACAGCTTAAGGTTTTATTTTTGTGTATTATAACGGTTCTGTACAAGCCACACACACACACACACACACACACACACAGAGCACTAAGAAACACAAAAATGTACTTTAAAATGGTCAGTGACTGCTGCTCACGAATTGAACCAAAGCAGTAGCTCCTCCAAGCGTCAAGAACCAGACAGGAGCTTTCATAAAGAAGAAAAAGAAGCTGGAATATGTGGACTCTTCCTCTCATAGAGGAAAAGAGAAGATTGGTCAAATGATTTCCTCAAACCTGCAACAGGATAACTTGCAGGCGCAATTACAACAGGCATCTTCTCGAGCAACACCCTTAATTAGAGTGTGGGACACACTCCACATGACACATGCACCTTGAGACTCGTCACACGATGCTTGTCAGACGCCAAGTCAAGGTTAACTGAACTGACCTTGGATATGTGGATATGCAAATGTGCCACAATGTAATTCACCATAAGACCTGAGCACTACATCATTTGTTTGTTTGTTTGTTGAACAGCAACTGTCTGTGTCGTCGACAGACAAATACACAAGAGGCAAAAAATAGGCATCTGTGTATATGCATACAATTTCTCTCATAGTACTTTGAAGCAGGCAAACATACATACATACACACACACACACACACACACACACACACACACACACACACACACACACACATCACCCCTACCCCACTCCCGTACACACACTTACACTTTCAGTCTCCACATAATTACATGTGAGGCCAATACAGAGTATTTGTGCATCAGTCTGTTCTTGACAGGAGTGCGAGTTGAGGAGGGCCGTTGGCTGAGATTTTCAGGGACTTCTTCGGAGGGGTAACTCTGCCCCCTAGTGGACAAAACCGGGTGTGGCAGTGAGGCGCCTGCATCATCTCCTCCCGGTGCTAGACTGCATCCTGAGATGAAGGCTGGGGGCTCCGGGTCGCACTCAAGACATGGGTGGACTCTGTTGGGTCGGGGTACGTGGTAGCGGGAGTCAGGTCAGGCCTCTTTTGCCACACCCCACCCCACCCTCTCCCTGGCCCGCTAAGGGAAGTGAGATGGGTTGGGTTGGGTTGGGTTGGGTTGCGGAGGCTAGCAGGACTTTCCCCCCTGCCTATGCTCTGCTCTGGCCCCTATCTGCTGAGGCGCAGCTTGATGGAGTTTTTCAACACTGGAATAGGATTGGCGGGGGGCAGAGGCACGTCAGAGAGGTCTGTGGTGGGAACACACTAAAGGGAAGACACAGTAGAGAGGGAAATGAACATGAATGCTTGGTACATTGGAGAAGGGCTCTTTGTGTCATTAGAATTGATGAGGATGAATGCGGAGCAATGAGGAGAAGAGTAGAGTACAAAAGAATGAAGGTTACCTGACTTGATGGCACCTTCTGCTCCGGGTCAAGCTCCTGCAAGGACAAATAGACACATTCAATAAACTGCCTTGGTGTTAGCTTCATCAACTGTGAAGCCTCACTTGAGGATTTGGTATGGAAAAAAAATACTGACCTTAATGTCGGTCTCCATAGCTTCATCGCCCTGTGAGGCCATTTCTTCTTCAACCTGTGGAATTCCAAAACATGAATTTGCGTCCTCACAACATAAAAGCCGGAGCATCATGCAAGCAGTGTGAAATGAGTTCACCAACACTCATGTGGCATCCCTGAAGTGACCTCACCCATTTCACCAGTGCGGTGACAGATAAGATTGGGCGCAACATAAAGTTGGTTGGGAAAACCAGAGGTACTGAAACACTGATTCTAAAACTGATTGTTCAAATCCTTGATTGTGATTGGCTAAAAGCCTTGTAAAATCCAGCATAACCTTACAATTTGTCCTCATAACATTCTATGATAACATTCCATATTACTGCCCAGCGAATGGCAAGGCAAGGCGGTGTATTCATAGAGCGCATTTCATTCCCAGTGTTCCATCTGGCTGTTGCGTTGCTTCAAGGGTTGCGTGGCAACGATTTATTTAGGAACTATATTTTTTAGTGGTGGAAGAATGACGGTTTATCATTACACTATTTTCTTAAATTGAATTGTCTTCGCGTCTTGCCTAACAACTCCCCTTAACTGTTCTAAAATCAGCGCAAACCACGGCCTCTTGGGGCTTATTGCTTAATTAATATAGGCTCTCTTTAATGAGATAGGAGTATGAAGTCCTAGCCTACCCCCGTGGATCCCTCCTCCACTTTGGGTTTCTTGCTCTGGTCCTCGGGCAGAGGGGACCCTGGGCGCTTCACAGCTGGGACCCCAGAGGGAGGGGGGCTGCTGCTGGGGGAAGTAGCCACCTTGTTGTCAAGACAACAAAGAAAGGGGAAGAAGAAAGAGGCCATTACACATGATGGAAACAGCTGGCTATTTGTTTCAAATAGTTTTCAACATGAACATACCATGGGAAGAAGCTCTGAATGGATACTATATCAATTCTTCATGAAACATTTAATTTAGAGCAATACATCTTTATTACTGCAATCCGTTACTTTTTTCAACACAGAAACATCTAACTTTCTGTAACTATCTTTAGTGAGAGAAGAAGGGTCACCTGGGCAGGCTCCTCCGTTTCGTTTTTTTTGTCCTCTGGCGGAGGGGAGCTGGCCTTCTTCACCGGGGGCGGCCCCATGGGAGTAGGGCTGTTGTCGGAGCTGGACTCTTTATTGGGCTGGGTGGGTTTGGGAGCCGCCGGTGCAGCTGTGGGAGAGAGGTACCGGGTGAGAACGGGTGGGATTAACTGTGAGAGTAGAAGGGCAAAGAAACATTCAGGTCGGACATACTTGAGTCTGGGGACACACTTCCAGAGGTGTCCATTTTATCGGAGGCAGCGGTCATAGGCCCTGTGAACCTACAAGCCAGAATGAAAATCGAAGAAAGAAAGATTATTGTGTCACTCATGACAATATTTCAGCTGTACTGCAGGAAGTAGTAGAACAGGTCAAACAAGCTGACTGCCTACCCTAAGGGGCTGGCTGAAACAACAAGAGGACAGTTTCTATTGGCTGTCGCAGGCACAGTGGGCGGAGAGGGCACTGACAAGCTGTTGTCACTGTCCAGGGATAGGTCGAGGCTGCTGTCATTCATTGGCCTTGGGCCCTCTGTTGAGTGCTACATGGAAAAAACAAAGAGAGGTATGAAAAATGTCACACATCACTCTTTTCAGACATTCACCACAGCACAACATTTAATACAAAAGATACATTTCAGGAATGATTCCATGAGATGTGCTCTTGTTGTGGGATGACGGCCATGTGGAGGTCTGGAGGGCTTACCTTCCTTCTGCTTGGCCTGGCCTGGATGACATTACAGGGCAGAAGCATCTGGAGCTGCCTCCTCTTCACGTGTTTGGCAGTGATCTTCATCTCCTGCTCAAACATCTTGCTGCTGATCGCCTGACGGTACACTTTAAGCATGCAACAGAAATGGAATTACAAATCAGACATTCTTTTTGCATTTTGTAAATTGCACCATAACCCACACTTATCATTTCATTATGTTTAACAAAGGCACAAAGACATGGGCTAAATACACTGTCGAAGACTACACAGACTAGGACTCATGTCATCATCATCATGTCACAAATCAGCCCTCAAAATGTTACCTTAAAACTGAGAAAAGTATACAGGACGAAACAGTAAACAGACAAAAACTCTCTACGTGCAATGAAGCCCTGAGCAGGTCAGATAGGGAAGACTATCAGGAAGTCAAAGAGAACGTATGTGCAAATATATTTACCACATCAGCCTGACTAAAAACAGAGATACGTCTCTTAAATAAATCTCAAGGTTTTTCTTTTTAACAAGCAAAAGAATATTTACCACTACAGACCAATTTGAAAACCAACAAAAACAAATGAATCACCAATCTGAAACAAAAGCAAAGGCATACCAGTGTCTGTGAATGACTGGATGTATTGTGACGGTGTTAAAGCATTGTTACAGCACTGTGGCCTGTGTGTATTTAATGTCCATGTCCTCCTGTGTTTAGGATTGTGTGCAAGACCAAAGCCAGTGGGGAGGAGAAGTCTGGCCACGTCCAGTATTACAGTACTAAAAAGCCGTGGCGAAGTGTATCTCTGTGTGCGTGTGTGCGTGTTTGTATGTGTGTGTGTGTCATACCAGTGTCTGTGAATGACTGGATGTCCACTGTAAGGTCCACATTGAGGTTCTCGGACCCTTCCATTTTCTTGAAGACAATCCCAATAACCCACATCGTGCTGAACTCCTCTCTGTCAACACAAAGCCAAGACATTCCTCAGAAAAATCTACCACTTAAATAATGTAAGCTGTAAGATCACATTTCACAATGCATACTATTCAAAGAAAAATCATAAACAAATATAAAAATGAATTAGCTAAATAATAAATATGCAAATTAATTATTAAGAATTTAACTTTTAAAGAACTTACTGCAAACAGAATGAGAGAGGAAACTGAAACTCCAAATGTGAATATACCAATGCTGGCACTCATGCATATTGGTAAACGTGACCCGTAACTTTATGACAGACACTCACTTGTCATTGCCTTCCTTAGGTCCAGGGAACGAGTGTGCATTGACATGTGCCAGAGTGATGAACTCGTTCTTCTCCAGGTTTCCCACCAGGATCCTGATCTTGGACTCCACCAGACCCACCCTGCCAGGGAAGAACATCTCATAGTCAGTCACCAGCACTCAAAACACCAAAGCAAACACCACAAACACTCCAGTACAATATAAAGCGTAATCCAAAGAAACAAGACAAATGAAGATACATCTAATCTCTACGGAAAGGGCTTAAGTCAACTCTACCTCCTCCCCCCTGGTGTCATGTTGGGGGGTGGGCAGGGCAGTACTCACCACTCGAGGTGCTGCTTCTCAGTCGGCGCGCTTGCTAGCAACACAATATAATGCCTTGGAACATAAAACAAACAGAACATTGCTATTACATCCTTTACACAAGAACCTGAGTACCCAGACAGGGACCCCTGGGCCAATCATTTGCATGAACACTGTAGCGCTACCAGGCAGTGAAGACTGTTTCTGCCTATTTTGAGAAGGAGCTTATTGTTCACAACAGCCAAGTCCACAAGTAAGAGGAAATTTAAATAAACAGAGGGGGCAAATACTGCATTGAAGTGCGAAAATATCTCTGTACTACAATATTGATGAAAAATGTTAAAAAGGCAAAGCTGAAATTATTTCCTAAATTTAGATAATTCCACAACTGTAATATGAGCTCCTGTACGGAGACACAATACATGCACAAAAAGGCCCCCTCTATATTTTTCTCCTAAAGTAACTTTTAATCATAGCATGACATTCTTAATAAAAAGCTGACGGACTCAAATTCATTCAAGTGAGCAAAATGTAAAGGCTTTAAATTTTGGAATGACTAATTTATAAGAATATTCACAGAATATAAGTGATGAGGGAAAAAATGTGTGACACCCAGGACATTAGTGATTTATTCATACATTACAATGTAGGGGGGTAGAAGGATGCACTGACAAACATAGCATTCCATGACCCTAACTATAATTAAAGAAATGCTTTCAAGTACAATATGGGTTACATTTAGTGGTTCTCTGAACAGCAACTCCCGAGGGAGAGTTCTCATAACTCCAGGGCATAAACTCAGCAAAAGGGGCACCCGCGAGGAACCGGCAGCACCACCCTCAGGGCTAGGGAGGTACTGCGTCTTGTGTCCTCTTCAGAGGCTGAAGTTCCGACACAAAACAGCCATGGCACTTGCCTCTTATATGTCAAAGTGGCATCACTTGACTCCCCCCTCCCCCACACACCCAAAGAGGACGTGGCTTGGCGTGGTTTTGTCAACGCTTAAGAAATAATTAAAAAAAGGCTATTGCTGCCTACTAATCTAATTTTCAGTCCATCTAGGTCAAGTAGGCAAGGTCCGATTAATATGGAGGTTTATAAGCAAGCTGATATCATATGATGTTACTATGTAACATTCCTGAACAGAATTAAAATAAGGGAAGAAAAAAAGAAATCAAATAACACCGACTACCACTTTATGGTTATACTGTGACAATGTTTATTCTAACCCACTGTGATAAGGCATCCAAATTATAAGCCACATTATGCCATTTAAAAAATATATATATTTCTGCATAAGGTGTTTAAGCCTTTGTCTACATGACCAACATCAAGCAAGAGTGCTTTGCCTCAAATTACTATTCCATGGGTAGAATCTGGATATCAGCCTGTGTTAAATAATAAGGCTACTTAAAAAGAATTCCCATTGTGTTGGTCTCAATATAAGCTGGCCAGGTTCCATTTTAACCCTGTATCTACTGTAGCGAGGAAATGCTGATACCTCTATGGTCTCACGTGAATAAACTTTTGGATTCCTTATACGTTTCATTTAGTACAATCTGTAGTGTCAAACTACACTGTATCTCTTTTTCCCCTTTTAGGCTTAATGATCTGGACATGCTTTAAAGCATCACTAAGGAACAGTGATTGAGAGAAAGTTAATGATAACACTTACTCACTACATACAAAACAATAAACTAGATATACTGCACTACATACAGGTTATCATCTAATTTAATCTTTAACAATTTAAGTCATTATGCATAAAGTACATATTAATTAATTAATTCCCACTACAATAAAAAGCCACGTAAGGAAGTAAAAAAAAAAGAAAGAAAAAAAGAAAAAATAGGGAAACTGAAAATGGAAAAAAAGGCTCTACAAACCAGACTAACAAGAAATACATAGTACAATTTGTGAACTAAAACATTTTATTAGGAATTGGATACAGTTTCATAAGGCACAGTAAAATCAGTAGAGGGCAATGGAGCCTTACATGTGGCATACCTACCTTCGATTACTACAACCATTGTAAACGTTTTCTACTTTCATCGTGGGCATGGTATATAATTATCAGTACTGATGACTTGAAAACGTGTTTTATACCAACAAAACTTAATCATGCCCATCATTAAGAAATGGATGAATATCATTTGGATCAGAATAAAAGTCAACGTTGACTGCATAATTGTGCTTTTATTTCTTTCAAATTCAATTATAAATAGATCACATATAAAACGCATTAGATGCACTTTGATAGTGTGCTTATGTGGTGCTTTGAAAAATAAATCTTTATTGAAATAATTGAATCTCACCAGGTGTGGCCAACAGGATAAGCAGCTCAATACATACTTGTATTTCTGAAAGAAGTTTGGTGCTTCAAATAGTTTGGACCATTCTGCTTTATTCTGCATAATTTCATCCGTGATGGCAAGACCTGCAGAAAACATACAAGCTTCATGAGACACTATATAGACTTTCACCAGATTCTGTTTACCTACCAGATGACTTAACTTTAATTTTCAAAGTTCCAGAGACAGGGCATGTTCCTTTGGTGCTTGCCCAGCACAAGAACCACGTGGATTCAAGAACTCAACACAAATTTTGATATATATTTTTTTAATCCTTGAATTTAGGTTCAGGCAAGAATATCCACCCAGTTGCAAGTATACAGTCGTGGCCAAAAGTTGAGAATGACACATATATACATTTTTACAAAGGTTGCTGCTTCAGTGTCTTTACATATCTTTGTCAAATGTAATGGAACACTGAAGTATAATTAAAAGCATTTAATAAGTGTCGAATAAGTGACCCTACTTTTTCAAGACCTCTGCAATCTGCCCTGGCATGCTGTCAATTAACTTGGTCTGATGGCAGCTCATTCTTGCATAATCAATGATTGGAGTTGGTCAGAATTTTTGGGTTTCTGTTTTTCCCACCAGCCTCTTGAGGTTTGACCACAAGTTCGCAATGGGATTAAGGTCTGGGGAGTTTCCTGGCCATGGACCCAACATATCAATCTTCAATCATATCAATTTCTCCCAACCGTCCAGGAACAGTTTGGGGATGAACAATGCCTTTTCCAGCATGATGGGGCACCTTGCCATAAGGCAACCTGGGGGACAAAACATCAATATTTTGGGTCCATGGCCAGGAAACTCCCCAAACCTTAATCCCCTTGAGAATTTGTGGTCAATCCTCAAGAGGCGGGTGGACAAACAAAAACCCACAAATTTTGACAAACTCCAAGCATTGATAATGCAAGAATGGGCTGCCATCAGTCAGGATGTGGCCCATAAGTTAATTGACAGCATGCCAGGGCAGATTGCAGAGGTCTTGAAAAAGAAGGGTCAACACTGCAAACATTGACTCTTTGCATCCGCTTCATGTTATTGTCAATAAAAGCCTTTGACACTTATTAAATGCTTGTTATTATACTTCAGTCTTCCGTAGTAACATCTGACAAAAATATCTAAAGTCACTGAAACAGCAAACTTTGTAAAAATGTCTATTTGTGTCACTCAAAACTTTTGGCCACGATTGTACCCAAATAGATTCTCTGCCTAATCTTTGTAAGCAAACAACACTTTAAAGTGAAACCAAACAACATACAACACTAAAGTTACACTCTTAACTTAAACGTTAGTTTCATGGGCCTTTTAAAGTGTTTCCAGAGGTGGTACTTTCCCTCTCCCAAAAACGACTTAAGTTGATGTTACTTATAATTTCTAGAGTAAAAAGTTCACACACTGACGGACCACCCTCAGTTTAGATTTGTTAAATGTAAGATATATTTTGATAAGAAAAATCTGAATCAAAACATCAGCATCTAACAATCCAATGAGGAGGTTCAAGCAACTTCAGACAATAGTTTCAAGAACAGATTTCATTGTTTTGTTTTGGTGGGTTCCTGAAGCAGTGACCAACAAGGAACTTTTGAGTTTTCTGTTCCACTTCCACACCAATTGAAACCACCGTTGCTACCGTCTGGAACATTCAGGAAATGAACTGGGCCTCGTTTCCCGATAACGACGTATCTTAACGGCCTACGTGGATTTTGGCGACATCGTAGACTCATCATTGCCGTAAGTGCGGCGTCGGGAAACCGCTCTGCAATATCCCTCTTACGACTTCGATTTCAAGTGCTTTTTAGCGTTCGGGAAACTAGGCCCAGTTCTCTTTCCTAAAGTGCCAGTTTCCCCTCCTGGGTTGAAAATTGTTGAAGTGCCTATTCAATTTGAAACTCTGACATGAAAACCAAACTCCACAAAGAACAACAGACCCTGTTTGAACTCGTCCACCATGACAGTCCGGGTGGAGATGGAGACGTTGTAGGTGGAGTTCTGCTGGGGGTATGCCGGGGTTATGATGGGCATGAGATGGTACCGGTCACTGGGCGTCACCTAGGCAACAGCACACTCACAGTCAGTACGAAATCAGGTCACTCCCTGGACTAACTTAAGGCCAAAGCTCAAGCCTTCAAGCAATCTGCTTGAAAGGCAACCTGAGTAAGTGGCCCGTGGGTGGCAATCGAAGCCCTATTCAATAACAAAACCAATAATTAATTGAACTAACACTCAGTATCGTCACTGTAAATTTTACAATACTGAAATTAAAGATAAATTGAGTGGTCATGTTAACAGTACATATATATTGGTCAGGAAGTCAAAACATGATTTAAAGGAAAAACTACAACAACAAAACAATGTGACTTTACCCTGGGATCCCAGACTGGAAGATTAAGGTTGCAATCCTCTGGCTGTTTCAAGAGAACAGGGTTGGGCCACTCCCTTTAAAGAGAATGGAGAATTAAATTAATCTTCCCTTCTAACAACGAACTTTATTCACATTAATCCTCAGTGTCAGCAGTGCTTATGTACCATAACAAAGGACATACCATTTTGAGAAGACCAGGAAGAACTTGTGGACCAGGGTGGCAGCCACAGCATTGGGATACAGCTGACAGGTCCTGGCTACCAGCATGGCCCAGGACACTCCACCAAGAAATCCCAGGATGTTGGAGTAGATGTTGTGACCTGACAGATACATTAAAAAAACCTGTTTCTACACAGCGTGTAGGCACTGGGGGAAAATAGTTTCTGTGGCACAACTTGAATAACCGCATTATGATAACGTTGTCTCCGACGGAAACAGTTCACCCCAGATTTGCAGCAGATTTTTCATAAATGCCACATGACACATAATACACAGACTGCTTGTGAAGAGATTGTGTAGCCAAGCCAATGGCTTGCTTTGTTTGCCAAAAAAAAAAAACAGTACAACAGGCAAACCAAACAATTCTACTGTGACAAGGGCCACACTGCAACCAAGAACAAAATGCAACCACATACATTTTCTGTTTTGTCTGCTAATCCAGTTTGGACCAAAGAGGTAACCAAATGGCATTTAGTAACCCATCATCACATGGCACACACAAGCCTCACACCACAATGTTACACAGTCCTCCGACCGCCAAAGTGTTTATGCCGCCCAGGCAAACAGGTGCTGAAACACTCCACTGAAAACAAAACAACTCAAGTGAAAGAACAAGGGTGGCTTACGTTTCGCCCACAGTTTGATGGCTCTGAGGGTGAGTCTGAAGTTGTCAATGTTGGGGACCAGGTGAAGAATTTCATCAGTTACTCTACAACCTACATGATTTCGGAGCAAGTCAATTAGGTTGATCTTTAAGATAAGGCTCATGACACAACAGTGTTTGTTAATAGATAGTTTTATGTATGTGAACCAATTAAAAAGGGTTTTTAAAAATTACCATTGAGGCTCCTTATGCATCGAATGTCCAAGTTCTTCAGCAGGCTGTCATCTCGTAGGTCCAGGTTCTCGGGAATGGTTTGCAGTGCTAACCTAGCAAACAGGATGTCAATCTGTAGGAGTAAAGACGCAGCAGTGAGAACAGTTACAAAAATGTCTTCCAATCTAGTGCCATGGAAATCTATGTAGACGTGAACAGGAGACCTACCTCTATGCCGTCGAAACTTAGCTTTATCACAGGGACAAAGGCCTCTTCCACCGCCTAAGTAAATAACATTTACCAAAATGAGCCAAACACACCTTCCAGAAAACTCTTCCACAGCCCATTTCAAACTGACACATTACAGCAGAGGCTCTCAATCCCTTATAGCACTCTTGATTAGCTTAACACCGGTTTCTATCAATTAAGAGCATTTTTTTACATCCATCAGGTGGGCTTAAAGTAATTAATAAGAGCACCTGCACATGTTATAACAAGAACCCTGTGGGGAGACGACCTACCCGCAAATCCTTCACCTCCTCGTGCTCCTTTAGTTTCTCATAAAACGAGGAGAAAAAGTCAGTCCTCTCCACGTGCCGAGGCGCCACGCAGAGGGCATCGATATCGGCACCTATGGAGATGGGCATTGTTTAGTTGCGGTCCCCAATGTCAATCACCACAAGAGGTTCAATGATTGCAAGTGGCGAAGGGTCTTTCAGGACATATTGCACTACTTTAGGCAACCAGTGAATACCTGCCAGTGAATACATTTGTACAATACAGATAAGCATGTAAGCCCATAGACTCATCAAAGAGTGATCCCTCATACCTTTTGTGTGAACTCCCAATCTGTAAGAGCCGAAGGTGAAAATTTTACCTCCGACCGTTTCAATCAATGAAGCAGGTAAATTCTGTAAAAAGGTATAAGTCAGTACAGAAGAACTACACTTATTCACAAAAGGATAGTACATATAAACTGAACTTAAAGGGAACACTAGAACAGCGACCTTTGTTTCGCTGATTTCTCGTATCCACTCTTTCACCAAAGTGTTCAGCTTCCCCAAGACTAGGATTCTGATGAGAAAATAAAATACACCATCCAGGTGTACAAATCACATCACCCAGGAAACATAAATTACACAGGAATTACTTCTCACTGTAGCATTTAGATATAAGAAATGTTTCATTCTTACACACAAACACACACACACACACACACACCTGCGCTGAAGCTCCAGTTCCTCCTCAAACACTCCGAAGGGCTTGAGGGCCTCTGTGAGTTTCTGAGTGAGCGCTAGGTCAGCCTCCTTTGGCAGTGCCATGCTGATGGGAGATGTGATCCCATAGTGCTTAGATGGCTGCGGCACCCCTTGTGATTGGTTAATGGTAGGGCTGTGAGAATAACATGTACACCTGTTACTGAGGATTTTAAAGTAAACAGGTCTAATAACATGCAGTATGGAGTCTTTCTGGAGGCCTTTAAAGTGACGACACAATGACAAATAAAATAATTTTGTTATTTTCAGAAAACTAGTAAAAGATCTAATCACACTTTTAGCTTATGACAAATGTTCTGTCTTTTTCTAAAGGTCGAACATCAATTGAACTGTTACTGTCAAAAGATGACAAACATACATATCAAAAAGTTCTGGGTTGAGCCTAAAAAAAAAATGTAAAAAGGATCTGGCAGTGTGATAAGGGTTCAATGTTCATACAGTTTTGAACTGTAACAAGGTGTTTCAAATAAACATAAAAATGTAAAACTTAAACTACACAAAACTATAAATGATTGCTAATGATTGGTGAAAATATAACAAGAAAGGGAATACATAAAATAAGACAGTGATTGTTGTATCCATTCAAGACATGGGTGACATGCTCCCAAAATTCTGTGTACAGCTTAGCTATAGCCCTCAACCATACAATGGCCATATATTGTGTCAAGGCATACACTCGCCAACTAATGGTAGTAGTAGTGGTTATTATCCAGTGAAGTAGTCACTTGATATGTAAGGGAGGAAACGTGCAAGTCCTGTATGGGACTATTTTGAATTGAATAGTGGAAGCGGTACAAGGAAACCAAGGGGAAAAATACCCAAAATCTTGAGGTTCGAAGTAACCATTGAGGGGAATAAACATTATCCATGATAAAGGCTAGTGAGACCGAGTGGAGTGACGAACATAATGTTTTTCAACAACCAGTAAGTTCATGTGTGAGTTTTAGGAGATTTTAGTTAACTATACTGGTACCCTTGTCTGTGAAAACCCATGTAATATGGTTTGTCTGAAGTAAATGGTTGAAAAATATTTCATCTTGGTCTTGCCTTTCATGTGAATTAAAGGTGCAATCTGAGGAGCATTTGTAAATGAGTCAGAGTGGCACTTTCCTCTAGCTGTTTAATCAATGTTTGCGCAAAAAAAAACTGAAACAAACAACAACCTACAGTGTTTGTACACAGTCCTGACTGTGAATGAGAAACAAACATTGTGACTTGGACCGAGCTATAAACAATCCCAGCTATCTACTGGGTGCTTAAAGAGCACGAAGGGGAGAGGTGTAATTTGATTACCTGTTGACCACAAATATCAACAACCTTTTACAAAACATAGACTGCATCTTTAACAGGCTTACAGTATGACTCAAATAGCCTATTGCATATGTGAAGTTTAGTCTTGAAACATAGATGTCTTCAATGATAAGGAGATTTTCCATGCCATAGCCTACTAATCAACTATTCAAACAAACTTTTATCCTGATCAAAAATTATTACAACGAATAAACAAGAACGAAATTGAAGAGAGTCTATGAAATAAAAACGAAACCCAAACTAATGAAACCACTGGTAAATAGGAATTCAGATTAAATACAAACATATCAAAATAAAAAAATAATCTGTAACCTTGCAAGCATTAAAGTTCAACAGTGAAACTGGAACAATAACTTCAATATTATTCCTCAGCCTTACTTAAAAGAATGGGGTATGTGTGAAAACAGCCAACACAAGATCACGAAAACCAATAACTAGAGTAGTGCGTCTCTCTCTCTAGCGTTATGAAAGTACAGTTAACGAATTAGTTATTAGTCAGTCATTCTCCAACCTTAGCTAACCATATGGTTGTCTGCCACCTGCTGAAACACTTTTTCTAGTTAACAACAAAAAGAACAAAGAGACCTGGTTACGCTGTCGATTTGAGGAACCTTGTTGGCAAACTGAAATGAAACGCAAGTGTGTTACACGGGAAAAAAATGGCTTGATGTATCCAAGTTCACCCAACACCAAAAATGTATGTCAAGGTCCATGAGCGTTGACATTAACCCTAAAAGACCCACGTTACTAAGCAGTCAGTTATCGATTGAATGTCCAAACAGGCCTAGCCCTTCTACACGGTCCCTGGGAGCGTTATGCTAACTTCAGTTTAACTTTCAGGATGAATCCGTTCACTGTATTCTCTTATTCGGACAATAAACGTTAGCGTATCTGGAAAGTGCATCACATCCAAAGGCCTGAGAATGTCTCAGCGAATACACCAACCCAAACAATCTTTGCTAAACACAGGGTAATGTTAATTGAGAATTATTTAAAAATATAGCTTGGTAGCTACTTGGCTAGCTAGGGACTGTTAGCATGTGTCCGCAGGTTGGTCCGTTTGAATTATTTAGCTAACGTTAATTCTTAGCACATGTCCAACATGGGTTTAAGAATGCATTAGCTAGTTGCCCATTTATCCTGTTGAAGGCAACCAATTTCTCAAAGGGAGAAACCACTCCACTGCTAGCCAATAGTTGTTTGTATCCCAAATTAACACCAAAAGCTGTATTGTCTGCATCTAACTTCACATATAGCTCATGCTAACTGTCGTCAGCGAGCTAAGACCATTTGACGCGGAGTGTTCAACAATCTCAGTACTTACAAAGGCATTGTGTCGACCTCTGCCAGGTACTACAGAACTTTCCCAAACAACGTTCCCATTTTACTTGTCACATGCATCAAGGACATGCATTACGGAAAGGAATCTTTTCAATTAACAAGTAAAAGGTATGGAATTTGTTCCTTTTGTTTGCACAAACATGGCGAGCAGCTGCAACACTGCAAACCTTAACAGGAAGTGACGTGAAACCCGCTGACACAAGCCGAGATGAACTAACTTAAAAACTGAAATGTTTTGTACTTGAAATTACGCAATTCTAAGATAATGATAAACATTGTGTAAAACTGCAGTTATTATTGTGTATTGCTTAACTTACACAACATATAAGTACAAGCAGCTACTTTTAAACCATAGTGCTTCGAAAGAAAATGTCTTGTAATACGCTACATGCAACACAAATGGAATAACATTGCCTGGTGTATGACCGTATGTAGAGATGAAAGAAAAATCTATTCTAAATGCAACCATTTATTTATATCAGTTACATTTCATCAATTTTGCTTAACATTAACGGCAAAGTGAAAAGATAAATGACAGAATTTTGAACAACTGTTAACATTTCAAATATGTGTTCTCAGCTGCCAGTGTGAGATTATCCTGCCTTAATTGTTAATTTTAAAAAGTTAAGTGTGGGACACAACGTAATGAGTACATTATCTCTATAAACATTTATTCAGATCTTAACTGGGTAATATACACAATATACAACAGACAAAACATTTATAGCAACATAATGACAAAACAATTACTTTAACAAAATATATAAAATGTATTCCACTATTTGGACACCAGGTGGAATTTTGATCATCAAAATGTTTTAGACAAGGAGATGATCATGAATCATCTTGATAAACTTGGTCAAGTAGCCCTTGGCTGGTTCAATGGACGAGAGTACATCCTCAATCTGGTCAACGCTGGTGGGGAAAAAGTGAAAAATTTAGACTTGTTGCAATAATTCATGTTCACTGACAGGTTGAAAACAACCAAGGTGCTCAGTTAAATCAAACTGTACACACAAAAAACTCATAATGCTCGTGCACAGAGTGCAATGCGACAATTCAGACAGCTTTTTGCATATACAATAACATAGTCCGTGGTCAGTCACAAGACAAAGCAAGTAACCCCGATTTACTAATTTACCTTGTATTTCCAATGTAGTTCTGGAAGCTATGGACCTTAATCCCTCCAAAGGGGTAAGCACAGGTAACCATCAGGGTTAGCTGAAACTTGACAAACGCCTTGAGGCTGGAGAAAACTATTTGGACCCTGAAATGAAAATCATGAGACGGGTGAACAGGCTTGCTTATAACCATTTGTAAGAATTAGAATAGTGCCACTGGGAGATAAAGGACTTGATGAAAGACTTTAGACTTACTTCCTGTCTGCACAGCTGATCTCTAGGACGCTCAGTCTCAGCGCTCCCCACCTCTTCAGCCGGTGGATCTCCTCACCGAGAAGACGGATGCGGCTCACCCCCAGGCTCACATCATGTAGGAGCTAAGAAGGGAGAGCAGTCGCTCAGTCACATTAGTAATGAGTGCAAAGCACTGATGAGTTAAAAGGTGTGGTAAGTAGTATTTGTAGTCAAAAGATGAAAATGTCTCATGGCTAATAAATTATGAAATACCTCTGAAGGCACAATAAAGTGTTCCCCAATATTACTGCACTTTACCCCCTCAGTTTCAGTCTTTTTTATTTGTTTATGTCTAGGCCTTCTAAACTAAATTCTTAATTGAATATGCTGTCTAGCCTATTAGCGTCTTCCAGTAGTGACCTTTCAGACCTACTAAAAGTAGGGTCACAGAAGAGTCCGATAACCCGTCCTTTCCATTTTTCCTTTTGCCATGAATTCTTACCATTGGAATGTCGCGAGTGGTGGAGTACCTCTTCAACCAACCAGACTTAAAGAGTTGGGAGAGCAGGTCATGGACCATTATAGAGTGGCACTCAGATTTGTCTGCTTTAGAAAAAGGAAAAAACAAACAAAAAAAAAACATAAATTGAGACAAAATTCCTCAAAAAGTAGAATTAAATAAACTGACAAGACTATGAACTAACCGTCTGATTGAAAATTAAATGAAACATCAAGAACTTTCTGTTCCGTATCATTTGGGGCAAGCATTTCTAAGGAAAAAAAAGATGAAAGTGCACAAATAAGAGACTTTATCAAACATTCAGAAATCACATGAGGACATAAGTGATTCATATTCTTTAAAATGAATGTGTGAAAAGTGCTACGTACCATTGGGCGGTTGATGTACCACCTCTAACAATAGTGTGTTATGTAGAAAACCAAACAGAGTCCTTCCATTTTCTTTCAAGCTCAACTTCCATTCGTTCACACTGGAAACCAGCAAAAATGTTAAATTAAAATATTAACATGATACCTAGAGCTATACTTTCTCAAAATATATCAGAAAGTTACCTGTGTAGAACCGAGGTGTGTTTCTTTATATCTTTCACCTCCTCCTGTAATCTGTCCAATTGTTCTGCTTTGTTCTTCTTCTCACTTTCCACGTGGACCATTTGCCTGCACAGACCACCATCTTCATTTTTTGCACCAAATATTTTCAATGACACTGAAAATGAATTGTCTAAAAGGCAGAGATGCCACTGTATTTTTCTGTCATGCAATTACCAAGGCAAAGTTTGTGTAATCTTCTGTTAATTCCCACATTAAATCATACAAAGAGCACCCAAAAGTTGTCACCATATATACCTTGACTTTGAAACTGTGGGGAGATGCATATTACAATACTTCTCCTTAAACTTTCCCTGTGGAACTCTTATTTTAACTTTGTTATCACAGAGGAAAATATGCTCACCTTTGTTTCTCAGCAACAGCACTGTCCAAGCGTTCAAGTTCTATGACAACAAATATATAAAAATACATTTGGGAAAAAAGCAAGTGTGTCAAATATTATCCCTAGATTTTTCCTTACATCTGGTTTATGAAAGCTGTCAAATTTGTGGACGCTGGCTTTTTACCTTCTTGTCTCTCTCTCAGGGCCGGCTGTTTTTCACTCTGTGCATGCACTTGGTCAACTCTCAGGGCACTATCCACAGCTTCCAATTCTACAGGACCAAATAACAGAGAAGCACAGTGTGGTCAAGGCTACAAGTCTTATCTAGAGTCGGAATGTAATAATCTGATTCAATGAAAAATAATAATTTTTCAAACATATCTACTTAAAACCTAGTGACAAGAAATCAATGAATAAATTAATTAATTAAAAAAGGAAAAACAAATGTAACATACCAACTTCCAAATCATGAATACACGCATCAAGATCTTTCAGTACTGTATCGGTTTCCAACACCTTTTCCTCAAGTTTATGTTTGGTCACCTTTGATTGGATAGAATGAATGAATGCATAAACTGTGTATGAAAATGTAAAGTATTCAAACTTTTGTAGAAAGCTCATACCTGTGTTGTGTGCAAAAGTTCAGAGTACATGCCAAACTTCATTTCATGAGAAAGCATTTTGCTTCTTTTTCTGAAATGCACCTTTCTTTCCTTCAACTTGGAACCAAAGCTCAGTAGCTAGAGAAAACATCACAAAAATGACAGTCAAGTCTACAGTCAACTTCAATCAACACCACAATTACTTAGAAAATCTTATCAGGACAATACCTGTTCCTCAGATAAGTTTGTCAACTCCTGCCCAAGCGACTCATTGATGTGTCTGAGTGGACAGTCTTGTTCCAGCATTCGTGACTTGAGTCTGGAACCAAAGACAGCAAATAAGATTCATCCCTACCCTTATAGAAAAAAAATAGCACCGACACTGGCAAAAAGTGTTGATCATTTCAAGGGCGGTTGTCGATTTACCATTCACCACCAGTCATCAAAAGTTGACACAGACATCAATAGTTATTTCAGCAGCATATTAATGTAAACATTAGCAATAGATACATACCCTTCGACCATTGCAGCGAGCTTCTCACAATCAGCTTCATAAACCCTCTGTTTAAGTCGGTAGATGAACAGCTCCTTCAGTAAGTGTTCCATTTTTGGTGTTGGGTCAGGTGAAAACTACAGAAGGGAGCCATGTTTCATGTGAGCGTTACAACTATGACATGTTTTAAACATTTACACCACAAGACTGCAAACACTGATGTGCTTGGGAGTCGTATGACTCTCACATTGTCAGGGAGGGCACTTGGACGAGATCTGTAGATGACGATGTCGATGCCAAAGTGCCTCAGGAACTCATTCACGGTGATGCTTCCATCTTCAATTTTCTGAAAATCAAGATATACTTAACCATCAATCAACATACACATATTTCCAAGTCAAAAGATGCCCCCATTGCTCAACATATAGCACAAAATGCCAACACCACAAAGGACATAGGTAATACCCAGGGAATATACATACAAATGAAAATTCAGGCTGCTGTAGATGACAACATTTGCTAAATGAACAGATGTTCATTGCAAAAGATAATTTTGCTTACCTTGTAAAAATCTGATTCATAATCCAAATTCCTGTCAATCTGGGAGTCACACTGGCTGTACTTGTATGCTGAGAAGTAAAAAAATAAAACGATAACCAACCAAATATTTACAGAATTCATAAAATTGGGCTAAAATAAGTCAGAGCATATTGACATCTTTCTTAAGGTTCACATTAGACAAGGGAGTCTCTCACTTGACTCAAAAGTGGCCTCAGATTTAATGTAGGTGGAGTTACTGCTGGAGCTGGTACCATCAATTGTCTTAGTCATCACATTAGAAGCTTCCTCTGTAGCATTAGTCTCCCACTGGTTGCTACTAAGAGCTGACCCCTGTAAAGAAAGACATTTCTAATATTTGAAAATTTCAGGCAACAGCCCATAGAAAAAAACCCATCCCAAATATAAGAACTTCTATGCAGTGGAATGGCTTTTACAGAGTGAAGTATTTATATTATAATACATTTATATTATATTTTTAAATAGAACTTAAAAAAAAAAAAAAAAAAAATGTACACCTTACCTTGACTTCAGTGGGTAAGACTTCTTGTTTTCTCTTCTGCTCTAGAGGCATATTGTCATGGTCATCCTCTAGGCGCGGCCTTTTCAGGTTTTTGGTGACATTCAGAGTCGGTGAGACATTATGCACCAGGTCTTCTGGCAACTGGTTTGCATTGCAGTGGCCTTCTTCCTCCTGGGTTTGCTTGAAAGAATAGTCATCAACAGCTCCTGAAATGTCCTCGTCGATGCTCATCTCAGGAAGCTGCTCAGCAAGGAAACCATCCATCTCAGAGTTGCCTGGATTGGAAGTGGCATCTAGGTTGATTTCGAGTAAGTTACTTTTGAAGGTTTTTGTGGTTTCAGATACATGATCAGTAATTATTGGTTTTGGTCTTGATGGCAGTTTGGGTAGAAATCCACCATATGAGAGTCGTGCTGCGAGTGGTTTAGTCTCATGGTTGTCCAACGAGGTCATTCTGGAGCTTTCTACATGATCTGGTTGTTCAGTTAACACTTCTACAGTCTCCTGGTTACTGCAACCTATTGGGTCTGCCATTTCAGGATTTTCTGTGAACTTTTCTGTCACCTCCAAACGGGGTAATGGTACAGTTGCACTGCTTACTACACTTTGGGCCGGGTCATTGAAAGTTTGTGAAATACGTCTCAGTTTAGACTGTAGATCTAGCAGGCTTTTCCGCCTAGACTTAGATTTTTGGGATATGGGATCAATTCGCTTGGTGACAGTATGATCAGGTGGAGAAACTGGATCTGGTTCGGCTGAGTCAACTTTTTCTTCTGTGCACAAAGAGCTCCTTTTGCCATGATGAATATCTCGGCCCCTAACACTACTGGACTCTCCAATGACTTCCCTACTCTGAGACATGAGGGCAACAGGATCTTCCTCATGAAGCAGTGCACCATAACGTTCATCAGAGGCCAGTTGGGCAGACTTTGTCATCTTCAAGACATAGCCTTCATCAGAAGAGCACTGTGTTTTTGACTCGGCTGCCATATATGGCACAGACTTTGTCACTTGTGAATCAGCAGTGACATGTTTGCTGCTAGTCAGCTCCATGTCATCTACTCTAAGAGATGGAAAGACCTTCTGGCCAGTAATGAATGATAAGTCAGTGGTAATTCCCTCAGATTCACAAGGGTTAGAAATGAAGGGATCTAATGGGAAGAATTTCTTAGTAGTACTTTTATAGCCATCGTTTACTTCACTGGGATCAGAGTCCATAGCAGCTGCTTTATGAGTTGTAAATCCCATGTCTTCACCAGCGGTTGACATTTGCAACACACTGGCCTGACTAGCCATTTGACTGGAGGGAAATGTTGCAGTCATGGGCAAAATGCTATTCTTCCATTTAGTGGTTAGAGTGTGGACCTTGGGGTCACTATCCCCACTCATCCTTTTATTTTTAGCATCAATGACAACAGTCTGACTTCGTGTTATTTCCATGTCGTCCCCACTTACAGTTGTTGCCTCCTGTCTTTCGGAATAAGGATCATTCCCAAACATGGTATTCTGTAATGATGAAGGCACATAAGGCAAACTTTTCATCATGCTTTTCCTCAAAAGGCTTTCTTTAATTGGCTGGCTAGACTCAGTCAAATCTTTTTGACTTTCAGCAATTTCCATTTGACTGGAATGAGATAAGCCATTGCCAGTAATTCCTCTGTTTTTGGAGTCAATGACAACAGTTTGACTTCTGGTGATTTCCATGTCGTCTGCTTCTGAACAAAGTGCTTCCACATGTGGTTGGCTCTGTTGGACTGTCTGGTTTAAGAAAACACGTGGACTGGTTTGATCGGTTCCATCTCTGACAGAGTGACGAAGGGCTTCAGTCATCTCCATACAGTCATCATTTTTTGAGAACAGCACACTTTTGTTGGTGGAAAGACTTTTCCTTGATTTTGGTGCCTTAACCTGGTTGTAGTCTTTGGAATCAATCACCACTGTTTGGCTCTTTGTCATTTCCATGTCATTAGAATCTGATGTGACTGCCCACAAACTCTTGCCATTATCCGGAACATTTTGGTTTATGTTTAGATCCATGGAAACACTCCGAGTGTCACATTCTATTCTGTTAGAGTAGCTGTCTGCCTCTATGTGTCCAGAAAGGGCTTCAGTCATCTCCATACCATCATCATTTTGGGCAAACATCACACTCCTATTGGTGGACAGACTTTTCCTCGACCTAACAGGCTTTCCCTGTTTGTAGGCTTTAGAATCAATGACCACAGTTTGACTTCTGGTGATTTCCATGTCGTCTGCTTCTGAACAAAGTGCTTCCACATGTGGTTGGCTCTGTTGGACTGTCTGGTTTAAGAAAACACGTGGACTGGTTTGATCGGTTCCATCTCTGACAGAGTGACGATTTGCATCTATGTGTCCAGTAAGGGCTTCAGTCATCTCCATACAGTCATCATTTTTTGAGAACAGCACACTTTTGTTGGTGGAAAGACTTTTCCTTGATTTTGGTGCCTTAACCTGGTTGTAGTCTTTGGAATCAATCACCACTGTTTGGCTCTTTGTCATTTCCATGTCATTAGAATCTGATGTGACTGCCCACAAACTCTTGCCATTATCCGAAACATTTTGGTTTATGTTTAGATCCATGGAAACACTCCGAGTGTCACATTCTATTCTGTTAGAGTAGCTGTCTGCCTCTATGTGTCCAGAAAGGGCTTCAGTCATCTCCATACCATCATCATTTTGGGCAAACATCACACTCCTATTGGTGGACAGACTTTTCCTCGACCTAACGGGCTTTTCCTGTCTGTAGGCTTTAGAATCAATGACCACAGTTTGACTCGTTGTCATTTCCATGCCATCAGAATCTAATGCGGTTCCAGTCTGATTAATCTTCATATCCATGGAGGCACTCTGACTGCCACGTTCTCTTGCCTCCATGTGACCAGTAAAAGGTTCAGTGAACTCCCTACCCTCACCATTTTGTGCAAATATAAGACTTCTGGTTGCGGACAGACTTTTTCGTATTTTATTGGGCCCATCCCGCTCGTAGCCCTTGCTGTCAATGACGACTGTCTGGCTCTTTGTCAGTTCCATATCATCGGTCTTGGCAAGGTCAACAGTCCACATATCATTTTGAAAATGACTTATCCTCTGTTGCTGACTTACAGGTTGGGCAGTGTGGACAAAAGCCCCCCTGGGTTTTGAGAGAGAGAACCTTTTTTCTGTCTGGACACGCATCTTCTGTGGGATATTTTCCTGTACCTCAGTCCCATCAATGACTCCTGTAAGCTCCATTCCAACGTTATTGGCGGAGAAAATCTGTGTTTGGTTGGGATCCAGAAAAGACCTTTCACTCACCACGTCCATACTTTTGAAGTTGATTGCAACTGTCTGACTCCTTGTCAAGTCCATGTCATCTGGATCAGGTGATTTCAGGGAACCTACCAAACCATCAAAATACAGTTTAGATACATTGGTGCTGCCCTGTCCGATGGCCCACTGCTTCTCTCTCCGTGTTGCCTGTTGGCTTTGGAGACAACCTCTTCTGTCAATTGCAACTGTGTGACTTTTTGTTAGATCCATGAAGTCATGTTCAGCTGATGGGGTTGTGGACCTCCTAAGGCTAAGGCCTTGAGGTTTTGAAACAGAGAGGTCTGACAGAGCAGGAGGCTGGTTCTCTTTGTTGACTACACTACGGGCATTCAGTCTGGCAAAAAAGCTGTTTGAATCCACTTTCTGGTTATGAAATGGAACGCTGCTAGGCTGAATAGCAGGGAAAGTCTCCTCATTTTTTGCATTACCGAGTCCCTTTGGTTTGGTCAAGCTTGCAAGAAACACTTCAAAATCTCCATCAGTGGCAGCCTTATGAGCAAGTTCCACATTTCTTTGTGGCATGTTGTCTTCCTTGTTTATGGTCTTAAAGATTCCACTTACTGGCATCTCTGCTCTCTTAGTGAAGTTTAAGTCAGTTTCATTTGAGTCGTCATCAATCATAACTGTGTGAGAATGGGTCATATCCATGTGTGCTGTATCGTCCCCTCCAAACAGCAATGTCTGATCTCTAGCCATGTAAGGGCTTTCATTTCTTGATTTATTCCCAACTCCCTTTTGCTGGGACATACTTGCGAGGAAAGCTCCAAAATCTGAATCCGGCTCTGCGTTTTGAGAGTATGCATTTTCTTTGTCAACAAGAGAGACGTTTTTTTGTAGCACGGCATCTTCCATTTTCGTAGGTTTACATATCCTGCTGACTGACATCTCCGTATTGATTGTGAAATTCAGGCCACTTTTATCAGATTCCTTATCAATGAGAACTGTATGACAGTGAGTCATGTCCATGCATGCAGTGTCTTCTCCAAACTGTACCGTCTTATCGTTACAACTGTCTGGCAGAAATACATCTGGGAAGAACTGATTCTATTTGAGATATTTAAAAGAAACAAAAACAATCAAAACATGGAGTGAGAAACACAGGAATCGTTACATCTGTATTAAATCAATTTTCCTTAAATAGACAGACAAAGCATGGCTCTTCACCACAACTAACTTTAACACAAGACTGCAATAACATTTATATAGTTTCAACATTTAAGGGTTATTCAAACAAGTTGAATAATGTGCAAAGCATCGAAGTGCATAAACTTGGCTAACCTCATCCATTTGATGTGATACTTGCAGGGGTGCCTTCAATAGGTTTTCAATGCCTGTGAGAAAGATAAAAGGAATGTGTCATAATGTAGGAGCGGCAAAATTGACCCCCCCCAAAACAGTCAAAGAAAAACTGAAAGGAAACTTCAGAAACACAATGCTTACCATCATACGTGACCCTAAAAGATAAAATCCGAAAAGAGTTTATTATGTTAGTTAAATGTTACCAGTTGTCAATGTATCACATATTCACATTGACATTTTACATTATCCTTTCACTGGCATTAAACAGTTTTAATCCATTCCAACAAGGAAGTCCTGCAAGTTGTTAAACACTGCTTAAAAAAAGGTTGGACTTACTTTGCATCTTGACTGTCTGCCCCTGTTTACAGAGTGAAATGAAAAGAGTGAAATTAAATACAAAAATAGAAGTGCATGCAATATTTCTAAGTGTATCGAGTCAGCACAGGTGTCTGTTTTATGCAAGTCATGTGTTGATAATCGTTGTAATTAAAAGGCCTTTCCAGTGTACACTAAAAGGTTAGGTCACAGACTCTCATTGTGTACGCATCCTGCTTCCCATATTACAAACCCCCATTCAAGTACATGTATTTTAACTGAATATTTGACTTCTTAAATATGGTGTGCTACAGAAGAACTGAAATCAGACTTCTCTTCTTTCTGATTCAAGAAGTACAAATTAGAATGAGAAGAATACTTACCCATAGGTGTCAAACTTGGTGAAGGACTCTGTTCTTCAGAAGAGCTTGTAATGTCCCTGAAAAGTAAAAGGCACCGTGCTATAGGAATTGACCGGTTTGAGAAAACATCATGCGGACAACTTGCTTTTAAGCTGATGACCACTTACTTGGCAAAGACAACCACATTTTTTGTAGCAGCAAAGCTGACTCTCCTTGAGCTCCTCCTTTTCTCTGTTGGTTTGCTCTTCTCCCCCTGCTAAAAATTAAACACATGAACTAGCCTGTCAGTTTCCATCCAGAGAAAGAACTGTCTGCATATCACAGGTATATTAATACGTTTTTGCTGTTGATAAATGAAAATGCTTTTGGGCTTGAAATGATGGTATGGCACTGAGGACATGATAAAAACATGTATAACTTTACATACTTTGTTTCAGCACTTTGTTGAGTATCTCTTTTTTAAAAGTCAACGGCTAAATAAAAAATATCACATTTTAAGTAGCATGCGCAGAAAAGGAACCTATTATCCTTAGATGTCATTTTTATAGGCTTACAAGCGTTTCCATTTTTCAACAATGAGACCCAACCCTGGCATGAACCATTTTACCAACCTGAGGCTCCTTCAGACTAGACTCTGTCACTTTGACAGAGGTCCGTGGTGCTTTTAAAATCTGAGTGACAAGACAAACGTGAACAGTTAGCAATTCGATGCTTATGGTCTAAAGTTATACAGGTGTCGCAATAATTACAACAAAGTACCTAGTTAGGTCAGAGCAAACGGGTCAAATGCCAAGACATAAATTAAATGTGGACTAGCAGTCAAGTTAAATTGGCTAACGTTACCAACCGAGGAAATTCGCCTTCTGCTTGATCCGACTCGCTCAAAGCTGTAAATAACATCAGGTATAATCGGCGTTAGTTTCATCCAGGGATAAGGTTAACATAGACAGGGTGACTGTAGGGGGTTGCAGTGGCTACAGTTTGACTACAACTGGTTAATCAAAAGAAATATCAGAGAAAGCTACTTTAAAGACTAGCTAGTTATGCTATGCTAGCCAACGTTTGTTATTATGACTGTCGTACATTGACATGAGCTAAATTAGCTTAGCTATCCAAGTAAACTAACGGACATTTATAAAGCCAAATTGGCGTTTCATTAGCTTAAAACATAGCAAATGCAGTTGGCATTACTCACTCGAAATTGAATGTTTCGGTGGATTCCATTATTGTGGGTCCTTTTGTTTGCGACCGATATCAGACAGACGTTTTCAGCCCTCTGTTCAGTTTGAATTTAACCGCTCCTTCCTGAGTATGCGCAGTAATAGCAATCTTCTATGTAGCTTCAGATTTGAGTTGTATTCCCATCTAGTGGAAGAAAACGGCAATGCATTTGACAAACTAGTACAGTGCACTGAACATAGTAGTAGTACAGTAAGTATTATTGTGCCTCTCCCACTCTCATAACCTTTGTACAAAATATTAACATTTGTGATGTTGTTATGATGCTAACTTTCATGTACAACCAGAGTGTGTAAAAACTATCCGATACGATACTACTCACTTCACGAAAAAAAAACAAAGTACTGACATTTAGGAGGTTGTAGCAGATACTCCAAACCAGTTAGAGGCAGTAGTCAACTTCTTGGCGGGGTACGGAAGTGACGCATAGATGTTCTATTTTCAAAATTTCTTAAGCGCCACGGATTGTTTGGCAGATTGGTGCTGATGGTTAGCATATTTCGGAAGAATTTTGTATGATTTTACTTAAACTTAGTGCAGGTAAGAAACCCAGTTATAAAACCTATCAGGAAGCACAATGAACAACATTATAAAATGTGACTGGAGGAGATTAGCCGATCGGCTCCATTCGATTAGAAGAGGAGGATAGACAGTTGGTTGGAATATGTCTGCTAAGTAACTGTATTTGTTCACTAAAGTTGCGTTACTTAACTGAACTGTTGGTGAATAAACATGAGATGGCTAGCTAGTGTATATAGCAAAGGAGGTAGTGATAATATTAGTTAACGTCATGTCATGAGAGTCCTTAAAAACAGCACCTTTCATCTGGTCATTCTTAGGTCCTGCTCCGAAGATGAAAAAAGCGACTACGATCCATTTTAGGGAAACGTCTGATGCCAAAGCAGCGGTGCTTAAACCTGTTTGCGACAATGTTGTCAGGTATTACCTTCTTGTTTCCTACTTTTGTTATTCCCTCCCTCTTCATTTCCTTGAATTTTTAATGTGCGTACTTTTCCTTTCAGAAAAAACGCTAACACGAGGACATTAAAAGGGTAAGTGTCCTTGACGTTAATGTTTCATACCGAAACGGTACAAACAACTAACTTGCTATTATAACAACCACAAAACATTATTTCTTACAACACATGACTTTCCTGAAATGTTGATGATTTACGGTTGTGCAGGTTGTAGTGTGTAAAGATGTAAAAGTGGACACGCTACATCTAAATGTGGACATCCATGTGCCATGAAAGCATGTACACTGTTACTCGCTGTTACTCGATTTTAAATGCTTAAACTTTGAGTTTATAAATGACTGGTTGGACAAACCAGCAAGTTCCTCTTATAGCAGCTCAATTGGGTGACTGGACAGGTAATTCCATGATGGACAACATTTGAACAGGCTTTATCCTACACAAATATGATTTGCAAAGCTTGGCGGCATGCTTTGGGCTTTGGACTTGGAAATTGAAACAGACCAATTGCACAGATCAGTGAGAATCTCATGTTTCTGTAAAATACTGTGGTATACACACTGGTCCAATGTTCCCTATATTTTCTTTTGTAGAAAGCCTTGGCAAAGTTTATCCACCAGTTATCACAGCAGTCAAGTGTGTGAATGGTATATTGCCAATAACGTTATTGCCATGCTTGTTACAGATAATGTTGCTTTAATAAATGTGAGCATTTAATACTGAACTACGCAGATATTATTTTAAAAACTGTTTTTTGGGGGGTGTTTCCAAACCTTTGGAGGGCATGGTATTTTGATTTTAAAACTGCAGTTATTCGCACAATTTCACAACTTCTACAATATTGTTTGAAGTTCAAGAAGCAATGTTATTACACAGGCCTTCCACACGTTATGGAGCACAACATGAGCTAAAGGAACAAAATCAGCTTCTGATATCCACCAATGAAGACCTTCAGAAACATGTCTTCGAAATGGAGGCAAGTGAAATTGAGTTTTTGTGTTCTGTGTTTTTCATGGCTGGTATGGTCTGACTTGTAAGTGGAAAGTCGTAGTACAGACATTAACAGTCTCATGACAGTTTCTTTGATTATCATAGTATTACCCTGTTGAGTTTTACCAAACCATAATGATCAGACTGTTTGAGTAGTACGGACTGGTGATTTATTGTGTGTGTGTGTGTGTGTGTACTGTGTTTTCACTGTGGTATAGAATAAGATAGCTCTTCTGGAGCAGCAGTGTGGCGATGTCAAGGGAGAAAACTCAGAAATACAGAAGCGTCTGAGAGACTGCCATACTCTTCTTGTTGCAGCTAACATTGACCCAGGTGCCCTACTGTATTTTTATAATTTTCGGTGTCATTGACTTGCAGTCATTATGTCACCGCATCCACATTTGCCTGCAGATTTGTCTTATACATGATGAAGTATTTTGAAACCAGTAGCTATTAAATATTTTCTTTCTCAATTAAATCCTTCCAGTGCTTGGTGAGCACATACATGAAGCATCTAATGAGACTGAGGAGCAGAGGAAGGAGGTTATGGTAAGAGTAAGATTCCATTTGATTTCCTCCGTCATAGCTGACATGTTACAAGACTTTCAGTTGGGAGATGGGATTGGGATGGTTTTATTTATTTATTTATTATTTCTTTGCATGATTGCATCATATCAACCCACAGCCCCAGAAATGACAGTTCTATCTACACACAGCCGCTCTTTTAGGAAGTCACTGTGGTGCAAAACGTCTACTTTGTAATTACTGTAACTACTTATTAAAAAAAAAAAAGACATTTATACAGGCATAATACAGGCATTATATTTGACCCCTTTTGCACAACTTGTAGAATATTTCCAAAAACCTACTGAACGAGCTGGAAAAGTTTGACTCAATGGCATCAGCCCACAGAGGACAACTGGAGGTAAGTTCCCCACGTACACGCAGTGTTGCAATGATGAGGCAAGACCATACAAATGTGAGCATTGATGATAAATACAGTTTGGATTTGGCCATATTACTTTCTAGGAAATACAGAACGTCATGAAGGACCTGAAAGAGGCACGGGAGAAACTGAGGGAGGAGAGGGGCACCATCAAACTGGAGGTGGAGGAAATGGAGAGGGATTTGGAAGAGGCAGAACAGCTATTACTGGGATGACAAGAACAGGAGCATTTGATTTTCTATTTTACATATTTCAATTGATTCAATAAATATATTTTACTCTGGGACAGTGGTCAGACTCTTTATGTAACATTTGTAATTTATTAGGTAGGTTAAGTTAAGGTACATGGTTTACACAACCTAACAATTTCAAATGTTGCATTTTTACTCAAAAGTTGAGACACACTACTGAATTCCATTCTTAGGTAAGCGAAGACATTACAAAATAGAATCTATAAGTGGACTGTAGCTTTAAAGTAGGAATAAGGAGTTTGGTCTAAAACTAGCTAGCTCTCTACTCCTAGGCATTCAATCACCAACAGCACATATGGCACTGATAAAAATTTGCTATCGTGCTAACTAATGTCTTTGGAAGGTATTGGCGATGGCGTGCTGTGGAAGCTTTTGTTATGTTATCTCAAGGTGGTCCATTCCAGACCACAGAATTGCAGTGAGTGCATAGCCTGGGTGACTAGTGGGAACGACAGGTGTGTTTGAATCTGCCCTTACATGACCATATACCATTAAAATTATCTGAAGATCATGCCAAAACTTGTAGCCTATAAAACACACACCTTAAAAAGAGTGGCAGATTGCTCCATACGGTTGCTTTGAATGTATAATTATGCATTTTTCTTTGTGACTGGCAGCACTCCAAGGTTAGTTCCACAAATTAGTCTGAGAAATATGACACTAATTTCATTGCTTTTTGTATGGATTTTCCATCTCTACTTTTGAAATGCTTGTCTTAGTTGAAGAGGAAGTGGAGGTGTTGGTGTCTCCGATGATTGTGCTGGTGTTATAGTAGTAGAGGAAGAGGAAAAATCCTGTGGGAGATATTGTAAAATATCCATGTTATATGATTACCAACATTGTTTTTTCAAAAGACATTTTGTCATAAAATTTAAAATCCAGTCTGGTTGGCAGCAGAGTTTTATTATTCATCACAGATATTTGTTGTTAAAAATGCATTATTTGTTTATTTATCTTTTAAGGATGTCAACTTGTTTATGCCAGGACCTACCCTCTCAGTACAAATAGCCAAAGAACACTGAACGACTCTTTAGTCTCTCGGTTAATTGAAGGCTTTTTATGTTGTTATATCAATCATTTGAGGATCAAATTTCTATTTATCACCCGATAATTGTAAGATATTAGTTTTTGGGGTAACCTACCTTGGGCAGAATTAAGAATCGTGAAAATGTAGTAAGACGGCACCCGAAGGGCCCCGTGACTAAAGAAAGCAAAACTCCAGGTGATGCCCAGGATGCAACAGAGACCCATAATGGTAACAATGTCCCGTGATCCGGAGCTCCCACCCTTGGCCTTTGTACTCTTGAGGTAACAAAGCCAGCGAAGCATTACGATGAAGACGGTGAAGGTGAAGAGGAAGACAATAGCGTAGTAGCCCACGTTCACAGCATAGTGAATGCTGGAGTCCAGGATCCAGCACCTGATCAGAATAATAGATTGGCATTGGTGTCAGAACAGAAATATAGAGATGACCTGCTCAACACAGTTGGACACTGAGGTGTCGAGAGATGAATTGCAGGACTGATGATCGTGCGAGTCTGCATGTTCTTACATCTTGGCTTCAGTTCCAATGTCAGTGTAAATTTTTAGTTCACCATATTTTCCCAAAAAGAAGACGACCACTACTACAAGGGCAGCAGGACCTGTGAAGGGAGATATAAAATGAATGTAAAGACTCCCATCAAAATGTGTTGCAGAATGTAGAAAACATTGGGTAAAGTATGTTGAAGCCCTATGCAAAGCATAAGAAATTATATAGTAACCAATGCTAGGTGAGTCGAATCTCGATTCTTCTCCTTGCCCCTTTTGCTTAATCTTGATTTAGTCTTAACCCTAGCACTTGCAAGTGTTGGGCCAAGGGCTGAGATCTTTCCCCTATGAAATGAGACGCCACTAGGTTTCGGGTACGTCATGCGTGACTGTATGAGCTATGAAACTAGCGATTTAAAAAAAGTCTAATGAAGAACATGGTTGCAAATATATATGTATACAACTGTGTAGAGCACGAAACAAGACTGTCGTCATTTTTAAATTAATTATAAGCCAAAAATACTTACATGTAGTGTATTTAGCATGATAGCTGGCAAGCTACCATATAAGCCAATGGAGTGGTGGTATACGCGCTAAATGTATCCTAAAACTACCGTTTGAAAGCTTCAGTTAAGACCTAAAATACTATACAAGGTAAGGTAGCCCTCCGATCATCTCAAAAACAAGGGCCATACACCCCTTAACCTTACCCCTTAATCTTGATCAAGTTGGGTATTGAGACACCACTAGCTCTCACATGAACGCGCAATTTCAAGGGTAAGGGGTAAGATAAGGGGTAAGGGGAAGTATTGAGATTGGGCCTAAGTTATCAAACAATGTATGCTTTACCATCATCCTTTGAATCTCTTAAGGTTAAAGTGCTTAATGTATTTACCAGTAATGAATAATACAAAAATCATTTAGTCTGAAACCAAATGGGTTCATAACATTAAGTTAATTTTGTTTTGTTGTTGTTAAAAGTTAATGGTGACATAAGCATTTCTGTTATATGTAGCAGATGTTTGGTTAAGGCGTGAACTCACTCCATCCGACGAAGCAGAGTTTCAGTTTGTAGTGGGGAATGGAAACTGTAGCGTACTTAGTCAGCTGTAGAATAAGGTGGAAGGCCTCCACAGCGTACCAGGTGAACGAACACAGCATGGAGTAGTGCATGAGGCCGGCTATGATCCTGCATGCTACATCGTTCTCCATGTTGGCAATCCACTCGTTGCTCACAAAGGTAATGTTGAGCAGAAACAGTGCCAGGAAGAGGTGGATTAGGATATGAGTGGAATTGCTGACCTTTGTCCTTCTGTGTGGGGGGATGGAAGTAAGATGTAAGTATGGTCATGATGATAGCATATACAAGGATCTTCCATTAAAGCTATTTATATTTGTATTAACTTAGCAAGACACACAAATCACACTCAGCAGTTCTAATCCAACACTATTTTTGTCAAATTCAGCGAATTGCTCCTTATAGTCAAAACCTCATGTGCTTTCCGGAAACAAACATTGTGACTTAGACTGAGCTATAAGCTAGCTTCCAACCAATTAACACATTGCTTGGGGAGCATGGAAAGAGGGGTGTATTTGATTGGTTGTAAAGCTTAAATATCAACAACCAATCGCTGATGACATTTAAGAAGCCAAACTGACTTCTAATTAGCTTTTTAAGTTTGGAAGTGTTTCTTAGCAGAGCCAGGATCAGATCATTCTGCTCTTTTGGATTTGCATCACATCTACTTGTGGTCAAGAGTTTGCATACCTTATGCAACAGAACATAAACAGTCCTAATCCCAGGAAGAACAGTGACAGTCCACAGCCGACATAGGTGATGTAAGTCAGGGACGCCAGATCCGAAGCTGAGATATTCACCAGAGAGTCAGTGGGCGTCTGGCAGAACACATAAACATTCAAGTTAAACATTGCATTTTGTTTACTAGGGGTGATCTGCTTTGCTGTCCTCTGTATGTGAAGCACTCACCATTAAGACCGCAAAGAAGGTCAGGTGTCTGCATTCACATGTCACTTGGTCACCTATTATAGTGAGACATCCTTCGTCTGTCCAGTTTGGTTGACCTAAGGAGATATTGAGTTTTTCTGCATTAGGAATGTAGGAATGTTTGGAAACATGCATTTGGAAAACATGCAGTTTTGCCAGGCTTTATCTGGTCATCTGTCTGCGAAGATCAAAAGAGATAGACTAGGCGACTGATACACTGTCTGCTGTAAAGTACCTGTGCCAGACACAAACTAATAGAAAGATCATAGTGAATTTAAAAAAAAGTACCTTTTCCATCCCAACTTTGGCAAGACAGATTGACTTTCTCCTAAATATAAGCACATATATAAAAAAAAAAATCATCACATTATTACTGATAAGGTTATCATCTGTCGTCTGAATGCCGTTTAACCACAGTGAATCATGTCAAGAACGTGTGTTATTACCGGTATGTCAACATTGAAATTGATTTGGATAGGATCTGAGAGATTAGAAATATTTGTTCCCATTTCAATGGAGTACACGTCACCAGTTAAAGCAGTGACATTTTCACCCTAAAAGAAAGCATAAGAATTGGATTAGACTTGAACTTGTTTGATGTTCATTGAAAGATGTCATCAGCTTTTTTGCAAGAGTTTTTCAGTTAGCTATTCATTTAATCATGTTATCAGTCTGTCAGAGCATTTTTTGTGTTTACCACTGCCATCTTTGGGAAACGGAAAACTCCAACAAATGTTTTCTCTTTGGCCTGGCGATAGGATGTCTTATAAGCCTCTTCGGACACACTCACAGACAGGGGGTAATTTTTAATGACGTCCTCATCTTCAATCACCTGGGAAGAAAAGGAAATGTATCAATTACAGAAAAATCAGCAACAGCTTATTTTCTTTTAGCACAACTGAAATCATTAAAATGCCTTTAAACAGTGAGTCTGCTGAAGGTGATAAGCTTATAGTAATAGCCTTTAAATACAGTAAATCAATCAGCATCATGTTATTAGCTGATTTGTAGAGATTGGCAGAAAAAAACTGATTTTTACACAAAGGGGCTGGGGAAAATGACAACAAGAGTGGTACAGTCTGGGTAAGGTAGTTCTGGCGAAATGTTGTTGATATATGAGCTCAACAGCAAATCAAATTAAACCCCTCCCTTCTGTGCTCCTGAAGCAACTTGTTGATTGGCTGTTTTTCACCTACAGAGCAAGGTCTGTGTATGAACACCTGAGGGGTATTCCAGAAAGCGTGGTTAACCTTGAGGTTGAGTAGCATAGATAATGTATACTACATTTTTGCCAGTTACATTTTGATTGCATTGTATGCCACTCACTTGGATGTCATGCCAATATAATTTGTATTAGATGTGGTCAACATATAATTATACATACAACTGTAAGATCTTACTTTGCATTTCAGCCATCATTTAGCCTAATTATTTGACACTTCACTGCTGACTTGAACACTATCATTTCACTATCAGGATGCAGACACAGAGATCACATCAGCTGTTACTGACGTGGAGATAGAAGGTTAAAAGAGGCCCACGTAGGTATATGGCATGGGCAATAAGTCTACAGTGCAGGGGTGAGTTTCACAATAGCACTTCCACACTTCCTTGTTACTACCACACTGTCTTCTTACAGACTATGACTGAGCAGTGGGAGGACCCATCAAACCCATGCAGGAATTTAGCCCTCTAAGAAATTATTGATACGCTAATATACAATCACATTACAGCAAAAAATTAAATACCCCCCAGGTTAAGGGAACTGATTTAGGCTATATAGTCCTAGGTCGTCCTGTCAGCAGAGGAGCTGTATAGAATAGGCCTACATCTCCAGAAAAAAATCTAAAATACATTATTTACTGCTCAAAATGGCGGACAAGGAGGTTAACATTGAGACTTGCCTCAGGATGTTATCTACTGAGAACCCACTGTGGATTATACATTTTATTATTTCATATCAACTTAATATTATTATTGTTGCCAAGATAAATAATAAGAGTTTTTGTGTTTCTTTAATTAAAGTGATTTCTGCAAATGACATGTCTGGTGATTGTCTGGCACTGACAGTGAGTGTAGACTGCAGTAAACCTGAACATAACTTGCCTGTAGTAGATTATGTTCAGAACATGTCATTTTTGTATCAGAGCATAGCATCCATAGATACTAACCTAGCCTAGTTTTTTTGGAACCTGAGTTAACATACAAGTGACTAAACCGGCTTTCTGGAATACCCCAGAGAGTTTTTTGAATGGCATTGATGATTATTATTATTCTGCTATTCCCAAGTTACAACTGTTTTACTTAAATGTAAACATGAACACCAACATTTAAATCACTGTCAGAGCTGACAAAGGATAACTTTTTCAAGTCGTCTTCATCTTTTGGTTTCACCATGATCCCCTTCACCACCCCAAATGAAATACTGGCAGAGGTTAGGTTCCCCATTAGTTCTACCACCGAGGACAACTGCTGCATGGCCTTCCTGTTCCGAGAGAGAGAGAGAGAGAGAGAGAGCGCGAAAGAAAGCGAAAGAAGGCGAGAGGGAGCTATGAAAGGCAGCTTGGGGGAAATATGATATCAAATTATTTTTTTATGCAAAATTCTTTACAGTGTTTTCCTTTAATCCACAAATGGTGAAATGACACAGTGGTAGGCTGATATACAGCCGCGGAAAAAATTAAGAGACCACTTCAAAATTATCAGTTTCTCTGGTTTTACTATTTATTTGTATGTGTTAAAGTAAAATGTACATTTTCGTTTTATTCTATAACCTACTGGCAACATTCCTACCAAATTTCAAATAAAAATATTGTCATTTAGATCATTTATTTGCAGAAAAATGACAATTGGTCAAAATAGCAAAAAAGATGCAGTGTCTTCAGATCTCGAATAAGGATTGACCCAAAGCGGACTGGAGGGTCTTCTAGTTTGTCTTCTCTGATGAGTCCAATTTTCAGCTTTGCCCAACACATGGTCGTCTGATGGTTAGACGGAGACCTGGAGAGGCCTACAAGCCACAGAGTCTTGCACCTACTGTGAAATTGGACTAATCAGAGAAGACGAACTTAGAAGAACCTCCAGTCCGCTTTTTTCAATCCTTATGGTCTTTTACAAACCTCAGCCAGGCAAAGTACAACGTTGTCCCGGAAGAAAAACTTGCTTCCTTTTGCTCTGACAATGTTCCCCAACTCTGAGAAGTGTTTTTTCCAGCAGGGCAATGCTCCATGCCACACAGTCAGGCCAGTAAAGGTGTGGATGGAGTACCACCAGATCAGGACCCTGTCATGGCCAGCCCAATTTCGAGACCTGAATCCCATAAAAAACCTCTGAAATGTGATCAAGAGGAAGATGGATGGTCACAAGCCATGAAAAGAAGCCGAGCTGCTTGAATTCTTGCGCCAGGAGTAGCATAAAGTCACTCAACGGCAATGTGAAAGACTGGTGGAGAGCATGCCAAGACACATGAAAGTTGTGATTTTAAATCAAGGTTATTCCACCAAATATTGATTTCTGAACTCTTCCTAAGTAAAAGCATTAGTATTGTGTAGTTTAAAAATGAATACGAGCTTGTCTTATATTATATTTTTTATTTGAAATTTGGTAGGAATGTTGCCAGTAGGTTATAGAATTAAAAAAAATGTACATTTTACTTTAACACATACAAATAAATAGTAAAACCAGAGAAACTGATAATTTTGAAGTGGTCTCTTAATTTTTTTCGCGGCTGTATGCAGATGTGAAAAATGCTGCAAATTTGTGCAGTTGCTTACGATGCTTCAGTGGGATCCACGCCACTTTCGCTGTTGCTGACCGTTATGTTGAGACTACCAGTTATGTTTAGCTTTTCTGGCCGGACAACAGGGTTTCCACATTTAATACATTTTTGAGGGGATGAAGAGTTGAGATCCAGAATCCTGAATTCAAAGGAACCATCTGTTGTGGGTTTATAAGAAATGTTTTTATGCTTTTATCGCAATTATTGCTCCTGGACCTTGAAAAACTTGTTTATTATTTTACTATTTATTTATTTTTATTAAAAAAAGTCCTTGTCTTACCGTTACAGTCATTGTAGCTTGCATTTTTACACAAGGCTGATGTGTCCAAGTCAGGCAAAGCTTTAAAAAACAAAATGGGAATACAAAATATAGTGTTTGCTGTAGGTAGGCTACTGTAAAATTATTAAGTACTGTAATTGGTGCCCAAGACAATCTAATATTTGCTCATTAAAAATGTCAATGAATATAATCTTTAGAATAATCTAAAGAATATTTTTGTGTCAGTACTGCAAATTAGAAGTGAGCGGTCTTGGTTTACCTGTTCCATCGTTATAGAACTTGAATGTGAAAAACGCATTCTTCTTAACCTTCAAATAGTTTTCTTTTAACCAAAACCCCAAATCCTTGAACGTATAATTTTCTGGAAAGGATAACAAGAATGATGGATTGAATAGAAAAGGATGTTTGTTGATGATAAAAAAAAATACATACACATCTCTATTGCAATGATTGTGAAATCTATGGTTTTTACCATTAACTGTGATTTTGTTTAAAGATACTGCAAGGCCTCTCTGAGAACCATCCCATGTGCAGACTGATTTTTCATTACCATTGATTAAGTGTAAACAACAACGATGCAGTTACATAAATAGAACTGTTTCTTCCATAAAATCGCCTCACATCTTCTTCAGTGTTGCCAAACCACGAATGTCAACCATATACAGTCAGACTTAACACTGAGTCATACACAGTCAAGATCAAGGTTCACTTACTGTCACCATGTCTCATGATTTCCACAGTAGTGTCGAAGACAAAAGTACAGTTCTGCGGTTGTATTTCGGTGTTGACTTGTGTTTGGAAAGACAAAAGGTATAAGTATTCAGTAACATCATGTTTTAGTTGTTGCCATCTTTTTGATATACAGTCCATAAAACCAAATGATTGTCACTATCACAATCAAAATTGCATTTATTTATTTAATTTTTGTATTTATTTTGATGTATTTATATGTATTTTTTTATCCCACTTTCTTCAAATGAGACTGGCCGATATCAGTTATTGGAAATAGACCTTCAATGTAATGTCATGGATTTTAGCTTAGCTTAAAGATCCACTATGTAACTACAACAAACAAATGAGCAAAGCTTTGTTTCTAAGAGAGCCATTGAAGATATCATTATCTGTCCCTACATGATAAAATGGCAGCTAAGTCATATTTTGCACTAAACTAACTAAAGTCTTAAAGAAAAGGTTTCAGTACTGCATCCCAATCCAAAATCATGCATGGAAAGACACAAGCCAATAAGCCCTAGCTTACCTGGACAGCTTGAATTGGTATTGTATTTAATCAGCCCTGAGAAACCTTCATTAGAAATAGTTATGTTCTCTTTTGAGCAATTATTCACTTCCGGTATTCTTCCATGACCTGTATTTGGTGAAAGGAAAGGCTTGATGGGATGCCCACTCATAAGTTACATTTGAAAAGCATACCTAACACACCTCACATAAATGTCACTTTGTTTTCTTTAGAATTGTCATAATGTTTTTTTTTTTTTTTTTTTTTTTTAAACAACAACCTTTTCTTTAAGGTGTATCTCAAATGTCAGAACTAATATCTTACTTTGGGTATTACTTTTCTTCCAGACTATATACAGCAGTAGTGTGTAACAATGTGAGCTTCTGAGCTGCATAAACATCTCTCTTTAATGTCACATTTATGGGCCAAATAAGTTTGTACAAACAAGGAATTTGACTCAAGGTTAAGTGGCTCTCAGTGTACTTACACAAAAACAACACAACACAACTCAATACAAAACAATCTATCTGTCATGAGCAAAAAACACCTTATTGAATGATATAATGATGAACTCACCAGTATCACACAACATCAGGACTGCCATGGCCACCTCTATAATCCAGTTAATACCATCCATGTCAACTAAATGTTTATAGTAAATCAGAAAGGTCTCCCAGTTCTGTTAAAAGAGTCTGAAATCAGGGATTCTGTGACAATTCAGGTTGGTTATCTTGAAACTTAGACTATAACCCTTCTTCATAAGCACTGTTATTATATTAAGTGTTAAAACTCGTAAATGTACTACTCATAACATTCAAACGCTCAGTTGTCATATATTTTCCCAATTCTAAGCCATGCTAAAGTCTGTTCCACTCCTGCTTCCTTTGACGGTGTTCAAATACATAAAAGGACACACGTACCTCAGTGACTGAATTTTGCTTTTCAAAAACTTGTGGTGAGAGATATGGCTGTGTTACAGGTGAACATTGAAAAAACAGCCCATAAAAGAGGTGGTTCTTCCTGAGAAGCCAAAGGGGAAAATGGTCTCATCTGATTTGAATATTAAACAACGCTCCCAATGTTGAACATCAACATAAATGTTGTTCACCTCATACAGTTTGTAGGATTCCAGAAGGGCCTAGAGAACTGGCCATAAGTTACAATCGCAATAGCAACTTCTCTTCCATTCATAAAGAGATCATTCCATTAAAGAAATGTATGTTCTGGCCAAATTCCTATCTTGTTGTTGACATGTTTTAAAATGCTTTATTACATTACATATTCTGTTTTTAAATGATTAAATACTAATTTAGTATTGAACACATGCTCTTGGTATTGGCATCTTGCTTTTGCTCTATCAGTTGAGGCACAGGAACTATATCTATGTGTTCAGGCAAAGGAGAGCCTTGGCGATAAGTCTCTTTGAGTGAGGGTGGAAAACTACTTTTGGACTGTACATTCAATGGTACTGTATTAACAAAGGATATATGTGTCCATCCCCTGAGCACAGAATTCATGTCTGACCAAACTGGCAAATAGGTTGTTGCCTCTGGTAATCAATCGATCAAACCAAGGCAGACATGGTTGGTTGTTGGTGAACACATTTTTTATGCAAATACAATTACAGTAAAGGCTAACTACATTGTTGATGATGGGAAAAAAGTTCAAGAAGCAACTCTAAAAGCACAGTGTAACATATCCCGGATAGATAACAAAGAGACGTCAGAAATTTTGGGACATTTGGACAGTCACTGTGTCACACATGACGGTATTGAAAATATTTCTTTGGGCTTTGCATTTATACAAATTGGGACCTATCCATTTCAAAGGAAGTAAAGACTGGCATCTGTGTGACTGAATGGCTTCTCTCAGACATAGTGGAAAGAAGAGTAAAACATTATGTAACAGTTTGAATAAACACAGGGTTATAGATCAGTGTTATGTGAAAATGCAATATGAGACGGAACACACACACACACACACAGACCTAAAAGGATTACTGGAGAACTTGCCCAGAGGTAACAATTGAAAATGTTCCACAAGTTCCGCTTTCAAATCAGTCAGTTTTAGCTTTACGGTGAAGTTTCTTTGAAAGGTTCCTTGGGAGCACTGTGTATTCCCTAATGGAAATGAAGACATGAGGAAGGTGAGGAGGAAGAATGTTAATGGCCCATAATGTCACAATTTAAATATAAAAAGCCTGTACAGAAAATACAGTGGCTTGATGCTTATTTGAAACTTGTCATGAAACTCATTTCAAAGCAACATAAGGAACTACTGCCAAATAACTATGGGTTCTTATGTAGTGTAGTGTTTCTTGACTATAACCTTAGATAGTTCTCCTGGTTACAACAAACATTTTGGGGTTCATGGAATGATGCGTGAGTAAGGTGTAAACAGTCCGAAAGGCCGTGAAGGATGAAAGCCTGGTTTCCGGAAGCTCTGGTTGATTGTACAGACAGCACAATTTTGAATTGCCTTTGGCAGTGAGAGGAGCCGTTCTGAACAGTCAAGTGCCCTGATCCCTGAGGCATGGAATTTCTCTACATTTCAGATGACTGTTGCAATAGACAAAAAAGAAGCACCCCATAACACACACACACACACACACACACACACACACACACACACACACACACACACACACACACACACACACACACAGGGAGAACAGGAAGGCAACATCCCCAACCACAAATGTGCTTTTTCAGTAATTTAATTAGTAATTTGGTTAATTCATTCAATTTTATTCAGTGGAATATAACACACACTATGCAAGCTGATCATGGAGAAATCACACTGCCATAAGGAAACAGGCCTCCAATTCACCAGACTTAAGTTGCAAGATAGGCGAAGGTAGGAGAGAAAAGAGACAAGAGGGAAGTAAAGTTAAAGTAAAGAGAAGTAAAGGCAAAGTGCCACTAAAGGGGAAAAAGTGTTGCCTTGGGATTTAGCGTACGTAGCCACATGTTGGCGGGACCCTTAGATGCCATTTGTTTGCCAAACGTAATTGGTGAGCCGTAAACTTGAATAGGAGAGATGAGGAGGATTTGTTAGGAGAATGCGGTTCTGTTGGCTTTTCTGCAGGCAGGCATCAGGAGCTTTGTAATTGATTTAGGACCAATTGCAGGGAACCAAGAAAAAGAGGCAATGTGTTTAAGTCTAGTTCTCCTTTATTACCAACAGATGGAGCTAGCAGCTAACCTACAATATGTTATGCATCTGTCATTCAGTTTGCATATTTCCTAACTCTTTGCCCAAAGTTAAAGAATTACACAGCTTTTCTTTGAGGTGGCAGTGCGAAATTGACAATTTTAATGACAAACCCTGGGTACCTTACCAGTCTTTCTATGTTCCCTTTCCCCACCTGAATGATCTTTGTACTAAGAAGCTTGAACTAAAAGCAACTGCTAAATCCAATAAGTCACAACAACCACAATAAAGATGATTGAACTCTTGATACCGCCCACAGAATTTGGATAGGTGCATCAAAGGTGAATCAAAGGTCACAATCGCACTATGAGTATTTCATGACCTCTGCATGTCTGATACCTGTGCCATGCAAAGTTTTAAAATGTGACAGCAAAACAACCTGCAGGCTCTAAATGGTCTTTCAGAGATGGAACATGATGCTGATAGCGCCATGCAATAGAGAAAATGAGCAAAAAGCAAATGTTGTGAGGAATGGGAAAAGAGAGATCAGACTTCAGCTGGATTTTGGCTGTCCTTACGACTTCCCAGGACACTTAAAGGGCTCGGCTTAAGCCACCCCACCCCACCCACAAAACGACCCCCGTCCCCCCGACCACCTAATACCCTGACCAGGGGCACTTTGATGTCCCTGGTTTAATCCTCCCTGCGGACATTTTTGGCGGGCATTGAATGGTCGGTCGGATGTTTATCTTTCCTCTGGGGTCCTCCTCTGCTTCTCCTCAGTGCTTCATCTGTCAGCATGATGACACGACAAGGGTGTTTCAGGCAGTTTATGTTCCTACAACAACCCCCTCATCCCACACACACACACACAACCCGCCTTTCTTTTAACTCGCACCCTTCATGAAATGCACACACCTGGAGGACAAAGACGAGTATGATGGAAGCAGACAGACAGAAAGAGGGTAACTGGGAGTTTTGGTGAGACAGACGGCATTGTGTGTCTGTGTCTCTGTGTCTGTGCATCTGTGTCTCTGTTGTGTGTTTGTGAGTGTGTGTGTTTGTGTCTCTGTCGTTTGTGTTTGTGAGTGTTTGTATGTTTGTGTGTGTGTCTGGGTGTGTGTGTGGATGTGTAAGTGTTTGATTACCCATACACTTATGTGCTTGGTTGGATGCTCACACAGGTGTGAAACAGCATATATTCCTGAAAAGCACGCTAGCAGCAACCTACAGTACACTATACAGTAAAACTGAGGCTCTGCGGACTACAGGCTGTTTAATTCTGCATTTCTGTAACTCTCTGTAATGGCTTAGTTAAGTATGATCAAGTTTTATTATATCATAAACATGTTTGCTGGCATCATTCAAATGATCAGACAGAGCTGTCCTCAAAATGGTACGTGGCTCCTTTAAATATGCTGATTAGGTATACACACACACGCACACACTCACACATAAACACAGACACTCACACACACAGTCACGAGACCACACAAGGGATGGAGAGATGGGGAGGGGTGGTGAGGGAAGTCGGTGATGTCATCTCTGTAGCCGCCATGGATAAGCAGGCTTGAGATAATGGTGACATTTCAGGGAGGATGATGTCATTTAGCCCTCCCTACCTCTCTGCTGTTCCTTCTGCAGGTGGGCTGTTATGTGCAGGAATCATTAGCATCTACAGGGGGGTGTGTGTGTGTGTGTGTGTGTGTGTGTGTGTGTGTGTGTGTGTGTGTGTGTGTGTGTGTGTGTGTGTGTGTGTGTGTGTGTGTGTGTGTGTTAGACTGTTTGGGGGTTGTAAACTGCCCCTCCCTCAACATGTCTTGTAATATTAGGCAGGCACTGGTAGGCTTATCAACAAAGAAGAGCAGAGCAGAGCAGACCAGTGTCTTACAAGAGCTCCCTGCTACTTTCACACCTTAACTACCCCCAACAAAAACACAAAACTCTAAATTGTAAATAATGAACTGAAGATTATACATTATGTATAAGTAAACACCCCTCTGGAGTCGTGGATAGCTGAGAACTACAAAATAATCTCTGCTGAACTAATTACTGAAATATTCATTACAAGGGAGAATGTAGCCATAACCATATCAGAATATAGTTTTCACTTTTTAAAGACAGGCAGCAGGGGAACAAAGAGTATCCTCCCTTCAGCACGAGGTCCACTTTTTTGGGCTGTTGACGGAGGATATTTTTAGCAAAAGCTGACCGGCAACTCCACTCTCACTCTGAGTGCCTGAGTGCTGCCACACTGCCTTTCATTCTCTGCCGACGAAGCGCTCTTTGTGTGTGTGTGCGTGCGTGTGTGTGTGTGTGTCTGTGTGTGTGTGTGTGTGTGTGTGTGTGTGTGTGTGTGTGTGTGTGTGTGTGTGTGTGTGTGTGTGTGTGTGCGAGAGAGAGAGAGAGAGAGTGAGAGCTGCAAACAATCAGACACACACAGACACACACACACACACATACTCTCTCACACACACACACACACACACACACACACACACACACACACACACACACACACACACACACAAACAGAGAAAGAGAAGAAGAGAGCTGAGGCTGTATCTGGGCAAAACAGCTACTCCAAAACCAGAAGCATATGCACATTCATCAGCTCGCACTGCCCTCAGTCTGATTCATGCTGAAGTTATTAATACTCTACAGCTGTAAAAACACAGTTTAATAGGAAACTGAAACATTGAAGAACTGTATGACCCAGAGAGGTCTTGTCCAGAGTCTTCAGTTTGCCTGGTTTTTGTTATGTATTGTAGGGACAATTGCCATTCCACAAGTTCAAGATAGGGGATTTAAATGTAAAAACTCTTCGACTTCTCCTGTGTTGGAATATGTCACTTTTACTCAGAAGTTTGTTTAATTCTTGTTGTTTAAATGTAGCCTCTTAATCATTCAATTTGAATAATAAAGAGCGTTACAATATTAGCTAAATGCTAAACACTTCCTGCAGAGGCAGCTCTCTTGTTCTCATTGTTTATTTTGTCCATTCAGTGGCCTTACCTTCTACGTGACTGCACAGTCATGTGTGTATGCACTCACCAAGAAAAAAAAGTTTGTCGTGTCCCACTGGTTGACTTCTGCTCAGCTACTAAGTAGGATCAAATGGCTGGAGGCTAGGGAGGATGACATACTTCAGGCATGCGTTAACTCTAATAATCCTTTACCGTTTTTTTTTTTTCTTGCTCCTTTTGTCTTGAAGTGGACATCTGTGCTGGGGCCAGACCAATCCCCTCTCCCACCCCCTGACACTCGCACACACACACACACGCGCACACACACACGCGCGCACACACACACACTGACACCACTCTTCCCCCTGGCTGTTTATGGACTGCAGGTGGCTCAACTCTGCAGCACGGAGGATCCCACAGGGACGCTCAGAGCCTTTGGTAATGACATCACCCTGCCCCCACCCTCACCTCTTCCCCACCCTCCCCCTGCAAGGGAGAGAGATGGAGAGACAGCCGAATGCTTCTGGTCTTGTCCTTCTGTGTTCTCCTATTCACTAAGGTGATTGCTTGCATTAGAAGCCCTCTTCCCTAAAAAAATATACATGATTTGTGGGCCAGCAGCAGTTTTTAAAACTATTTAAGGGAAACTAGTGTTGCACTCCCACATTTAGCAAACCCTTATTTCCTCTCCTTAAATGGCCCTGGAGTTCCCAAAAACTAAAAATGAAAACTTCACCGACCACTAAAAATCTGGGTGTGGAGCATCAGTGATTGGTCAACTTTCCATTTCCTCACATGATTGACATTTAACAAGGCAGAGGGTTTGACCAATCCCCACCCTGCATTCCCCACATACCAACCCACTGTGATGAAGCTGCTATTTTTAGCTGAGTGTTGTGGGCTAATGGGTAATGATATGAGAGCGACTCACGAGGTTAATCCATTGAACCTGTCAGCAGCTTTGGTCCTGAATATGTTGTGCGGGGCTCCAATGATCATAAGACTGCCAGTTCGAGTTAGTCAGAGTGACATCATTGGACCAATCAAGGTTGTTCACAGGGTACCCGTGTGGCCTTTGGTAGAGACTTACAATAGGCCAATGCAGACTGAGGTCAGATTCAGATCTCACTGTTTAAATGAGGTTAGACAACTTTTGAGGAAGTTAATTATAGTGAGGCCTGGCAAAACAAAACAAATCCACTCACTTGACTGTACTCTGTACACTGCCACGCGTCTCCAGGGTGAAGTGAAAGTCCCTTCAAACCCACAGAGCCGGAAATGTGCTCATTGTGTTTCTCTCAAGTGACTCAGTGCACGCAAAACAAATGACATCATTGTGGCTACACTGTGTGGCTATGCAAGAGAGGGTTATTAAGTTTGTGTGGACTTCGGGGCCCTGACTTCTGAAATCTAAGATGTGTCTTTCATTAAAGGTTTTTTTTTTTACAAGGATTTTATCAATGGGTAATGGCCTATGTTGAACCTGAATCAAACAAGTTTTTTTTATGATAACCTTTTTGTAAATTGTCATCTTCTTATATTCGACACACTAACTGTAAGTGATCACTAAGCAAAAACTATAGACCTGCGCAAGACACACCTAACCAGGATTACATAAAGCACAGGAGCAAGTGAAACTGGATGAGGGCCCAAAGAGAATCACATTTCAGTACACTTGATCCATGCAGATTGCTATCTGAACGATCTAAGAATCACATTGCACATTGTTAGACACAACAACAAAACAAGGCCAGCTGTAAGAGACAAAGGACATTACAATTAAAGCCAAAATGAACACCTTCAACATCTTCAATATTTAAAATTAATATAAAATAATATAATGCTTCAACATAAAGTTTGAGTATTTTACAGGAGAGACTTGATGACCCTTCTATCTGAATGAACAGGCTGGAAGTGTCACATCAAATTAATTAAAACTAAACTGGTATAACGTAAATTGTCCCCTGTCCCGGTCCCTAGCAACAGCTCTCTTTCACATTGGTCGAAAAAGTATTCACAGCTATTATCCCTGCTGCTATTTTTGAATTACTTATTGATGCCGGCCTGACATCACTATCTATAAAGCTTTGGCAGCCATGGCAAGACGCATATTTAATTTTCAGAAGTGAGTCCTCATTAACTTAACACTTTGAACTGCTCCGACGCATGCTGTGTCTACGCAGCACCCGCCTGTCTTGTTTCAGCATCGCTCTTTTGATCAGCAACGCATTCATCCTACAGACATATTCATCTTCCATGTTCTCCAGCTTGTTTTGTCTGTCTCTCTCTCTCTCTCTCTCTCTCTCTCTCTCTCTCTCTCTCTCATTTCCCCTTTCCTTCAAAACATGAAGCGGCTAGCGCATGTTTTTTTTAAGTTGCTGGGCACTTTGTGACCTTTTGATGTGACAGGAATGTTTGCACAAAGGAACGCCTCACGTCTTTGACCTACGCCGAGGCCTGGTGCCCTGCCCCGTGGTAGCTGGAACTACCCAATCCCATTGGAATGTAGTGACCAAGACAAGGTTGGCCGCACGGTGGTCCAGAGGTGTGACCCATTTAGTGTTTAAAGCCAACAGGTGCTGGTGACCACAGGAGCCAGTACACCCATACCCACCCAGAGTATAGAGCCTCTCAGACATCTGGCTTCTCATGAAAGCAGCTATTGATGAATGCAAGGGTGGGATTTCATGAAGCCACAATAAAGGAACTGCTACCCGAAATCTGAGGGAACTTTCTCTACCCCTGAAACTGGCTATAAAGTGTATTAAGTTTTAGCATTACTTGATTACAGCACTTAAAAAAAATGATTACACAGAATGATTACTTTTTTTTCTCTTAATTTTTTGTTGGGGGGATGGTCCTTCTTGGAACTTTACACACTGCTATAAGTATTGCTGCTATATAAGCAGTGAAAAAGAGAAAACTGCATCATAAAATTTCCTGGACTAGCACCCCCAGCCCTCACACATCAGCATGCCTGCAAATGACATGGTCGACTTCAATATCATGGCTACGATGCAAAGAAATATAACTCAGTGAGGTTAGGCCGAGTGAAGTTTGATTGTCTCTTCAGTGAACACACATTAGCAACTGAGCATTCCACGATGAGATAAAATACATGGAGGGAGAACCACTCCAACCAGGGAAATAATATGGCATGTTTGTTGATTTGTCAATTTAGACTTAGTTTTCCATTGGTGTAGTGTATTCTAGTGGCGAGCCCAGGCATCAGTGTTGTGGTATAGGTAGAGGTAGATTTCATGTTACTTAGGTTACAGAGTATTACAATCACACACAAAGATCCCTAAACACCACCCAAGAGGTCAACTTGCCAAACAGCTTCTCAGTTTAGCTGCTTAGAATGTACGAATTTCAATGTTGGGGGAACCAAGATGTTAAGTATCTTAAACTGAATCTTTCATTAAAAACTGACTGTAAACACAACCATGTGTGAACATAGAAATGAACACTATTTTTGTACAGATGGCTTTATTTTTTATTTATAATGTGCAAGTAATTGGGATAAAGACAAATGAGAATCGTTTCAGCAAGCACTGAATTGAAATGACAGACGCTGCGTTTGCACTGATACGTACACGTACGCATAAAACAAAGTGGGCCTCTTTTCTAGAATTTCACGGAAGAATAAGCATCACGACTAATCCCCTTGGATGAAATCTAAAAGCACCACTGAATTCTTCCTTTTGACAGAAATGATGTAATGCATTCCCCAACATCACGACGTGGGCAGCCCCCCTGCAGAGGAGGGGGTTAGGGTAAAATAGGTGGGGGCCTAATCTTAGCCCATGGTCCAATCTTATTGAATCAGTGAGGATTCCACTGCTGTGAGACATGATCGGCCAATGAGCTGGAGGAGGGGGATTCCAGGGTTCTACCGATGAGCCAGGGTATGAACTGAGCAGCAAGAGTACGAACTGCTCTGTGTGCTGGGTGTGTTAAGTGTTGTGTGTTTGAGTAAAGTCTTAATTGGTTTGCTAATTGCGAAGCAGCGAATCCCTCCGGGAAGTGTCTTTGATAGTGCCTATTTCTAAATTACATTTTCACATGATGCTCAGCTCAGGGGTATTGAATTAATGTGTGTGTTACAGAACCACTGTTTTACCAGGAGTAATTACATACAGGCTCTAAATGAGAGCCAATAAGAAGTCTTTAATTCAGAGAACCACACTTGTCTGGTTATGTCTGCTATTCAGTTATTTGAACAGAGAACATGAAAAAGCAAACATTCAAAGTGTTGTGATAGTCGAGAATTGTGAATGTGGTTAGATATATTTTAAACATATAGTTACATACATGTTTTTTATATTGTGTAAGTCTAAGGATCCCACAGTCCAGAACGCTGCTCCAACGGCGAAAACAGGGAAGCAGTGAAATCAAGGAGAAGTCGTTCATAATGCACAAGGTGCATTACAGCATAGGGATATCATTGGGTAGGTACAGCGAGGAAGAGTAGGGTTTGTGATATCATTGGGCAGGTACAGAGAGGAAGAGTAGGGTTTGGGCTAGGTGACAGTTGGAAGGCATGGGGTAAGGCTACAATGCTGGAAAGGAGGCAGACGGTAACCACCAAGAAGAGGAAACTAGACAAGCAGCAGCTTTGCAGGCAATGCAAGGGCAATGCATGAGTGTGAGTGGGCACAATGTTGAGAAGAGGAAGATCTGTTGGAAGGAATTGTGGACAATGGATGCTAACTGCATCAAATTCATTGTGGGAGCCACTCACAATGTTGTCCCAAATCCGAAGAACCTGAGTCATAAGCTGCAAGTTGTGTATGGCTGTTGGCTCATGAAAACATATTATGTCTGGTTGCAAAGCTATCCAGGGTCTCTACACATGGAGACAAAGTCAGGTTTTAAAATCATTGGAGTGAATTTCTTTTGTGCGAGAGGGGCAGGATACTGGACGCCAGGCACATACAAACAGTACTGGCAAATGGGGCAAAGCATGGGATTGGATTGGATCTGATTTTGGAAGGCAACTTCAAGTTCCACAGTGTAATGTTGACACTGCTATGAGACCAGATTTGGTGTTGTATTCTGAGTGTGAGCGCATTGTTTAC